>NW_026871212.1:300000-600000 GCF_028564815.1 Eubalaena glacialis
TCAAACCCTTGTTTTATGCATCACCCCACCTCACCTTTCCGGTTAAGCAGCCATAGTGTGTCTTCTAAAGGTGTGACTCTGTTCTGTTTTGTAATTCAGTTCAAGTGTAGCGATTTTGACATTCCCTCTATAAGCGATATCTTAGGATAAGTGTCTTTTTCTGTGTGACTTATTTCACTTAGAATCATCGTACCTAAATCCACTCATCATGCTGCTAACTAGCCTTATGACATTGATTTCATGGCTGAGTGATATTCCATTGTGCCAAGTACCACCATTTCTTTATCCATTTTTCTCTTTCCTGGGATATTGAAGGTGTACCGAAGTGGAGGTTCTTGGAAACAGAGCAGCCGTAAACTTTAGGGTGCCTGTGTCTTGTTGATTTTTAGTTTTCCCAATTTATACGCCCATGAGTGGAAGTGCCCTATGCTCTCTACGCTGTGTTTATTACTTGTTTCAGGACACACCGTACTCTTCTCCAGAGTGCCTGTTGGCAATTTATATCCCGCCCATCAGCGTAGCAAGGCTCCCATGTCTCCATGGCCTGTCCTGCTTTTCTGGTTTTTACTGTTTGTTCAGCATGGCCCTTTTGACCGAGGGCAAGCGAGACTTCTTTGTAGCGCTGATTTGCCCTTCCGGCTTGCTTGGTTGGCCAAAAAGGGCGTATGCGTTTTTTCCTGAATATATTCAGGAAAAAACGCATACGCCCTTTTTGGCCAAGGGCATCATTGTCAACTTTTTGCCGCTTTTCATGTGCTTTAAAGGCGAGTCGAATCTACCTCCTGAAATCTGTTTCCTGCAAATCTGCCTTGCTTTCAAATCCTCTTCGTTGCCTTCCCTCTATATATTTGTGGACGAGAGTTCTCATTTATAACTCTGCACGTTTGTGAATTGCAGTGCCCCTGAGCTCCATTTGTCTACTCGCTTTTTTGGGAGCTGGCCGCAAAAGTGCAGGATTGCTTCAGGCCCTATTTTGGTTCTGGGGGGCAGGCTGAGCCTGTGGTTCATTCTTCTTCCTGATGGGAAAATGGAGTGACCTATGCCTGTCCCAACACGTAGGGCTCGTCTCTCGTTGGTTCCGCGTCTTCCCGTTCATCCTCAGGACAAATTGCAACCTGTACAATCAGGAGGTTAAAGGTGCTGATTCTCCAAGTAGGGAGATGGTTAGTCAAGCGGCTGGAATGGCGAACCCGAGCACAAGGAGAGGAGAAATGAGGTGTGTTTTAGAAACCTTTCCCGATCTCACAGCATACCATCTTCTGGGTTTCCCATGCATGTTTTGATGTAGGAAGATTCCCTTGTACCTGGAGATTTGAGACCCATGGGGTGGGTACCCCGCGGTATTACTTTAAAGTATCTGCATTTGCTCACCCAACCTCACCAATCCTCTCAGCCCCAAGAGTGTCCAGCCTTATGTCTCATCCAGCTGTGGGTCTAGATATGGTCAATCCAGGTTGCATCAGAGACCCTGAACGGATTTTGTAAGAATTTCTCTCTCTTTCACTGTCTTTGCTTTGTGGGTTTTTTAAAGTAATGTATGTTTAGAATGGGGTTTGGCTGCTTTTCCCTGCTGTGTTTATGCCGCTTTACACCCTCTTGATTCACTTGCAGAGAGATATCGATACATAGGTTTTCAGATTCATACTAGTCAGATATATTCTTGTGCGGTGACTAGGGGGTGTTGAGACCAGTTCACTGAGCAGGGAGTAGGCCTTGTCTATTACATATTTGGCTTATGGAGCGGTGTCTGAGCTAATTTCAAACCCTTGTTTTATGCATCACCCCACCTCACCTTTCCCGTTAAGCAGCCATAGTGTGTCTTCTAAAGGTGTGACTCTGTTCTGTTTTGTAATTCAGTTCAAGTGTAGCGATTTTGACATTCCCTCTATAAGCGATATCTTAGGATAAGTGTCTTTTTCTGTGTGACTTATTTCACTTAGAATCATCGTACCTAAATCCACTCATCATGCTGCTAACTAGCCTTATGACATTGATTTCATGGCTGAGTGATATTCCATTGTGCCAAGTACCACCATTTCTTTATCCATTTTTCTCTTTCCTGGGATATTGAAGGTGTACCGAAGTGGAGGTTCTTGGAAACAGAGCAGCCGTAAACTTTAGGGTGCCTGTGTCTTGTTGATTTTTAGTTTTCCCAATTTATACGCCTATGAGTGGAAGTGCCCTATGCTCTCTATGCTGTGTTTATTACTTGTTTCAGGACACACCGTACTCTTCTCCAGAGTGCCTGTTGGCAATTTATATCCCGCCCATCAGCGTAGCAAGGCTCCCATGTCTCCATGGCCTGTCCTGCTTTTCTGGTTTTTACTGTTTGTTCAGCATGGCCCTTTTGACCGAGGGCAAGCGAGACTTCTTTGTAGCGCTGATTGGCCCTTCCGGCTTGCTTGGTTGGCCAAAAAGGGCGTATGCGTTTTTTCCTGAATATATTCAGGAAAAAACGCATACGCCCTTTTTGGCCAAGGGCATCATTGTCAACGTTTTGCCGCTTTTCATGTGCTTTAAAGGCGAGTCGAATCTACCTCCTGAAATCTGTTTCCTGCAAATCTGCCTTGCTTTCAAATCCTCTTCGTTGCCTTCCCTCAATATATTTGTGGACGAGAGTTCTCATTTATAACTCTGCACGTTTGTGAATTGCAGTGCCCCTGAGCTCCATTTGTCTCCTCGCTTTTTTGGGAGCTGGCCGCAAAAGCGCAGGATTGCTTCAGGCCCTATTTTGGTTCTGGGGGGCAGGCTGAGCCTGTGGTTCATTCTTCTTCCTGATGAGAAAATGGAGTGACCTATGCCTGTCCCAACACCTAGGGATCGTCTCTCATTGGTTCCGCGTCTTCCCGTTCATCCTCAGGACAAATTGCAACCTGTACAATCAGGAGGTTAAAGGTGCTGATTCTCCAAGTAGGGAGATGGTTAGTCAAGCAGCTGGAATGGTGAACCCGAGCACAAGGAGAGGAGAAATGAGGTGCATTTTAGAAACCTTTCCCGATCTCATGGCATACCATCTTCTGGGTTTCCCATGCATGTTTTGATGTAGGAAGATGCCCTTGTACCTGGAGATTTGAGACCCATGGGGTGTGTTTCCCGCAGTGTTACTTTAAAGTATCTGCATTTGCTCACCCAACCTCACCAATCCTCTCAGCCCCAAGAGTGTCCAGCCTTATGTCTCATCCAGCTGTGGGTCTAGATATGGTCAATCCAGGTTGCATCATAGACCCTGAACGGATTTTGTAAGAATTTCTCTCTCTTTCACTGTCTTTGTTTTGTGGGTTTTTTAAAGTAATTTATATTTAGAATCGGGCTTGGCTGCTTTTCCCTGCTGTGTTGATGCCGCTTTACACCCTCTTGATTCACTTGCAGAGAGATATCGATACATAGGTTTTCAGATTCTTACTAGTCAGATATATTCTTGTGTGGTGACTAGGGTGTGTTGAGTCCAGTTCACTGAGCAGGGAGTAGGCCTTGTCTATTACATATTTGGCTTATGGAGCGGTCTCTCAGCTAATTTGAAACCCTTGTTTTATGCATCACCCCACCTCACCTTTCCCGTTAAGCAGCCATAGTGTGTCTTCTAAAGGTGTGACTCTGTTCTGTTTTGTAATTCAGTTCAAGTGTAGCGATTTTGACATTCACTCTATAAGCGATATCTTAGGATAAGTGTCTTTATCTGTGTGACTTATTTCACTTAGAATCATCGTACCTAAATCCACTCATCATGCTGCTAACTAGCCTTATGACATTGATTTCATGGCTGAGTGATATTCCATTGTGCCAAGTACCACCATTTCTTTATCCATTTTTCTCTTTCCTGGGATATTGAAGGTGTACCGAAGCGGAGGTTCTTGGAAACAGAGCAGCCGTAAACTTTAGGGTGCCTGTGTCTTGTTGATTTTAGTTTTCCCAATTTATACGCCCATAAGTGGAAGTGCCCTATGCTCTCTACGCTGTGTTTATTACTTGTTTCAGGACACACCGTACTCTTCTCCAGAGTGCCTGTTGGCAATTTACATCCCGCCCATCAGCGTAGTAAGGCTCCCATGTCTCCATGGCCTGTCCTGCTTTTCTGGGTTTTACACTTTGTTCACCATGGCCCTTTTGACCGAGGGAAAGCGAGACTTCTTTGTAGCGTTGATTTGCTCTTCCGGCTTGCTTGGTTGGCCAAAAAGGGCGTATGCGTTTTTTCCTGAATATATTCAGGAAAAAACGCATACGCCCTTTTTGGCCAAGGGCATCATTGTCAACGTTTTGCCGCTTTTCATGTGCTTTAAAGGCGAGTCGAATCTACCTCCTGAAATCTGTTTCCTGCAAATCTGCCTTGCTTTCAAATCCTCTTCGTTGCCTTCCCTCTATATATTTGTGGACGAGAGTTCTCATTTATAACTCTGCACGTTTGTGAATTGCAGTGCCCCTGAGCTCCATTTGTCTCCTCGCTTTTTTGGGAGCTGGCCGCAAAAGCGCAGGATTGCTTCAGGCCCTATTTTGGTTCTGGGGGGCAGGCTGAGCCTGTGGTTCATTCTTCTTCCTGATGGGAAAATGGAGTGACCTGTGCCTGTCCCAACAACTAGAGCTTGTCTCTCGTTGGTTCCCCGTCTTCCCGTTCATCCTCAGGACAAATTGCAACCTGGATGAAACAGGAGGTTAAAGGTGCTGATTCTCCAAGTAGGGAGATGGTTAGTCAAGCGGCTGGAATGGCGAACCCGAGCACAAGGAGAGGAGAAATGAGGTGCGTTTTAGAAACCTTTCCCGATCTCACGGCATACCAACTTCTGGGTTTCCCATGCATGTTTTGATGTAGGAAGATTCCCTTGTACCTGGAGATTTGAGACCCATGGGGTGGGTACCCCGCGGTATTACTTTAAAGTATCTGCATTTGCTCACCCAACCTCACCAATCCTCTCAGCCCCAAGAGTGTCCAGCCTTATGTCTCATCCAGCTGTGGGTCTAGATATGGTCAATCCAGGTTGCATCAGAGACCCTGAACGGATTTTGTAAGAATTTCTCTCTCTTTCACTGTCTTTGCTTTGTGGGTTTTTTAAAGTAATGTATGTTTAGAATGGGGTTTGGCTGCTTTCCCTTGCTGTGTTTATGCCGCTTTACACCCTCTTGATTCACTTGCAGAGAGATATCAATACATATGTTTTCAGATTCATACTAGTCAGATATATTCTTGTGCGGTGACTAGGGGGTGTTGAGTCCAGTTCACTGAGCAGGGAGTAGGCCTTGTCTATTACATATTTGGCTTATGGAGCGGTGTCTGAGCTAATTTCAAACCCTTGTTTTATGCATCACCCCACCTCACCTTTCCCGTTAAGCAGCCATAGTGTGTCTTCTAAAGGTGTGACTCTGTTCTGTTTTGTAATTCAGTTCAAGTGTAGCGATTTTGACATTCCCTCTATAAGCGATATCTTAGGATAAGTGTCTTTTTCTATGTGACTTATTTCACTTAGAATCATCGGACCTAAATCCACTCATCATGCTGCTAACTAGCCTTATGACATTGATTTCATGGCTGAGTGATATTGCATTGTGCCAAGTACCACCATTTCTTTATCCATTTTTCTCTTTCCTGGGATATTGAAGGTGTACCGAAGCGGAGGTTCTTGGAAACAGAGCAGCCGTAAAGTTTGGGGTGCCTGTGTCGTGTTGATTTTTAGTTTTCCCAATTTATACGCCCATGAGTGGAAGTGCCCTATGCTCTCAACGCTGTGTTTAGTACTTGTTTCAGGACACACCGTACTCATCTCCAGAGTGCCTGTTGGCAATTTACATCCCGCCCATCAGCGTAGTAAGGCTCCCATGTCTCCATGGCCTGTCCTGCTTTTCTGGTTTTTACACTTTGTTCAGCATGGCCCTTTTGACCGAGGGCAAGCGAGACTTCTTTGTAGCGTTGATTTGCACTTCCGGCTTGCTTGGTTGGCCAAAAAGGGCGTATGCGTTTTTTCCTGAATATATTCAGGAAAAAACGCATACGCCCTTTTTGGCCAAGGGCATCATTGTCAACGTTTTGCCGCTTTTCATGTGCTTTAAAGGCGAGTCGAATCTACCTCCTGAAATCTGTTTCCTGCAAATCTGCCTTGCTTTCAAATCCTCTTCGTTGCCTTCCCTCAATATATTTGTGGACGAGAGTTCTCATTTATAACTCTGCACGTTTGTGAATTGCAGTGCCCCTGAGTTCCATTTGTCTCCTCGCTTTTTTGGGAGCTGGCCGCAAAAGCGCAGGATTGCTACAGGCCGTATTTTGGTTCTGGGGGGCAGGCTGAGCCTGTGGTTCATTCTTCTACCTGATGGGAAAATGGAGTGACCTATGCCTGTCCCAACACCTAGGGCTCGTCTCTCGTTGGTTCCGCGTCGTCCCTTTCATCCTCAGGACACATTGCAACCTGTACAATCAGGAGGTTAAAGGTGCTGATTCTCCAAGTAGGGAGATGGTTAGTCAAGCGGCTGGAATGGCGAACCCGAGCAGAAGGAGAGGAGAAATGAGGTGCGTTTTAGAAACCTTTCCCGATCTCATGGCATACCATCTTCTGGTTTTCCCATGCATGTTTTGATGTAGGAAGATTCCCTTGTACCTGGAGATTTGAGACCCATGGGGTGTGTTCCCCGCAGTGTTACTTTAAAGTATCTGCGTTTGCTCACCCAACCTCACCAATCCTCTCAGCCCCAAGAGTGTCCAGCCTTCTGTCTCATCCAGCTGTGGGTCTAGATATGGTCAATCCAGGTTGCATCAGAGACCCTGAACGGATTTTGTAAGAATTTCTCTCTCTTTCACTGTCTTTGTTTTGTGGGTTTTTTAAAGTAATTTATGTTTAGAATCGGGCTTGGCTGCTTTTCCCTGCTGTGTTGATGCCGCTTTACACCCTCTTGATTCACTTGCAGAGAGATATCGATACATAGGTTTTCAGATTCTTACTAGTCAGATATATTCTTGTGTGGTGACTAGGGTGTGTTGAGTCCAGTTCACTGAGCAGGGAGTAGGCCTTGTCTGTTACATATTTGGCTTATGGAGCGGTGTCTGAGCTAATTTCAAACCCTTGTTTTATGCATCACCCCACCTCACCTTTCCGGTGAAGCAGCCATAGTGTGTCTTCTAAAGGTGTGACTCTGTTCTGTTTTGTAATTCAGTTCAAGTGTAGCGATTTTGACCTTCCCTCTATAAGCGATATCTTAGGATAAGTGTCTTTTTCTGTGTGACTTATTTCACTTAGAATCATCGTATCTAAATCCACTCATCATGTTGCTAACTAGCCTTATGACATTGATTTCATGGCTGAGTGATATTCCATTGTGCCAAGTACCACCATTTCTTTATCCATTTTTCTCTTTCCTGGGATATTGAAGGTGTACCGAAGTGGAGGTTCTTGGAAACAGAGCAGCCGTAAACTTTAGGGTGCCTGTGTCTTGTTGATTTTTAGTTTTCCCAATTTATACGCCCTTGAGTGGAAGTGCCCTATGCTCTCTACGCTGTGTTTATTACTTGTTTCAGGACACACCGTACTCTTCTCCACAGTGCCTGTTGGCAATTTACATCCCGCCCATCAGCGTAGCAAGGCTCCCATGTCTCCATGGCCTGTCCTGCTTTTCTGGTTTTTACACTTTGTTCAGCATGGCCCTTTTGACCGAGGGCAAGAGAGACTTCTTTGTAGTGCTGATTTGCCCTTCCGGCTTGCTTGGTTGGCCAAAAAGGGCGTATGCGTTTTTTCCTGAATATATTCAGGAAAAAACGCATACGCCCTTTTTGGCCAAGGGCATCAGTGTCAACGTTTTGCCGCTTTTCATGTGCTTTAAAGGCGAGTCGAATCTACCTCCTGAAATCTGTTTCCTGCAAATCTGCCTTGCTTTCAAATCCTCTTCGTTGCCTTCCCTCAATATATTTGTGGACGAGAGTTCTCATTTATAACTCTGCACGTTTGTGAATTGCAGTGCCCCTGAGCTCCATTTGTCTCCTCGCTTTTTTGGGAGCTGGCCGCAAAAGCGCAGGATTGCTTCAGGCCCTATTTTGGTTCTGGGGGGCAGGCTGAGCCTGTGGTTCATTCTTCTTCCTGATGGGAAAATGGAGTGACCTGTGCCTGTCCCAACACCTAGGGCTAGTCTTTCGTTGGTTCCCCGTCTTCCTGTTCATCCTCAGGACAAATTGCAACCTGGTCGAAACAGGAGGTTAAAGGTGCTGATTCTCCAAGTAGGGAGATGGTTAGTCAAGCGGCTGGAATGGCGAACCCGAGCACAAGGAGAGGAGAAATGAGGTGCGCTTTAGAAACCTTTCCCGATCTCACGGCATACCATCTTCTGGCTTTCCCATGCATGTTTTGATGTAGGAAGATTCCGTTGTACCTGGAGATTTGAGACCCATGGGGTGGGTACCCCGCGGTATTATTTTAAAGTATCTGCATTTGCTCACCCAACCTCACCAATCCTCTCAGCCCCAAGAGTGTCCAGCCTTATGTCTCATCCAGCTGTGGGTCTAGATATGGTCAATCCAGGTTGCATCAGAGACCCTGAACGGATTTTGTAAGAATTTCTCTCTCTTTCACTGTCTTTGCTTTGTGGGTTTTTTAAAGTAATGTATGTTTAGAATGGGGTTTGGCTGCTTTTCCCTGCTGTGTTTATGCCACTTTACACCCTCTTGATTCACTTGCAGAGAGATATCGATACATAGGTTTTCAGATTCATACTAGTCAGATATATTCTTGTGCGGTGACTAGGGGGTGTTGAGTCCAGTTCACTGAGCAGGGAGTAGGCCTTGTCTATTACATATTTGGCTTATGGAGCGGTGTCTGAGCTAATTTCAAACCCTTGTTTTATGCATCACCCCACCTCACCTTTCCGGTTAAGCAGCCATAGTGTGTCTTCTAAAGGTGTGACTCTGTTCTGTTTTGTAATTCAGTTCAAGTGTAGCGATTTTGACATTCCCTCTATAAGTGATATCTTAGGATAAGTGTCTTTTTCTGTGTGACTTATTTCACTTAGAATCATCGTACCTAAATCCACTCATCATGCTGCTAACTAGCCTTATGACATTGATTTCATGGCTGAGTGATATTCCATTGTGCCAAGTACCACCATTTCTTTATCCATTTTTCTCTTTCCTGGGATATTGAAGGTGTACCGAAGTGGAGGTTCTTGGAAACAGAGCAGCCGTAAACTTTAGGGTGCCTGTGTCTTGTTGATTTTTAGTTTTCCCAATTTATACGCCCTTGAGTGGAAGTGCCCTATGCTCTCTACGCTGTGTTTATTACTTGTTTCAGGACACACCGTACTCTTCTCCAGAGTGCCTGTTGGCAATTTACGTCCCGCCCATCAGCGTAGCAAGGCTCCCAAGTCTCCATGGCCTGTCCTGCTTTTCTGGTTTTTACACTTTGTTCAGCATGGCCCTTTTGACCGAGGGCAAGCGAGACTTCTTTGTAGCGCTGATTTGCCCTTCCGGCTTGCTTGGTTGGCCAAAAAGGGCGTATGCGTTTTTTCCTGAATATATTCAGGAAAAAACGCATACGCCCTTTTTGGCCAAGGGCATCATTGTCAACGTTTTGCCGCTTTTCATGTGCTTTAAAGGCGAGTCGAATCTACCTCCTGAAATCTGTTTCCTGCAAATCTGCCTTGCTTTCAAATCCTCTTCGTTGCCTTCCCTCAATATATTTGTGGACGAGAGTTCTCATTTATAACTCTGCACGTTTGTGAATTGCAGTGCTCCTGAGCTCCATTTGTCTCCTCGCTTTTTTGCGAGCTGGCCGCAAAAGCGCAGGATTGCTTCAGGCCCTATTTTGGTTCTGGGGGGCAGGCTGAGCCTGTGGTTCATTCTTCTTCCTGATGGGAAAATGGAGTAACCTATGCCTGTCCCAACACCTAGGGCTCGTCTCTCGTTGGTTCCGCGTCTTCCCGTTCATCCTCAGGACAAATTGCAACCTGTACAATCAGGAGGTTAAAGGTGCTCATTCTCCAAGTAGGGAGATGGTTTGTCAAGCGGCTGGAATGGCGAACCCGAGCACAAGGAGAGGAGAAATGAGGTGCGTTTTAGAAACCTTTCCCGATCTCATGGCATACCATCTTCTGGGTTTCCCATGCATGTTTTGATGTAGGAAGATTCCCTTGTACCTGGAGATTTGAGACCCATGGGGTGTGTTCCCCGCAGTGTTACTTTAAAGTATCTGCATTTGCTCACCCAACCTCACCAACCCTCTCAGCCCCAAGAGTGTCCAGCCTTATGTCTCATCCAGCTGTGGGTCTTGATATGGTCAATCCAGGTTGCATCATAGACCCTGAACGGATTTTGTAAGAATTTCTCTCTCTTTCACTGTCTTTGTTTTGTGGGTTTTTTAAAGTAATTTATGTTTAGAATCGGGCTTGGCTGCTTTTCCCTGCTGTGTTGATGCCGCTTTACACCCTCTTGATTCACTTGCAGAGAGATATCGATACATAGGTTTTCAGATTCTTACTAGTCAGATATATTCTTGTGTGGTGACTAGGGGGTGTTGAGTCCAGTTCACTGAGCAGGGAGTAGGCCTTGTCTATTACATATTTGGCTTATGGAGCGGTCTCTGAGCTAATTTCAAACCCTTGTTTTATGCATCACCCCACCTCACCTTTCCGGTTAAGCAGCCATAGTGTGTCTTCTAAAGGTGTGACTCTGTTCTGTTTTGTAATTCAGTTCAAGTGTAGCGATTTTGACATTCCCTCTATAAGCGATATCTTAGGATAAGTGTCTTTTTCTGTGTGACTTATTTCACTTAGAATCATCGTACCTAAATCCACTCATCATGCTGCTAACTAGCCTTATGACATTGATTTCATGGCTGAGTGATATTCCATTGTGCCAAGTACCACCATTTCTTTATCCATTTTTCTCTTTCCTGGGATATTGAAGGTGTACCGAAGTGGAGGTTCTTGGAAACAGAGCAGCCGTAAACTTTAGGGTGCCTGTGTCTTGTTGATTTTTAGTTTTCCCAATTTATACGCCCATGAGTGGAAGTGCCCTATGCTCTCTACGCTGTGTTTATTACTTGTTTCAGGACACACCGTACTCTTCTCCAGAGTGCCTGTTGGCAATTTATATCCCGCCCATCAGCGTAGCAAGGCTCCCATGTCTCCATGGCCTGTCCTGCTTTTCTGGTTTTTACTGTTTGTTCAGCATGGCCCTTTTGACCGAGGGCAAGCGAGACTTCTTTGTAGCGCTGATTTGCCCTTCCGGCTTGCTTGGTTGGCCAAAAAGGGCGTATGCGTTTTTTCCTGAATATATTCAGGAAAAAACGCATACGCCCTTTTTGGCCAAGGGCATCATTGTCAACTTTTTGCCGCTTTTCATGTGCTTTAAAGGCGAGTCGAATCTACCTCCTGAAATCTGTTTCCTGCAAATCTGCCTTGCTTTCAAATCCTCTTCGTTGCCTTCCCTCTATATATTTGTGGACGAGAGTTCTCATTTATAACTCTGCACGTTTGTGAATTGCAGTGCCCCTGAGCTCCATTTGTCTACTCGCTTTTTTGGGAGCTGGCCGCAAAAGTGCAGGATTGCTTCAGGCCCTATTTTGGTTCTGGGGGGCAGGCTGAGCCTGTGGTTCATTCTTCTTCCTGATGGGAAAATGGAGTGACCTATGCCTGTCCCAACACGTAGGGCTCGTCTCTCGTTGGTTCCGCGTCTTCCCGTTCATCCTCAGGACAAATTGCAACCTGTACAATCAGGAGGTTAAAGGTGCTGATTCTCCAAGTAGGGAGATGGTTAGTCAAGCGGCTGGAATGGCGAACCCGAGCACAAGGAGAGGAGAAATGAGGTGCGTTTTAGAAACCTTTCCCGATCTCACGGCATACCATCTTCTGGGTTTCCCATGCATGTTTTGATGTAGGAAGATTCCCTTGTACCTGGAGATTTGAGACCCATGGGGTGTGTTCCCCGCAGTGTTACTTTAAAGTATCTGCGTTTGCTCACCCAACCTCACCAATCCTCTCAGCCCCAAGAGTGTCCAGCCTTATGTCTCATCCAGCTGTGGGTCTAGATATGGTCAATCCAGGTTGCATCAGAGACCCTGAACGGATTTTGTAAGAATTTCTCTCTCTTTCACTGTCTTTGTTTTGTGGGTTTTTTTAAGTAATTTATGTTTAGAATGGGTCTTGGCTGCTTTTCCCTGCTGTGTTGATGCCGCTTTACACCCTCTTGATTCACTTGCAGAGAGATATCGATACATAGGTTTTCAGATTCTTACTAGTCAGATATATTCTTGTGTGTTGATAGGGTGTGTTGAGTCCAGTTCACTGAGCAGGGAGTAGGCCTTGTCTATTACATATTTGGCTTATGGAGCGGTCTCTGAGCTAATTTCAAACCCTTGTTTTATGCATCACCCCACCTCACCTTTCCCGTTAAGCAGCCATAGTGTGTCTTCTAAAGGTGTGACTCTGTTCTGATTTGTAATTCAGTTCAAGTGTAGCGATTTTGACATTCCCTCTATAAGCGATATCTTAGGATAAGTGTCTTTTTCTGTGTGACTTATTTCACTTAGAATCATCGTATCTAAATCCACTCATCATGCTGCTAACTAGCCTTATGACATTGATTTCATGGCTGAGTGATATTCCATTGTGCCAAGTACCACCATTTCTTTATCCATTTTTCTCTTTCCTGGGATATTGAAGGTGTACCAAAGTGGAGGTTCTTGGAAACAGAGCAGCCGTAAACTTTAGGGTGCCTGTGTCTTGTTGATTTTTAGTTTTCCCAATTTATACGCTCTTGAGTGGAAGTGCCCTATGCTCTCTACGCTGTGTTTATTACTTGTTTCAGGACACACCGTACTCTTCTCCAGAGTGCCTGTTGGCAATTTACGTCCCGCCCATCAGCGTAGCAAGGCTCCCATGTCTCCATGGCCTGTCCTGCTTTTCTGGTTTTTACACTTTGTTCAGCATGGCCCTTTTGACCGAGGGCAAGCGAGACTTCTTTGTAGTGCTGATTTGCCCTTCCGGCTTGCTTGGTTAGCCAAAAAGGGCGTATGCGTTTTTTCCTGAATATATTCAGGAGAAAACGCATACGCCCTTTTTGGCCAAGGGCATCATTGTCAACGTTTTGCCGCTTTTCATGTGCTTTAAAGGCGAGTCGAATCTACCTCCTGAAATCTGTTTCCTGCAAATCTGCCTTGCTTTCAAATCCTCTTCGTTTCCTTCCCTCAATATATTTGTGGACGAGAGTTCTCATTTATAACTCTGCACGTTTGTGAATTGCAGTGCCCCTGAGCTCCATTTGTCTCCTGGCTTTTTTGGGAGCTGGCCGCAAAACCGCAGGATTGCTTCAGGCCCTATTTTGGTTCTGGGGGGCAGGCTGAGCCTGTTGTTCATTCTTCTTCCTGATGGGAAAATGGAGTGACCTGTGCCTGTCCCAACACCTAGGGCTAGTCTTTCGTTGGTTCCCCGTCTTCCCGTTCATCCTCAGGACAAATTGCAACCTGGACGAAACAGTAGGTTAAAGGTGCTGATTCTCCAAGTAGGGAGATGGTTAGTCAAGCGGCTGGAATGGCGAACCCGAGCACAAGGAGAGGAGAAATGAGGTGTGTTTTAGAAACCTTTCCCGATCTCACAGCATACCATCTTCTGGGTTTCCCATGCATGTTTTGATGTAGGAAGATTCCCTTGTACCTGGAGATTTGAGACCCATGGGGTGGGTACCCCGCGGTACTACTTTAAAGTATCTGCATTTGCTCACCCAACCTCACCAATCCTCTCAGCCCCAAGAGTGTCCAGCCTTATGTCTCATCCAGCTGTGTGTCTAGATATGGTCAATCCAGGTTGCATCAGAGACCCTGAACGGATTTTGTAAGAATTTCTCTCTCTTTCACTGTCTTTGCTTTGTGGGTTTTTTAAAGTAATGTATGTTTAGAATGGGGTTTGGCTGCTTTTCCCTGCTGTGTTTATGCCGCTTTACACCCTCTTGATTCACTTGCAGAGAGATATCGATACATAGGTTTTCAGATTCATACTAGTCAGATATATTCTTGTGCGGTGACTAGGGGGTGTTGAGTCCAGTTCACTGAGCAGGGAGTAGGCCTTGTCTATTACATATTTGGCTTATGGAGCGGTGTCTGAGCTAATTTCAAACCCTTGTTTTATGCATCACCCCACCTCACCTTTCCCGTTAAGCAGCCATAGTTTGTCTTCTAAAGGTGTGACTCTGTTCTGTTTTGTAATTCAGTTCAAGTGTAGCGATTTTGACATTCCCTCTATAAGCGATATCTTAGGATAAGTGTCTTTTTCTGTGTGACTTATTTCACTTAGAATCATCGTACCTAAATCCACTCATCATGCTGCTAACTAGCCTTATGACATTGATTTCATGGCTGAGTGATATTACATTGTGCCAAGTACCACCATTTCTTTATCCATTTTTCTCTTTCCTGGGATATTGAAGGTGTACCGAAGTGGAGGTTCTTGGAAACAGAGCAGCCGTAAACTTTAGGGTGCCTGTGTCTTGTTGATTTTTAGTTTTCCCAATTTATACGCCCATGAGTGGAAGTGCCCTATGCTCTCTATGCTGTGTTTATTACTTGTTTCAGGACACACCGTACTCTTCTCCAGAGTGCCTGTTGGCAATTTATATCCCGCCCATCAGCGTAGCAAGGCTCCCATGTCTCCATGGCCTGTCCTGCTTTTCTGGTTTTTACTGTTTGTTCAGCATGGCCCTTTTACCGAGGGCAAGCGAGACTTCTTTGTAGCGCTGATTGGCCCTTCCGGCTTGCTTGGTTGGCCAAAAAGGGCGTATGCGTTTTTTCCTGAATATATTCAGGAAAAAACGCATACGCCCTTTTTGGCCAAGGGCATCATTGTCAACGTTTTGCCGCTTTTCATGTGCTTTAAAGGCGAGTCGAATCTACCTCCTGAAATCTGTTTCCTGCAAATCTGCCTTGCTTTCAAATCCTCTTCGTTGCCTTCCCTCAATATATTTGTGGACGAGAGTTCTCATTTATAACTCTGCACGTTTGTGAATTGCAGTGCCCCTGAGCTCCATTTGTCTCCTCGCTTTTTTGGGAGCTGGCCGCAAAAGCGCAGGATTGCTTCAGGCCCTATTTTGGTTCTGGGGGGCAGGCTGAGCCTGTGGTTCATTCTTCTTCCTGATGAGAAAATGGAGTGACCTATGCCTGTCCCAACACCTAGGGATCGTCTCTCATTGGTTCCGCGTCTTCCCGTTCATCCTCAGGACAAATTGCAACCTGTACAATCAGGAGGTTAAAGGTGCTGATTCTCCAAGTAGGGAGATGGTTAGTCAAGCAGCTGGAATAGTGAACCCGAGCACAAGGAGAGGAGAAATGAGGTGCATTTTAGAAACCTTTCCCGATCTCATGGCATACCATCTTCTGGGTTTCCCATGCATGTTTTGATGTAGGAAGATGCCCTTGTACCTGGAGATTTGAGACCCATGGGGTGTGTTTCCCGCAGTGTTACTTTAAAGTATCTGCATTTGCTCACCCAACCTCACCAATCCTCTCAGCCCCAAGAGTGTCCAGCCTTATGTCTCATCCAGCTGTGGGTCTAGATATGGTCAATCCAGGTTGCATCATAGACCCTGAACGGATTTTGTAAGAATTTCTCTCTCTTTCACTGTCTTTGTTTTGTGGGTTTTTTAAAGTAATTTATATTTAGAATCGGGCTTGGCTGCTTTTCCCTGCTGTGTTGATGCCGCTTTACACCCTCTTGATTCACTTGCAGAGAGATATCGATACATAGGTTTTCAGATTCTTACTAGTCAGATATATTCTTGTGTGGTGACTAGGGTGTGTTGAGTCCAGTTCACTGAGCAGGGAGTAGGCCTTGTCTATTACATATTTGGCTTATGGAGCGGTCTCTCAGCTAATTTGAAACCCTTGTTTTATGCATCACCCCACCTCACCTTTCCCGTTAAGCAGCCATAGTGTGTCTTCTAAAGGTGTGACTCTGTTCTGTTTTGTAATTCAGTTCAAGTGTAGCGATTTTGACATTCCCTCTATAAGCGATATCTTAGGATAAGTGTCTTTATCTGTGTGACTTATTTCACTTAGAATCATCGTACCTAAATCCACTCATCATGCTGCTAACTAGCCTTATGACATTGATTTCATGGCTGAGTGATATTCCATTGTGCCAAGTACCACCATTTCTTTATCCATTTTTCTCTTTCCTGGGATATTGAAGGTGTACCGAAGCGGAGGTTCTTGGAAACAGAGCAGCCGTAAACTTTAGGGTGCCTGTGTCTTGTTGATTTTAGTTTTCCCAATTTATACGCCCATAAGTGGAAGTGCCCTATGCTCTCTACGCTGTGTTTATTACTTGTTTCAGGACACACCGTACTCTTCTCCAGAGTGCCTGTTGGCAATTTACATCCCGCCCATCAGCGTAGTAAGGCTCCCATGTCTCCATGGCCTGTCCTGCTTTTCTGGGTTTTACACTTTGTTCACCATGGCCCTTTTGACCGAGGGAAAGCGAGACTTCTTTGTAGCGTTGATTTGCACTTCCGGCTTGCTTGGTTGGCCAAAAAGGGCGTATGCGTTTTTTCCTGAATATATTCAGGAAAAAACGCATACGCCCTTTTTGGCCAAGGGCATCATTGTCAACGTTTTGCCGCTTTTCATGTGCTTTAAAGGCGAGTCGAATCTACCTCCTGAAATCTGTTTCCTGCAAATCTGCCTTGCTTTCAAATCCTCTTCGTTGCCTTCCCTCAATATATTTGTGGACGAGAGTTCTCATTTATAACTCTGCACGTTTGTGAATTGCAGTGCCCCTGAGCTCCATTTGTCTCCTCGCTTTTTTGGGAGCTGGCCGCAAAAGCGCAGGATTGCTTCAGGCCCTATTTTGGTTCTGGGGGGCAGGCTGAGCCTGTGGTTCATTCTTCTTCCTGATGGGAAAATGGAGTGACCTGTGCCTGTCCCAACAACTAGGGCTTGTCTCTCGTTGGTTCCCCGTCTTCCCGTTCATCCTCAGGACAAATTGCAACCTGGATGAAACAGGAGGTTAAAGGTGCTGATTCTCCAAGTAGGGAGATGGTTAGTCAAGCGGCTGGAATGGCGAACCCGAGCACAAGGAGAGGAGAAATGAGGTGCGTTTTAGAAACCTTTCCCGATCTCACGGCATACCAACTTCTGGGTTTCCCATGCATGTTTTGATGTAGGAAGATGCCCTTGTACCTGGAGATTTGAGACCCATGGGGTGGGTACCCCGCGGTATTACTTTAAAGTATCTGCATTTGCTCACCCAACCTCACCAATCCTCTCAGCCCCAAGAGTGTCCAGCCTTATGTCTCATCCAGCTGTGGGTCTAGATATGGTCAATCCAGGTTGCATCAGAGACCCTGAACGGATTTTGTAAGAATTTCTCTCTCTTTCACTGTCTTTGCTTTGTGGGTTTTTTAAAGTAATGTATGTTTAGAATGGGGTTTGGCTGCTTTCCCTTGCTGTGTTTATGCCGCTTTACACCCTCTTGATTCACTTGCAGAGAGATATCAATACATATGTTTTCAGATTCATACTAGTCAGATATATTCTTGTGCGGTGACTAGGGGGTGTTGAGTCCAGTTCACTGAGCAGGGAGTAGGCCTTGTCTATTACATATTTGGCTTATGGAGCGGTGTCTGAGCTAATTTCAAACCCTTGTTTTATGCATCACCCCACCTCACCTTTCCCGTTAAGCAGCCATAGTGTGTCTTCTAAAGGTGTGACTCTGTTCTGTTTTGTAATTCAGTTCAAGTGTAGCGATTTTGACATTCCCTCTATAAGCGATATCTTAGGATAAGTGTCTTTTTCTATGTGACTTATTTCACTTAGAATCATCGGACCTAAATCCACTCATCATGCTGCTAACTAGCCTTATGACATTGATTTCATGGCTGAGTGATATTCCATTGTGCCAAGTACCACCATTTCTTTATCCATTTTTCTCTTTCCTGGGATATTGAAGGTGTACCGAAGTGGAGGTTCTTGGAAACAGAGCAGCCGTAAACTTTAGGGTGCCTGTGTCTTGTTGATTTTTAGTTTTCCCAATTTATACGCCCATGAGTGGAAGTGCCCTATGCTCTCTATGCTGTGTTTATTACTTGTTTCAGGACACACCGTACTCTTCTCCAGAGTGCCTGTTGGCAATTTATATCCCGCCCATCAGCGTAGCAAGGCTCCCATGTCTCCATGGCCTGTCCTGCTTTTCTGGTTTTTACTGTTTGTTCAGCATGGCCCTTTTGACCGAGGGCAAGCGAGACTTCTTTGTAGCGCTGATTGGCCCTTCCGGCTTGCTTGGTTGGCCAAAAAGGGCGTATGCGTTTTTTCCTGAATATATTCAGGAAAAAACGCATACGCCCTTTTTGGCCAAGGGCATCATTGTCAACGTTTTGCCGCTTTTCATGTGCTTTAAAGGCGAGTCGAATCTACCTCCTGAAATCTGTTTCCTGCAAATCTGCCTTGCTTTCAAATCCTCTTCGTTGCCTTCCCTCAATATATTTGTGGACGAGAGTTCTCATTTATAACTCTGCACGTTTGTGAATTGCAGTGCCCCTGAGCTCCATTTGTCTCCTCGCTTTTTTGGGAGCTGGCCGCAAAAGCGCAGGATTGCTTCAGGCCCTATTTTGGTTCTGGGGGGCAGGCTGAGCCTGTGGTTCATTCTTCTTCCTGATGAGAAAATGGAGTGACCTATGCCTGTCCCAACACCTAGGGATCGTCTCTCATTGGTTCCGCGTCTTCCCGTTCATCCTCAGGACAAATTGCAACCTGTACAATCAGGAGGTTAAAGGTGCTGATTCTCCAAGTAGGGAGATGGTTAGTCAAGCAGCTGGAATGGTGAACCCGAGCACAAGGAGAGGAGAAATGAGGTGCATTTTAGAAACCTTTCCCGATCTCATGGCATACCATCTTCTGGGTTTCCCATGCATGTTTTGATGTAGGAAGATGCCCTTGTACCTGGAGATTTGAGACCCATGGGTTGTGTTTCCCGCAGTGTTACTTTAAAGTATCTGCATTTGCTCACCCAACCTCACCAATCCTCTCAGCCCCAAGAGTGTCCAGCCTTATGTCTCATCCAGCTGTGGGTCTAGATATGGTCAATCCAGGTTGCATCATAGACCCTGAACGGATTTTGTAAGAATTTCTCTCTCTTTCACTGTCTTTGTTTTGTGGGTTTTTTAAAGTAATTTATATTTAGAATCGGGCTTGGCTGCTTTTCCCTGCTGTGTTGATGCCGCTTTACACCCTCTTGATTCACTTGCAGAGAGATATCGATACATAGGTTTTCAGATTCTTACTAGTCAGATATATTCTTGTGTGGTGACTAGGGTGTGTTGAGTCCAGTTCACTGAGTAGGGAGTAGGCCTTGTCTATTACATATTTGGCTTATGGAGCGGTGTCTGAGCTAATTTCAAACCCTTGTTTTATGCATCACCCCACCTCACCTTTCCCGTTAAGCAGCCATAGTGTGTCTTCTAAAGGTGTGACTCTGTTCTGTTTTGTAATTCAGTTCAAGTGTAGCGATTTTGACATTCCCTCTATAAGCGATATCTTAGGATAAGTGTCTTTTTCTATGTGACTTATTTCACTTAGAATCATCGGACCTAAATCCACTCATCATGCTGCTAACTAGCCTTATGACATTGATTTCATGGCTGAGTGATATTGCATTGTGCCAAGTACCACCATTTCTTTATCCATTTTTCTCTTTCCTGGGATATTGAAGGTGTACCGAAGCGGAGGTTCTTGGAAACAAAGCAGCCGTAAAGTTTGGGGTGCCTGTGTCGTGTTGATTTTTAGTTTTCCCAATTTATACGCCCATGAGTGGAAGTGCCCTATGCTCTCAACGCTGTGTTTAGTACTTGTTTCAGGACACACCGTACTCATCTCCAGAGTGCCTGTTGGCAATTTACATCCCGCCCATCAGCGTAGTAAGGCTCCCATGTCTCCATGGCCTGTCCTGCTTTTCTGGTTTTTACACTTTGTTCAGCATGGCGCTTTTGACCGAGGGCAAGCGAGACTTCTTTGTAGCGTTGATTTGCACTTCCGGCTTGCTTGGTTGGCCAAAAAGGGCGTATGCGTTTTTTCCTGAATATATTCAGGAAAAAACGCATACGCCCTTTTTGGCCAAGGGCATCATTGTCAACGTTTTGCCGCTTTTCATGTGCTTTAAAGGCGAGTCGAATCTACCTCCTGAAATCTGTTTCCTGCAAATCTGCCTTGCTTTCAAATCCTCTTCGTTGCCTTCCCTCAATATATTTGTGGACGAGAGTTCTCATTTATAACTCTGCACGTTTGTGAATTGCAGTGCCCCTGCGCTCCATTTGTCTCCTCGCTTTTTTGGGAGCTGGCCGCAAAAGCGCAGGATTGCTTCAGGCCCTATTTTGGTTCTGGGGTGCAGGCTGAGCCTGTGGTTCATTCTTCTTCCTGATGGGAAAATGGAGTGACCTGTGCCTGTCCCAACACCTAGGGCTAGTCTCTCGTTGGTTCCCCGTCTTCCCGTTCATCCTCAGGACAAATTGCAACCTGGACGAAACAGGATGTTAAAGGTGCTGATTCTCCAAGTAGGGAGATGGTTAGTCAAGCGGCTGGAATGGCGAACCCGAGCACAAGGAGAGGAGAAATGAGGTGCGTTTTAGAAACCTTTCCCGATCTCACGGCATACCATCTTCTGGGTTTCCCATGCCTGTTTTGATGTAGGAAGATTCCCTTGTACCTGGAGATTTGAGACCCATGGGGTGGGTACCCCGCGGTATTATTTTAAAGTATCTGCATTTGCTCACCCAACCTCACCAATCCTCTCAGCCCCAAGAGTGTCCAGCCTTATGTCTCATCCAGCTGTGGGTCTAGATATGGTCAATCCAGGTTGCATCAGAGACCCTGAACGGATTTTGTAAGAATTTCTCTCTCTTTCACTGTCTTTGCTTTGTGGGTTTTTTAAAGTAATGTATGTTTAGAATCGGGTTTGGCTGCTTTTCCCTGCTGTGTTTATGCCGCTTTACACCCTCTTGATTCACTTGCAGAGAGATATCAATACATATGTTTTCAGATTCATACTAGTCAGATATATTCTTGTGCGGTGACTAGGGGGTGTTGAGTCCAGTTCACTGAGCAGGGAGTAGGCCTTGTCTATTACATATTTGGCTTATGGAGCGGTGTCTGAGCTAATTTCAAACCCTTGTTTTATGCCTCACCCCACCTCACCTTTCCGGTTAAGCAGCCATAGTGTGTCTTCTAAAGGTGTGCCTCTGTTCTGTTTTGTAATTCAGTTCAAGTGTAGCGATTTTGATATTCCCTCTATAAGCGATATCTTAGGATAAGTGTCTTTTTCTGTGTGACTTATTTCACTTAGAATCATCGTACGTAAATTTACTCATCATGCTGCTAACTAGCCTTATGACATTGATTTCATGGCTGAGTGATATTCCATTGTGCCAAGTACCACCATTTCTTTATCCATTTTTCTCTTTCCTGGGATATTGAAGGTGTACCGAAGCGGAGGTTCTTGGAAACAGAGCAGCCGTAAACTTTAGGGTGCCTGTGTCTTGTTGATTTTTAGTTTTCGCAATTTATACGCCCATGAGTGGAAGTGCCCTATGCTCTCTACGCTGTGTTTATTACTTGTTTCAGGACACACCGTACTCTTCTCCAGAGTGCCTGTTGGCAATTTACATCCCGCCCATCAGCGTAGCAAGGCTCCCATGTCTCCATGGCCTGTCCTGCTTTTCTGATTTTTACAATTTGTTCAGCATGGCCCTTTTGACCGAGGGCAAGCGAGACTTCTTTGTAGTGCTGATTTGCCCTTCCGGCTTGCTTGGTTGGCCAAAAAGGGCGTATGCGTTTCTTCCTGAATATATTCAGGAAAAAACGCATACGCCCTTTTTGGCCAAGGGCATCATTGTCAACGTTTTGCCGCTTTTCATGTGCTTTAAAGGCGAGTCGAATCTACCTCCTGAAATCTGTTTCCTGCAAATCTGCCTTGCTTTCAAATCCTCTTCGTTGCCTTCCCTCAATATATTTGTGGACGAGAGTTCTCATTTATAACTCTGCACGTTTGTGAATTGCAGTGCCCCTGAGCTCCATTTGTCTCCTCGCTTTTTTGGGAGCTGGCCGCAAAAGCGCAGGATTGCTTCAGGCCCTATTTTGGTTCTGGGGGGTAGGCTGAGCCTGTGGTTCATTCTTCTTCCTGATGGGAAAATGGAGTGACCTGTGCCTGTCCCAACACCTAGGGCTAGTCTCTCGTTGGTTCCGCGTCTTCCCGTTCATCCTCAGGACAAATTGCAACCTGGACGAAACAGGAGGTTAAAGGTGCTGATTCTCCAAGTAGGGAGATGGTTAGTCAAGCGGCTGGAATGGCGAACCCGAGCACAAGGAGAGTAGAAATGAGGTGCGCTTTAGAAACCTTTCCCGATCTCACGGCATACCATCTTCTGGGTTTCCCATGCATGTTTTGATGTAGGAAGATTCCCTTGTACCTGGAGATTTGAGACCCATGGGGTGGGTACCCCACGGTATTACTTTAAAGTATCTGCATTTGCTCACCCAACCTCACCAATCCTCTCAGCCCCAAGAGTGTCCAGCCTTATGTCTCATCCAGCTGTGGGTCTAGATATGGTCAATCCAGGTTGCATCAGAGACCCTGAACGGATTTTGTAAGAATTTCTCTCTCTTTCACTGTCTTTGCTTTGTGGGATTTTTAAAGTAATGTATGTTTAGAATGGGGTTTGGCTGCTTTTCCCTGCTGTGTTTATGCCGCTTTAAACGCTCTTGATTCACTTGCAGAGAGATATCGATACATAGGTTTTCAGATTCATACTAGTCAGATATATTCCTGTGCGGTGACTAGGGGGTGTTGAGTCCAGTTCACTGAGCAGGGAGTAGGCCTTGTCTATTACATATTTGGCTTATGGAGCGGTGTCTGAGCTAATTTCAAACCCTTGTTTTATGCATCACCCCCCCTCACCTTTCCGGTTAAGCAGCCATAGTGTGTCTTCTAAAGGTGTGACTCTGTTCTGTTTTGTAATTCAGTTCAAGTGTAGCGATTTTGACATTCCCTCTATAAGCGATATCTTAGGATAAGTGTCTTTTTCTGTGTGACTTATTTCACTTAGAATCATCGTACCTAAATCCACTCATCATGCTGCTAACTAGCCTTATGACATTGATTTCATGGCTGAGTGATATTGCATTGTGCCAAGTACCACCATTTCTTTATCCATTTTTCTCTTTCCTGGGATATTGAAGGTGTACCGAAGCGGAGGTTCTTGGAAACAGAGCAGCCGTAAACTTTAGGGTGCCTGTGTCTTGTTGATTTTTAGTTTTCCCAATTTATACGCCCATGAGTGGAAGTGCCCTATGCCCTCTACGCTGTGTTTATTACTTGTTTCAGGACACACCGTACTCTTCTCCAGAGTGCCTGTTGGCAATTTACATCCCCCCCATCAGCGTAGTAAGGCTCCCATGTCTCCATGGCCTGTCCTGCTTTTCTGGTTTTTACATTTTGTTCAGCATGGCCCTTTTGACCGAGGGCAAGCGAGACTTCTTTGTAGCGTTGATTTGCACTTCCGGCTTGCTTGGTTGGCCAAAAAGGGCGTATGCGTTTTTTCCTGAATATATTCAGGAAAAAACGCATACGCCCTTTTTGGCCAAGGGCATCATTGTCAACGTTTTGCCGCTTTTCATGTGCTTTAAAGGCGAGTCGAATCTACCTCCTGAAATCTGTTTCCTGCAAATCTGCCTTGCTTTCAAATCCTCTTCGTTGCCTTCCCTCAATATATTTGTGGACGAGAGTTCTCATTTATAACTCTGCACGTTTGTGAATTGCAGTGCCCCTGAGCTCCATTTGTCTCCTCGCTTTTTTGGGAGCTGGCTGCAAAAGCGCAGGATTGCTTCAGGCCCTATTTTGGTTCTGGGGGGCAGGCTGAGCCTGTGGTTCATTCTTCTTCCTGATGGGAAAATGGAGTGACCTGTGCCTGTCCCAACACCTAGGGCTAGTCTTTCGTTGGTTCCCCATCTTCCCGTTCATCCTCAGGACAAAATGCAACCTGGAGGAAACAGTAGGTTAAAGGTGCTGATTCTCCAAGTAGGGAGATGGTTAGTCAATCGGCTGGAATGGCGAACCCGAGCACAAGGAGAGGAGAAATGAGGTGCGTTTTAGAAACCTTTCCCGATCTCACGGCATACCATCTTCTGGGTTTCCCATGAATGTTTTGATGTAGGAAGATTCCCTTGTACCTGGAGATTTGAGACCCATGGGGTGGGTACCCCACGGTATTACTTTAAAGTATCTGCATTTGCTCACCCAACCTCACCAATCCTCTCAGCCCCAAGAGTGTCCAGCCTTATGTCTCATCCAGCTGTGGGTCTAGATATGGTCAATCCAGTTTGCATCAGAGACCCTGAACGGATTTTGTAAGAATTTCTCTCTCTTTCACTGTCTTTGCTTTGTGGGTTTTTTAAAGTAATGTATGTTTAGAATGGGGTTTGGCTGCTTTTCCCTGCTGTGTTGATGCCGCTTTACACCCTCTTGATTCACTTGCAGAGAGATATCAATACATAGGTTTTCAGATTCATACTAGTCAGATATATTCTTGTGCGGTGACTAGGGGGTGTTGAGTCCAGTTCACTGAGCAGGGAGTAGGCATTCTCTATTACATATTTGGCTTATGGAGCGGTGTCTGAGCTAATTTCAAACCCTTGTTTTATGCATCACCCCACCTCACCTTTCCGGTTAAGCAGCAATAGTGTGTCTTCTAAAGGTGTGCCTCTGTTCTGTTTTGTAATTCAGTTCAAGTGTAGCGATTTTGACATTCCCTCTATAAGCGATATCTTAGGATAAGTGCCTTTTTCTGTGTGACTTATTTCACGTAGAATCATCGTACCTAAATCCACTCATCATGCTGCTAACTAGCCTTATGACATTGATTTCATGGCTGAGTGATATTCCATTGTGCCAATTACCACCATTTCTTTATCCATTTTTCTCTTTCCTGGGATATTGAAGGTGTACCGAAGCGGAGGTTCTTGGCAACAGAGCAGCCGTAAAGTTTGGGGTGCCTGTGTCTTGTTGACTTTTAGTTTTCCCAATTCATACGCCCATGAGTGGAAGTGCCCTATGCTCTCTACGCGGTGTTTATTACTTGTTTCAGGACACACCGTACTCTTCTCCAGAGTGCCTGTTGGCAATTTACATCCCGCCCATCAGCGTAGCAAGGCTCCCATGTCTGCATGGCCTGTCCTGCTTTTCTGGTTTTTACACTTTGTTCAGCATGGCCCTTTTGACCGAGGGCAAGCGAGAATTCTTTGTAGCGCTGATTTGCCCTTCCGGCTTGCTTGGTTGGCCAAAAAGGGCGTATGCGTTTTTTCCTGAATATATTCAGGAAAAAACGCATACGCCCTTTTTGGCCAAGGGCATCATTGTCAACGTTTTGCCGCTTTTCATGTGCTTTAAAGGTGAGTCGAATCTACCTCCTGAAATCTGTTTCCTGCAAATCTGCCTTGCTTTCAAATCCTCTTCGTTGCCTTCCCTCAATATATTTGTGGACGAGAGTTCTCATTTATAACTCTGCACGTTTGTGAATTGCAGTGCCCCTGAGCTCCATTTGTCTCCTCGCTTTTTTGGGAGCTGGCCGCAAAAGCGCAGGATTGCTTCAGGCCCTATTTTGGTTCTGGGGGGCAGGCTGAGCCTGTGGTTCATTCTTCTTCCTGATGGGAAAATGGAGTGACCTATGCCTGTCCCAACACCTAGGGCTCGTCTCTCGTTGGTTCCGCGTCTTCCCGTTCATCCTCAGGACAAATTGCAACCTGTACAATCAGGAGGTTAAAGGTGCTGATTCTCCAAGTAGGGAGATGGTTAGTCAAGCGGCTGGAATGGCGAACCCGAGCACAAGGAGAGGAGAAATGAGGTGCGTTTTAGAAACCTTTCCCGATCTCATGGCATACCATCTTCTGGGTTTCCCATGCATGTTTTGATGTAGGAAGATTCCCTTGTACCTGGAGATTTGAGACCCATGGGGTGTGTTCCCCGCAGTGTTATTTAAAGTATCTGTGTTTGCTCACCCAACCTCACCAATCCTCTCAGCCCCAAGAGTGTCCAGCCTTATGTCTCATCCAGCTGTGGGTCTAGATATGGTCAATCCAGGTTGCATCATAGACCCTGAACGGATTTTGTAAGAATTTCTCTCTCTTTCACTGTCTTTGTTTTGTGGGTTTTTAAAAGTAATTTATGTTTAGAATCGGGCTTGGCTGCTTTTCCCTGCTGTGTTGATGCCGCTTTACACCCTCTTGATTCACTTGCAGAGAGATATCGATACATAGGTTTTCAGATTCTTACTAGTCAGATATATTCTTGTGTGGTGACTAGGGTGTTTTGAGTCCAGTTCACTGAGCAGGGAGTAGGCCTTGTCTATTACATATTTGGCTTATGGAGCGGTCTCTGAGCTAATTTCAAACCCTTGTTTTATGCATCACCCCACCTCACCTTTCCCGTTAAGCAGCCATAGTGTGTCTTCTAAAGGTGCGCCTCTGTTCTGTTTTGTAATTCAGTTCAAGTGTAGCGATTTTGACATTCCCTCTATAAGCGATATCTTAGGATAAGTGTCTTTTTCTGTGTGACTTATTTCACTTAGAATCATCGTACCTAAATCCACTCATCATGCTGCTAACTAGCCTTATGACATTGATTTCATGGGTGAGTGATATTCTATTGTGCCAAGTACCACCATTTCTTTATCCATTTTTCTCTTTCCTGGGATATTGAAGGTGTACCGAAGTGGAGGTTCTTGCAAACAGAGCAGCCGTAAACTTTAGGGTGCCTGTGTCTTGTTGACTTTTAGTTTTCCCAATTTATACGCCCATGAGTGGAAGTGCCCTATGCTCTCTACGCTGTGTTTATTACTTGTTTCAGGACACACCGTACACTTCTCCAGAGTGCCTGTTGGCAATTTACATCCCGCCCATCAGCGTAGCAAGGCTCCCATGTCTCCATGGCCTTTCCTGCTTTTCTGGTTTTTACTGTTTGTTCAGCATGGCCCTTTTGACCGAGGGCAAGCGAGACTTCTTTTTAGCGCTGATTTGCCCTTCCCGCTTGCTTGGGTGGCCAAAAAGGGCGTATGCGTTTTTTCCTGAATATATTCAGGAAAAAACGCATACGCCCTTTTTGGCCAAGGGCATCATTGTCAACGTTTTGCCGCTTTTCATGTGCTTTAAAGGCGAGTCGAATCTACCTCCTGAAATCTGTTTCCTGCAAATCTGCCTTGCTTTCAAATCCTCTTCGTTGCCTTCCCTCAATATATTTGTGGACGAGAGTTCTCATTTATAACTCTGCACGTTTGTGAATTGCAGTGCCCCTGAGCTTCATTTGTCTCCTCGCTTTTTTGGGAGCTGGCCGCAAAAGCGCAGGATTGCTTCAGGCCCTATTTTGGTTCTGGGGGGCAGGCTGAGCCTGTGGTTCATTCTTCTTCCTGATGGGAAAATGGAGTGACCTGTGCCTGTCCCAACACCTAGGGCTAGTCTTTCGTTGGTTCCCCGTCTTCCCGTTCATCCTCAGGACAAATTGCAACCTGGACGAAACAGTAGGTTAAAGGTGCTGATTCTCCAAGTACGGAGATGGTTAGTCAAGCGGCTGGAATGGCGAACCCGAGCACAAGGAGAGGAGAAATGAGGTGCGTTTTAGAAACCTTTCCCGATCTCACGGCATACCATCTTCTGGCTTTCCCATGAATGTTTTGATGTAGGAAGATTCCCTTGTACCTGGAGATTTGAGACCCATGGGGTGTGTTCCCCGCAGTGTTACTTCAAAGTATCTGCGTTTGCTCACCCAACCTCACCAATCCTCTCAGCCCCAAGAGTGTCCAGCCTTATGTCTCATCCAGCTGTGGGTCTAGATATGGTCAATCCAGGTTGCATCATAGACCCTGAACGGATTTTGTAAGAATTTCTCTCTCTTTCACTGTCTTTGTTTTGTGGGTTTTTAAAAGTAATTTATGTTTAGAATCGGGCTTGGCTGCTTTTCCCTGCTGTGTTGATGCCGCTTTACACCCTCTTGATTCACTTGCAGAGAGATATCGATACATAGGTTTTCAGATTTGTACTAGTCAGAATTATTCTTGTGTGGTGACTAGGGGGTGTTGAGTCCAGTTCACTGAGCAGGGAGTAGGCCTTGTCTATTACATATTTGGCTTATGGAGCGGTCTCTGAGCTAATTTCAAACCCTTGTTTTATGCATCTCCCCACCTCACCTTTCCCGTTAAGCAGCCATAGTTTGTCTTCTAAAGGTGTGACTCTGTTCTGTTTTGTAATTCAGTTCAAGTGTAGCGATTTTGACATTCCCTCTATAAGCGATATCTTAGGATAAGTGTCTTTTTCTGTGTGACTTATTTCACTTAGAATCATCGTACCTAAATCCACTCATCATGCTGCTAAGTAGCCTTATGACATTGATTTCATGGCTGAGTGATATTCCATTGTGCCAAGTACCACCATTTCTTTATCCATTTTTCTCTTTCCTGGGATATTGAAGGTGTACCGAAGCGGAGGTTCTTGCAAACAGAGCAGCCGTAAACTTTAGGGTGCCTGTGTCTTGTTGATTTTTAGTTTTCCCAATTTATACGCCCATGAGTGGAAGTGCCCTATGCTCTCTACGCTGTGTTTATTACTTGTTTCAGGACACACCGTACTCTTCTCCAGAGTGCCTGTTGGCAATTTACATCCCGCCCATCAGCGTAGCAAGGCTCCCATGTCTCCATGGCCTGTCCTGCTTTTCTGGTTTTTACACTTTGTTCAGCATGGCCCTTTTGACCGAGGGCAAGCGAGACTTCTTTGTAGCGCTGATTTGCCCTTCCGGCTTGCTTGGTTGGCCAAAAAGGGCGTATGCGTTTTTTCCTGAATATATTCAGGAAAAAACGCATACGCCCTTTTTGGACAAGGGCATCATTGTCAACGTTTTGCCGCTTTTCATGTGCTTTAACGGCGAGTCGAATCTACCTCCTGAAATCTGTTTCCTGCAAATCTGCCTTGCTTTCAAATCCTCTTCGTTGCCTTCCCTCAATATATTTGTGGACGAGAGTTCTCATTTATAACTCTGCACGTTTGTGAATTGCAGTGCCCCTGAGCTCCATTTGTCTCCTCGCTTTTTTGGGAGCTGGCCGCAGAAGCGCAGGATTGCTTCAGGCCCTATTTTGGTTCTGGGGGGCAGGCTGAGCCTGTGGTTCATTCTTCTTCCTGATGGGAAAATGGAGTGACCTGTGCCTGTCCCAACACCTAGGGCTAGTCTTTCGTTGGTTTCCCGTCTTCCCGTTCATCCTCAGGACAAATTGCAACCTGGACGAAACAGTACGTTAAAGGTGCTGATTCTCCAAGTAGGGAGATGGTTAGTCAAGCGGCTGGAATGGCGAACCCGAGCACAAGGAGAGGAGAAATGAGGTGCGTTTTAGAAACCTTTCCCGATCTCACGACATACCATCTTCTGGGTTTCCCATGCATGTTTTGATGTAGGAAGATTCCCTTGTACCTGGAGATTTGAGACCCATGGGGTGTGTTCCCCGCAGTGTTACTTTAAAGTATCTGCGTTTGCTCACCCAACCTCACCAATCCTCTCAGCCCCAAGAGTGTCCAGCCTTATGTCTCATCCAGCTGTGGGTCAAGATATGGTCAATCCAGGTTGCATCATAGACCCTGAACGGATTTTGTAAGAATTTCTCTCTCTTTCACTGTCTTTGTTTTGTGGGTTTTTTAAAGTAAGTTATGTTTAGAATCGGGCTTGGCAGCTTTTCCCTGCTGTGTTGATGCCGCTTTACACCCTCTTGATTCACTTGCAGAGAGATATCGATACATAGGTTTTCAGATTCTTACTAGTCAGATATATTCTTGTGTGGTGACTAGGGTGTGTTGAGTCCAGTTCACTGAGCAGGGAGTAGGCCTTGTCTATTACATATTTGGCTTATGGAGTGGTCTCTGAGCTAATTTCAAACCCTTGTTTTATGCATCACCCCACCTCACCTTTCCCGTTAAGCAGCCCTAGTGTGTCTTCTAAAGGTGTGACTCTGTTCTGTTTTGTAATTCAGTTCAAGTGTAGCGATTTTGACATTCCCTCTATAAGCGATATCTTAGGATAAGTGCCTTTTTCTGTGTGACTTATTTCACTTAGGATCATCGTCGCTAAATCGACACATCATGCTGCTAACTAGCCTTATGACATTGATTTCATGGCTGAGTGATATTCCATTGTGCCAAGTACCACCATTTCTTTATCCATTTTTCTCTTTCCTGGGATATTGAAGGTGTACCGAAGCGGAGGTTCTTGGCAACAGAGCAGCCGTAAAGTTTGGGGTGCCTGTGTCTTGTTGATTTTTAGTTTTCCCAATTTATACGCCCTTGAGTGGAAGTGCCCTATGCTCTCTACGCTGTGTTTATTACTTGTTTCAGGACACACCGTACTCTTCTCCAGAGTGCCTGTTGGCAATTTACATCCCGCCCATCAGCGTAGCAAGGCTCCCATGTCTCCATGGCCTGTCCTGCTTTTCTGGTTTTTACACTTTGTTCAGCATGGCCCTTTTGACTGAGGGCAAGCGAGACTTCTTTGTAGCGCTGATTTGCACTTCCGGCTGGCTTGGTTGGCCAAAAAGGGCGTATGCGTTTTTTCCTGAATATATTCAGGAAAAAACGCATACGCCCTTTTTGGCCAAGGGCATCATTGTCAACGTTTTGCCGCTTTTCATGTGCTTTAAAGGCGAGTCGAATCTACCTCCTGAAATCTGTTTCCTGCAAATCTGCCTTGCTTTCAAATCCTCTTCGTTGCCTTCCCTCAATATATTTGTGGACGAGAGTTCTCATTTATAACTCTGCACGTTTGTGAATTGCAGTGCCCCTGAGCTCCATTTGTCTCCTCGCTTTTTTGGGAGCTGGCCGCAGAAGCGCAGGATTGCTTCAGGCCCTATTTTGGTTCTGGGGGGCAGGCTAAGCCTGTGGTTCATTCTTCTTCCTGATGGGAAAATGGAGTGACCTGTGCCTGTCCCAACACCTAGGGCTAGTCTTTCGTTGGTTTCCCGTCTTCCCGTTCATCCTCAGGACAAATTGCAACCTGGACGAAACAGTACGTTAAAGGTGCTGATTCTCCAAGTAGGGAGATGGTTAGTCAAGCGGCTGGAATGGCGAACCCGAGCACAAGGAGAGGAGAAATGAGGTGCGTTTTAGAAACCTTTCCCGATCTCACGACATACCATCTTCTGGGTTTCCCATGCATGTTTTGATGTAGGAAGATTCCCTTGTACCTGGAGATTTGAGACCCATGGGGTGTGTTCCCCGCAGTGTTACTTTAAAGTATCTGCGTTTGCTCACCCAACCTCACCAATCCTCTCAGCCCCAAGAGTGTCCAGCCTTATGTCTCATCCAGCTGTGGGTCTAGATATGGTCAATCCAGGTTGCATCATAGACCCTGAACGGATTTTGTAAGAATTTCTCTCTCTTTCACTGTCTTTGTTTTGTGGGTTTTTTAAAGTAAGTTATGTTTAGAATCGGGCTTGGCTGCTTTTCCCTGCTGTGTTGATGCCGCTTTACACCCTCTTGATTCACTTGCAGAGAGATATCGATACATAGGTTTTCAGATTCTTACTAGTCAGATATATTCTTGTGTGGTGACTAGGGTGTGTTGAGTCCAGTTCACTGAGCAGGGAGTAGGCCTTGTCTATTACATATTTGGCTTATGGAGTGGTCTCTGAGCTAATTTCAAACCCTTGTTTTATGCATCACCCCACCTCACCTTTCCCGTTAAGCAGCCCTAGTGTGTCTTCTAAAGGTGTGACTCTGTTCTGTTTTGTAATTCAGTTCAAGTGTAGCGATTTTGACATTCCCTCTATAAGCGATATCTTAGGATAAGTGCCTTTTTCTGTGTGACTTATTTCACTTAGGATCATCGTCGCTAAATCGACACATCATGCTGCTAACTAGCCTTATGACATTGATTTCATGGCTGAGTGATATTCCATTGTGCCAAGTACCACCATTTCTTTATCCATTTTTCTCTTTCCTGGGATATTGAAGGTGTACCGAAGCGGAGGTTCTTGGCAACAGAGCAGCCGTAAAGTTTGGGGTGCCTGTGTCTTGTTGATTTTTAGTTTTCCCAATTTATACGCCCTTGAGTGGAAGTGCCCTATGCTCTCTACGCTGTGTTTATTACTTGTTTCAGGACACACCGTACTCTTCTCCAGAGTGCCTGTTGGCAATTTACATCCCGCCCATCAGCGTAGCAAGGCTCCCATGTCTCCATGGCCTGTCCTGCTTTTCTGGTTTTTACACTTTGTTCAGCATGGCCCTTTTGACTGAGGGCAAGCGAGACTTCTTTGTAGCGCTGATTTGCACTTCCGGCTTGCTTGGTTGGCCAAAAAGGGCGTATGCGTTTTTTCCTGAATATATTCAGGAAAAAACGCATACGCCCTTTTTGGCCAAGGGCATCATTGTCAACGTTTTGCCGCTTTTCATGTGCTTTAAAGGCGAGTCGAATCTACCTCCTGAAATCTGTTTCCTGCAAATCTGCCTTGCTTTCAAATCCTCTTCGTTGCCTTCCCTCAATATATTTGTGGACGAGAGTTCTCATTTATAACTCTGCACGTTTGTGAATTGCAGTGCCCCTGAACTCCATTTGTCTCCTCGCTTTTTTGGGAGCTGGCCGCAACAGCGCAGGATTGCTTCAGGCCCTATTTTGGTTCTCGGGGGCAGGCTGAGCCTGTGGTTAATTCTTCTTCCTGATGGGAAAATGGAGTGACCTGTGCCTGTCCCAAAACCTAGGGCTAGTCTTTCGTTGGTTCCCCGTCTTCCCGTTCATCCTCAGGACAAATTGCAACCTGGACGAAACAGTAGGTTAAAGGTGCTGATTCTCCAAGTAGGGAGATGGTTATTCAAGTGGCTGGAATGGCGAACCCGAGCACAAGGAGAGGAGAAATGAGGTGCGTTTTAGAAACCTTTCCCGATCTCATGGCATACCATCTTCTGGGTTTCCCATGCATGTTTTGATGTAGGAAGATTCCCTTGTACCTGGAGATTTGAGACCCATGGGGTGTGTTCCCCGCAGTGTTATTTAAAGTATCTGTGTTTGCTCACCCAACCTCACCAATCCTCTCAGCCCCAAGAGTGTCCAGCCTTATGTCTCATCCAGCTGTGGGTCTAGATATGGTCAATCCAGGTTGCATCATAGACCCTGAACGGATTTTGTAAGAATTTCTCTCTCTTTCACTGTCTTTGTTTTGTGGGTTTTTTAAAGTAATTTATGTTTAGAATCGGGCTTGGCTGCTTTTCCCTGCTGTGTTGATGCCGCTTTACACCCTCTTGATTCACTTGCAGAGAGATATCGATACATAGGTTTTCAGATTCTTACTAGTCAGATATATTCTTGTGTGGTGACTAGGGTGTTTTGACTCCAGTTCACTGAGCAGGGAGTAGGCCTTGTCTATTACATATTTGGCTTATGGAGCGGTCTCTGAGCTAATTTCAAACCCTTGTTTTATGCATCACCCCACCTCACCTTTCCCGTTAAGCAGCCATAGTGTGTCTTCTAAAGGTGCGCCTCTGTTCTGTTTTGTAATTCAGTTCAAGTGTAGCGATTTTGACATTCCCTCTATAAGCGATATCTTAGGATAAGTGTCTTTTTCTGTGTGACTTATTTCACTTAGAATCATCGTACCTAAATCCACTCATCATGCTGCTAACTAGCCTTATGACATTGATTTCATGGGTGAGTGATATTCCATTGTGCCAAGTACCACCATTTCTTTATCCATTTTTCTCTTTCCTGGGATATTGAAGGTGTACCGAAGCGGAGGTTCTTGGAAACACAGCAGCCGTAAACTTTAGGGTGCCTGTGTCTTGTTGACTTTTAGTTTTCCCAATTTATACACCCATGAGTGGAAGTGCCCTATGCTCTCTACGCTGTGTTTATTACTTGTTTCAGGACACACCGTACTCTTCTCCAGAGTGCCTGTTGGCAATTTACATCCCGCCCATCAGCGTAGCAAGGCTCCCATGTCTCCATGGCCTTTCCTGCTTTTCTGGTTTTTACTGTTTGTTCAGCATGGCCCTTGTGACCGAGGGCAAGCGAGACTTCTTTTTAGCGCTGATTTGCCCTTCCCGCTTGCTTGGGTGGCCAAAAAGGGCGTATGCGTTTTTTCCTGAATATATTCAGGAAAAAACGCATACGCCCTTTTTGGCCAAGGGCATCATTGTCAACGTTTTGCCGCTTTTCATGTGCTTTAAAGGCGAGTCGAATCTACCTCCTGAAATCTGTTTCCTGCAAATCTGCCTTGCTTTCAAATCCTCTTCGTTGCCTTCCCTCAATATATTTGTGGACGAGAGTTCTCATTTATAACTCTGCACGTTTGTGAATTGCAGTGCCCCTGAGCTTCATTTGTCTCCTCGCTTTTTTGGGAGCTGGCCGCAAAAGCGCAGGATTGCTTCAGGCCCTATTTTGGTTCTGGGGGGCAGGCTGAGCCTGTGGTTCATTCTTCTTCCTGATGGGAAAATGGAGTGACCTGTGCCTGTCCCAACACCTAGGGCTAGTCTTTCGTTGGTTCCCCGTCTTCCCGTTCATCCTCAGGACAAATTGCAACCTGGACGAAACAGTAGGTTAAAGGTGCTGATTCTCCAAGTACGGAGATGGTTAGTCAAGCGGCTGGAATGGCGAACCCGAGCACAAGGAGAGGAGAAATGAGGTGCGTTTTAGAAACCTTTCCCGATCTCACGGCATACCATCTTCTGGCTTTCCCATGAATGTTTTGATGTAGGAAGATTCCCTTGTACCTGGAGATTTGAGACCCATGGGGTGTGTTCCCCGCAGTGTTACTTCAAAGTATCTGCGTTTGCTCACCCAACCTCACCAATCCTCTCAGCCCCAAGAGTGTCCAGCCTTATGTCTCATCCAGCTGTGGGTCTAGATATGGTCAATCCAGGTTGCATCATAGACCCTGAACGGATTTTGTAAGAATTTCTCTCTCTTTCACTGTCTTTGTTTTGTGGGTTTTTAAAAGTAATTTATGTTTAGAATCGGGCTTGGCTGCTTTTCCCTGCTGTGTTGATGCCGCTTTACACCCTCTTGATTCACTTGCAGAGAGATATCGATACATAGGTTTTCAGATTTGTACTAGTCAGAATTATTCTTGTGTGGTGACTAGGGGGTGTTGAGTCCAGTTCACTGAGCAGGGAGTAGGCCTTGTCTATTACATATTTGGCTTATGGAGCGGTCTCTGAGCTAATTTCAAACCCTTGTTTTATGCATCTCCCCACCTCACCTTTCCCGTTAAGCAGCCATAGTTTGTCTTCTAAAGGTGTGACTCTGTTCTGTTTTGTAATTCAGTTCAAGTGTAGCGATTTTGACATTCCCTCTATAAGCGATATCTTAGGATAAGTGTCTTTTTCTGTGTGACTTATTTCACTTAGAATCATCGTACCTAAATCCACTCATCATGCTGCTAAGTAGCCTTATGACATTGATTTCATGGCTGAGTGATATTCCATTGTGCCAAGTACCACCATTTCTTTATCCATTTTTCTCTTTCCTGGGATATTGAAGGTGTACCGAAGTGGAGGTTCTTGCAAACAGAGCAGCCGTAAACTTTAGGGTGCCTGTGTCTTGTTGATTTTTAGTTTTCCCAATTTATACGCCCATGAGTGGAAGTGCCCTATGCTCTCTACGCTGTGTTTATTACTTGTTTCAGGACACACCGTACTCTTCTCCAGAGTGCCTGTTGGCAATTTACATCCCGCCCATCAGCGTAGCAAGGCTCCCATGTCTCCATGGCCTGTCCTGCTTTTCTGGTTTTTACACTTTGTTCAGCATGGCCCTTTTGACCGAGGGCAAGCGAGACTTCTTTGTAGCGCTGATTTGCCCTTCCGGCTTGCTTGGTTGGCCAAAAAGGGCGTATGCGTTTTTTCCTGAATATATTCAGGAAAAAACGCATACGCCCTTTTTGGACAAGGGCATCATTGTCAACGTTTTGCCGCTTTTCATGTGCTTTAACGGCGAGTCGAATCTACCTCCTGAAATCTGTTTCCTGCAAATCTGCCTTGCTTTCAAATCCTCTTCGTTGCCTTCCCTCAATATATTTGTGGACGAGAGTTCTCATTTATAACTCTGCACGTTTGTGAATTGCAGTGCCCCTGAGCTCCATTTGTCTCCTCGCTTTTTTGGGAGCTGGCCGCAGAAGCGCAGGATTGCTTCAGGCCATATTTTGGTTCTGGGGGGCAGGCTAAGCCTGTGGTTCATTCTTCTTCCTGATGGGAAAATGGAGTGACCTGTGCCTGTCCCAACACCTAGGGCTAGTCTTTCGTTGGTTCCCCGTCTTCCCGTTCATCCTCAGGACAAATTGCAACCTGGACGAAACAGTACGTTAAAGGTGCTGATTCTCCAAGTAGGGAGATGGTTAGTCAAGCGGCTGGAATGGCGAACCCGAGCACAAGGAGAGGAGAAATGAGGTGCGTTTTAGAAACCTTTCCCGATCTCACGACATACCATCTTCTGGGTTTCCCATGCATGTTTTGATGTAGGAAGATTCCCTTGTACCTGGAGATTTGAGACCCATGGGGTGTGTTCCCCGCAGTGTTACTTTAAAGTATCTGCGTTTGCTCACCCAACCTCACCAATCCTCTCAGCCCCAAGAGTGTCCAGCCTTATGTCTCATCCAGCTGTGGGTCTAGATATGGTCAATCCAGGTTGCATCATAGACCCTGAACGGATTTTGTAAGAATTTCTCTCTCTTTCACTGTCTTTGTTTTGTGGGTTTTTTAAAGTAAGTTATGTTTAGAATCGGGCTTGGCTTCTTTTCCCTGCTGTGTTGATGCCGCTTTACACCCTCTTGATTCACTTGCAGAGAGATATCGATACATAGGTTTTCAGATTCTTACTAGTCAGATATATTCTTGTGTGGTGACTAGGGTGTTTTGACTCCAGTTCACTGAGCAGGGAGTAGGCCTTGTCTATTACATATTTGGCTTATGGAGCGGTCTCTGAGCTAATTTCAAACCCTTGTTTTATGCATCACCCCACCTCACCTTTCCCGTTAAGCAGCCATAGTGTGTCTTCTAAAGGTGCGCCTCTGTTCTGTTTTGTAATTCAGTTCAAGTGTAGCGATTTTGACATTCCCTCTATAAGCGATATCTTAGGATAAGTGTCTTTTTCTGTGTGACTTATTTCACTTAGAATCATCGTACCTAAATCCACTCATCATGCTGCTAACTAGCCATATGACATAGATTTCATGGCTGAGTGATATTCCATTGTGCCAAGTACCACCATTTCTTTATCCATTTTTCTCTTTCCTGGGATATTGAAGGTGTACCGAAGCGGAGGTTCTTGGAAACACAGCAGCCGTAAACTTTAGGGTGCCTGTGTCTTGTTGACTTTTAGTTTTCCCAATTTATACACCCATGAGTGGAAGTGCCCTATGCTCTCTACGCTGTGTTTATTACTTGTTTCAGGACACACCGTACTCTTCTCCAGAGTGCCTGCTGGCAATTTACATCCCGCCCATCAGCGTAGCAAGGCTCCCATGTCTCCATGGCCTTTCCTGCTTTTCTGGTTTTTACTGTTTGTTCAGCATGGCCCTTTTGACCGAGGGCAAGCGAGACTTCTTTTTAGCGCTGATTTGCCCTTCCCGCTTGCTTGGGTGGCCAAAAAGGGCGTATGCGTTTTTTCCTGAATATATTCAGGAAAAAACGCATACGCCCTTTTTGGCCAAGGGCATCATTGTCAACGTTTTGCCGCTTTTCATGTGCTTTAAAGGCGAGTCGAATCTACCTCCTGAAATCTGTTTCCTGCAAATCTGCCTTGCTTTCAAATCCTCTTCGTTGCCTTCCCTCAATATATTTGTGGACGAGAGTTCTCATTTATAACTCTGCACGTTTGTGAATTGCAGTGCCCCTGAGCTTCATTTGTCTCCTCGCTTTTTTGGGAGCTGGCCGCAAAAGCGCAGGATTGCTTCAGGCCCTATTTTGGTTCTGGGGGGCAGGCTGAGCCTGTGGTTCATTCTTCTTCCTGATGGGAAAATGGAGTGACCTGTGCCTGTCCCAACACCTAGGGCTAGTCTTTCGTTGGTTCCCCGTCTTCCCGTTCATCCTCAGGACAAATTGCAACCTGGACGAAACAGTAGGTTAAAGGTGCTGATTCTCCAAGTACGGAGATGGTTAGTCAAGCGGCTGGAATGGCGAACCCGAGCACAAGGAGAGGAGAAATGAGGTGCGTTTTAGAAACCTTTCCCGATCTCACGGCATACCATCTTCTGGCTTTCCCATGAATGTTTTGATGTAGGAAGATTCCCTTGTACCTGGAGATTTGAGACCCATGGGGTGTGTTCCCCGCAGTGTTACTTCAAAGTATCTGCGTTTGCTCACCCAACCTCACCAATCCTCTCAGCCCCAAGAGTGTCCAGCCTTATGTCTCATCCAGCTGTGGGTCTAGATATGGTCAATCCAGGTTGCATCATAGACCCTGAACGGATTTTGTAAGAATTTCTCTCTCTTTCACTGTCTTTGTTTTGTGGGTTTTTAAAAGTAATTTATGTTTAGAATCGGGCTTGGCTGCTTTTCCCTGCTGTGTTGATGCCGCTTTACACCCTCTTGATTCACTTGCAGAGAGATATCGATACATAGGTTTTCAGATTTGTACTAGTCAGAATTATTCTTGTGTGGTGACTAGGGGGTGTTGAGTCCAGTTCACTGAGCAGGGAGTAGGCCTTGTCTATTACATATTTGGCTTATGGAGCGGTCTCTGAGCTAATTTCAAACCCTTGTTTTATGCATCTCCCCACCTCACCTTTCCCGTTAAGCAGCCATAGTTTGTCTTCTAAAGGTGTGACTCTGTTCTGTTTTGTAATTCAGTTCAAGTGTAGCGATTTTGACATTCCCTCTATAAGCGATATCTTAGGATAAGTGTCTTTTTCTGTGTGACTTATTTCACTTAGAATCATCGTCGCTAAATCGACACATCATGCTGCTAACTAGCCTTATGACATTGATTTCATGGCTGAGTGATATTCCATTGTGCCAAGTACCACCATTTCTTTATCCATTTTTCTCTTTCCTGGGATATTGAAGGTGTACCGAAGCGGAGGTTCTTGGCAACAGAGCAGCCGTAAAGTTTGGGGTGCCTGTGTCTTGTTGACTTTTAGTTTTCCCAATTCATACGCCCATGAGTGGAAGTGCCCTATGCTCTCTACGCTGTGTTTATTACTTGTTTCAGGACACACCGTACTCTTCTCCAGAGTGCCTGTTGGCAATTTACATCCCGCCCATCAGCGTAGCAAGGCTCCCATGTCTGCATGGCCTGTCCTGCTTTTCTGGTTTTTACACTTTGTTCAGCATGGCCCTTTTGACCGAGGGCAAGCGAGACTTCTTTGTAGCGCTGATTTGCCCTTCCGGCTTGCTTGGTTGGCCAAAAAGGGCGTATGCGTTTTTTCCTGAATATATTCAGGAAAAAACGCATACGCCCTTTTTGGCCAAGGGCATCATTGTCAACGTTTTGCCGCTTTTCATGTGCTTTAAAGGTGAGTCGAATCTACCTCCTGAAATCTGTTTCCTGCAAATCTGCCTTGCTTTCAAATCCTCTTCGTTGCCTTCCCTCAATATATTTGTGGACGAGAGTTCTCATTTATAACTCTGCACGTTTGTGAATTGCAGTGCCCCTGAGCTCCATTTGTCTCCTCGCTTTTTTGGGAGCTGGCCGCAAAAGCGCAGGATTGCTTCAGGCCCTATTTTGGTTCTGGGGGGCAGGCTGAGCCTGTGGTTCATTCTTCTTCCTGATGGGAAAATGGAGTGACCTATGCCTGTCCCAAAACCTAGGGCTCGTCTCTCGTTGGTTCCGCGTCTTCCCGTTCATCCTCAGGACAAATTGCAACCTGTACAATCAGGAGGTTAAAGGTGCTGATTCTCCAAGTAGGGAGATGGTTAGTCAAGCGGCTGGAATGGCGAACCCGAGCACAAGGAGAGGAGAAATGAGGTGCGTTTTAGAAACCTTTCCCGATCTCATGGCATACCATCTTCTGGGTTTCCCATGCATGTTTTGATGTAGGAAGATTCCCTTGTACCTGGAGATTTGAGACCCATGGGTGTGTTCCCCGCAGTGTTACTTTAAAGTATCTGCGTTTGCTCACCCAACCTCACCAATCCTCTCAGCCCAAGAGTGTCCAGCCTTATGTCTCATCAAGCTGTGGGTCTAGATATGGCCAATCCAGGTTGCATCATAGACCCTGAACGGATTTTGTAAGAATTTCTCTCTCTTTCACTGTCTTTGTTTTGTGGGTTTTTTAAAGTAATTTATGTTTAGAATCGGGCTTGGCTGCTTTTCCCTGCTGTGTTGATGCCGCTTTAAACCCTCTTGATTCACTTGCAGAGAGATATCGATACATAGGTTTTCAGATTCTTACTAGTCAGATATATTCTTGTGTGGTGACTAGGGTGTGTTGAGTCCAGTTCACTGAGCAGGGAGTAGGCCTTGTCTATTACATATTTGGCTTATGGAGTGGTCTCTGAGCTAATTTCAAACCCTTGTTTTATGCATCACCCCACCTCACCTTTCCCGTTAAGCAGCCCTAGTGTGTCTTCTAAAGGTGTGACTCTGTTCTGTTTTGTAATTCAGTTCAAGTGTAGCGATTTTGACATTCCCTCTATAAGCGATATCTTAGGATAAGTGCCTTTTTCTGTGTGACTTATTTCACTTAGGATCATCGTCGCTAAATCGACACATCATGCTGCTAACTAGCCTTATGACATTGATTTCATGGCTGAGTGATATTCCATTGTGCCAAGTACCACCATTTCTTTATCCATTTTTCTCTTTCCTGGGATATTGAAGGTGTACCGAAGCGGAGGTTCTTGGCAACAGAGCAGCCGTAAAGTTTGGGGTGCCTGTGTCTTGTTGACTTTTAGTTTTCCCAATTCATACGCCCATGAGTGGAAGTGCCCTATGCTCTCTACGCGGTGTTTATTACTTGTTTCAGGACACACCGTACTCTTCTCCAGAGTGCCTGTTGGCAATTTACATCCCGCCCATCAGCGTAGCAAGGCTCCCATGTCTGCATGGCCTGTCCTGCTTTTCTGGTTTTTACACTTTGTTCAGCATGGCCCTTTTGACCGAGGGCAATCGAGAATTCTTTGTAGCGCTGATTTGCCCTTCCGGCTTGCTTGGTTGGCCAAAAAGGGCGTATGCGTTTTTTCCTGAATATATTCAGGTAAAAACGCATACGCCCTTTTTGGCCAAGGGCATCATTGTCAACGTTTTGCCGCTTTTCATGTGCTTTAAAGGCGAGTCGAATCTACCTCCTGAAATCTGTTTCCTGCAAATCTGCCTTGCTTTCAAATCCTCTTCGTTGCCTTCCCTCAATATATTTGTGGACGAGAGTTCTCATTTATAACTCTGCACGTTTGTGAATTGCAGTGCCCCTGAGCTCCATTTGTCTCCTCGCTTTTTTGGGAGCTGGCCGCAAAAGCGCAGGATTGCTTCAGGCCCTATTTTGGTTCTGGGGGGCAGGCTGAGCCTGTGGTTCATTCTTCTTCCTGATGGGAAAATGGAGTGACCTGTGCCTGTCCCAAAACCTAGGGCTAGTCTTTCGTTGGTTCCCCGACTTCCCGTTCATCCTCAGGACAAATTGCAACCTGGACGAAACAGTAGGTTAAAGGTGCTGATTCTCCAAGTACGGAGATGGTTAGTCAAGCGGCTGGAATGGCGAACCCGAGCACAAGGAGAGGAGAAATGAGGTGCGTTTTAGAAACCTTTCCCGATCTCACGGCATACCATCTTCTGGCTTTCCCATGAATGTTTTGATGTAGGAAGATTCCCTTGTACCTGGAGATTTGAGACCCATGGGGTGTGTTCCCCGCAGTGTTACTTCAAAGTATCTGCGTTTGCTCACCCAACCTCACCAATCCTCTCAGCCCCAAGAGTGTCCAGCCTTATGTCTCATCCAGCTGTGGGTCTAGATATGGTCAATCCAGGTTGCATCATAGACCCTGAACGGATTTTGTAAGAATTTCTCTCTCTTTCACTGTCTTTGTTTTGTGGGTTTTTAAAAGTAATTTATGTTTAGAATCGGGCTTGTCTGCTTTTCCCTGCTGTGTTGATGCCGCTTTACACCCTCTTGATTCACTTGCAGAGAGATATCGATACATAGGTTTTCAGATTTGTACTAGTCAGAATTATTCTTGTGTGGTGACTAGGGGGTGTTGAGTCCAGTTCACTGAGCAGGGAGTAGGCCTTGTCTATTACATATTTGGCTTATGGAGCGGTCTCTGAGCTAATTTCAAACCCTTGTTTTATGCATCTCCCCACCTCACCTTTCCCGTTAAGCAGCCATAGTGTGTCTTCTAAAGGTGTGACTCTGTTCTGTTTTGTAATTCAGTTCAAGTGTAGCGATTTTGACATTCCCTCTATAAGCGATATCTTAGGATAAGTGTCTTTTTCTGTGTGACTTATTTCACTTAGAATCATCGTACCTAAATCCACTCATCATGCTGCTAAGTAGCCTTATGACATTGATTTCATGGCTGAGTGATATTCCATTGTGCCAAGTACCACCATTTCTTTATCCATTTTTCTCTTTCCTGGGATATTGAAGGTGTACCGAAGCGGAGGTTCTTGCAAACAGAGCAGCCGTAAACTTTAGGGTGCCTGTGTCTTGTTGATTTTTAGTTTTCCCAATTTATACGCCCATGAGTGGAAGTGCCCTATGCTCTCTACGCTGTGTTTATTACTTGTTTCAGGACACACCGTACTCTTCTCCAGAGTGCCTGTTGGCAATTTACATCCCGCCCATCAGCGTAGCAAGGCTCCCATGTCTCCATGGCCTTTCCTGCTTTTCTGGTTTTTACACTTTGTTCAGCATGGCCCTTTTGACCGAGGGCAAGCGAGACTTCTTTGTAGCGCTGATTTGCCCTTCCGGCTTGCTTGGTTGGCCAAAAAGGGCGTATGCGTTTTTTCCTGAATATATTCAGGAAAAAACGCATACGCCCTTTTTGGACAAGGGCATCATTGTCAACGTTTTGCCGCTTTTCATGTGCTTTAACGGCGAGTCGAATCTACCTCCTGAAATCTGTTTCCTGCAAATCTGCCTTGCTTTCAAATCCTCTTCGTTGCCTTCCCTCAATATATTTGTGGACGAGAGTTCTCATTTATAACTCTGCACGTTTGTGAATTGCAGTGCCCCTGAGCTCCATTTGTCTCCTCGCTTTTTTGGGAGCTGGCCGCAAAAGCGCAGGATTGCTTCAGGCCCTATTTTGGTTCTGGGGGGCAGGCTGAGCCTGTGGTTCATTCTTCTTCCTGATGGGAAAATGGAGTGACCTATGCCTGTCCCAACACCTAGGGCTAGTCTTTCGTTGGTTCCCCGTCTTCCCGTTCATCCTCAGGACAAATTGCAACCTGGACGAAACAGTACGTTAAAGGTGCTGATTCTCCAAGTAGGGAGATGGTTAGTCAAGCGGCTGGAATGGCGAACCGGAGCACAAGGAGAGGAGAAATGAGGTGCGTTTTAGAAACCTTTCCCGATCTCACGACATACCATCTTCTGGGTTTCCCATGCATGTTTTGATGTAGGAAGATTCCCTTGTACCTGGTGATTTGGGACCCATGGGGTGGGTACCACGCGGTATTACTTTAAAATATCTGCATTTGCTCACCCAAGCTCACCAATCCTCTCAGCCCCAAGAGTGTCCAGCCTTATGTCTCATCCAGCTGTGGGTCTAGATATGGTCAATCCAGGTTGCATCAGAGACCCTGAACGGATTTTGTAAGAATTTCTCTCTCTTTCACTGTCTTTGCTTTGTGGGTTTTTTAAAGTAATGTATGTTTAGAATGGGGTTTGGCTGCTTTTCCCTGCTGTGTTTATGCTGCTTTACACCCTGTTGATTCACTTGCAGAGAGATATCGATACATAGGTTTTCAGATTCATACTAGTCAGATATATTCTTGTGCGGTGACTAGGGGGTGTTGAGTCCAGTTCACTGAGCAGGGAGTAGGCCTTGTCTATTACATATTTGGCTTATGGAGCGGTGTCTGAGCTAATTTCAAACCCTTGTTTTATGCATCACCCCACCTCACCTTTCCCGTTAAGCAGCCCTAGTGTGTCTTCTAAAGTGTGCCTCTGTTCTGTTTCGTAATTCAGTTCAAGTGTAGCGATTTTGACATTCCCTCTCTAAGCGATATCTTAGGATAAGTGCCTTTTTCTGTGTGACTTATTTCACTTAGAATCATCGTCGCTAAATCGACACATCATGCTGCTAACTAGCCTTATGACATTGATTTCATGGCTGAGTGATATTCCATTGTGCCAAGTACAACCATTTCTTTGTCCATTTTTCTCTTTCCTGGGATATTGAAGGTGTACCGAAGCGGAGGTTCTTGGCAACAGAGCAGCCGTAAAGTTTGGGGTGCCTGTGTCTTGTTGACTTTTAGTTTTCCCAATTTATACGCCCATGAGTGGAAGTGCCCTATGCTCTCTACGCTGTGTTTATTACTTGTTTCAGGACACACCGTACTCTTCTCCAGAGTGCCTGTTGGCAATTTACATCCCGCCCATCAGCGTAGCAAGGCTCCCATGTCTCCATGGCCTGTCCTGCTTTTCTGGTTTTTACACTTTGTTCAGCATGGCCCTTTTGACCGAGGGCAAGCGAGACTTCTTTGTAGCGCTGATTTGCCCTTCCGGCTTGCTTGGTTGGCCAAAAAGGGCGTATGCGTTTTTTCCTGAATATATTCAGGAAAAAACGCATACGCCCTTTTTGGCCAAGGGCATCATTGTCAACGTTTTGCCGCTTTTCATGTGCTTTAAAGGCGAGTCGAATCTACCTCCTGAAATCTGTTTCCTGCAAATCTGCCTTGCTTTCAAATCCTCTTCGTTGCCTTCCCTCAATATATTTGTGGACGAGAGTTCTCATTTATAACTCTGCACGTTTGTGAATTGCAGTGCCCCTGAGCTCCATTTGTCTCCTCGCTTTTTTGGGAGCTGGCCGCAAAAGCGCAGCATTGCTTCAGGCCCTATTTTGGTTCTGGGGGGCAGGCTGAGCCTGTGGTTCATTCTTCTTCCTGATGGGAAAATGGAGTGACCTATGCCTGTCCCAACACCTAGGGCTAGTCTCTCGTTGGTTCCGCGTCTTCCCGTTCATCCTCAGGACAAATTGCAACCTGTACAATCAGGAGGTTAAAGGTGCTGATTCTCCAAGTAGGGAGATGGTTAGTCAAGCGGCTGGAATGGCGAACCCGAGCACAAGGAGAGGAGAAATGAGGTGCGTTTTAGAAACCTTTCCCGATCTCATGGCATACCATCTTCTGGGTTTCCCATGCATGTTTTGATGTAGGAAGATTCCCTTGTACCTGGAGATTTGAGACCCATGGGGTGTGTTCCCCGCAGTGTTATTTAAAGTATCTGCGTTTGCTCACCCAACCTCACCAATCCTCTCAGCCCCAAGAGTGTCCAGCCTTATGTCTCATCCAGCTGTGGGTCTAGATATGGTCAATCCAGGTTGCATCATAGACCCTGAACGGATTTTGTAAGAATTTCTCTCTCTTTCACTGTCTTTGTTTTGTGGGTTTTTTAAAGTAATTTATGTTTAGAATCGGGCTTGGCTGCTTTTCCCTGCTGTGTTGATGCCGCTTTACACCCTCTTGATTCACTTGCAGAGAGATATCGATACATAGGTTTTCAGATTCTTACTAGTCAGATATATTCTTGTGCGGTGACTAGGGGGTGTTGAGTCCAGTTCACTGAGCAGGGAGTAGGCCTTGTCTATTACATATTTGGCTTATGGAGCAGTCTCTGAACTAATTTCAAACCCTTGTTCTATGCATCACCCCACCTCACCTTTCCCGTTAAGCAGCCATAGTGTGTCTTCTAAAGGTGTGACTCTGTTCTGTTTTGTAATTCAGTTCAAGTGTAGCGATTTTGACATTCCCTCTATAAGCGATATCTTAGGATAAGTGTCTTTTTCTGTGTGACTTATTTCACTTAGAATCATCGTACCTAAATCCACTCATCATGCTGCTAACTAGCCTTATGACATTGATTTCATGACTGAGTGATATTCCATTGTGCCAAGTACCACCATTTCTTTATCCATTTTTCTCTTTCCTGGGATATTGAAGGTGTACCGAAGCGGAGGTTCTTGGAAACAGAGCAGCCGTAAACTTTAGGGTGCCTGTGTCTTGTTGATTTTTAGTTTTCCCAATTTATACGCCCATGAGTGGAAGTGCCCTATGCTCTCTACGCTGTGTTTATTACTTGTTTCAGGACACACCGTACTCTTCTCCAGAGTGCCTGTTGGCAATTTATATCCCACCCATCAGCGTAGCAAGGCTCCCATGTCTCCTTGGCCTGTCGTGCTTTTCTGGTTTTTACTGTTTGTTCAGCATGGCCCTTTTGACCGAGGGCAAGCGAGACTTCTTTGTAGCGCTGATTTTCCCTTCTGGCTTGCTTGGTGGGCCAAAAAGGGCGTATGCGTTTTTTCCTGAATATATTCAGGAAAAAACGCATACGCCCTTTTTGGCCAAGGGCATCATTGTCAACGTTTTGCCGCTTTTCATGTGCTTTAAAGGCGAGTCGAATCTACCTCCTGAAATCTGTTTCCTGCAAATCTGCCTTGCTTTCAAATCCTCTTCGTTGCCTTCCCTCAATATATTTGTGGACGAGAGTTCTCATTTATAACTCTGCACGTTTGTGAATTGCAGTGCCCCTGAGCTCCATTTGTCTCCTCGCTTTTTTGGGAGCTGGCCGCAAAAGCGCAGGATTGCTTCAGGCACTATTTTGGTTCTGGGGGGCAGGCTGAGCCTGTGGTTCATTCTTCTTCCTGATGGGAAAATGGAGTGACCTATGCCTGTCCCAACACCTAGGGCTCGTCTCTCTTTGGTTCCGCGTCTTCCCGTTCATCCTCAGGACAAATTGCAACCTGGATGAAACAGGAGGTTAAAGGTGCTGATTCACCAAGTAGGGAGATTGTTAGTCAAGCGGCTGGAATGGCGAACCCGAGCACAAGGAGAGGAGAAATGAGGTGCGTTGTAGAAACCTTTCCCGATTTCACGGCATACCATCTTCTGGGTTTCCCATGCATGTTTTGATGTAGGAAGATTCCCTTGTACCTGGAAATTTGAGACCCATGGGGTGGGTACCCCGCGGTATTACTTTAAAGTATCTGCGTTTGCTCACCCAACCTCACCAATCCTCTCAGCCCCAAGAGTGTCCAGCCTTATGTCTCATCCAGCTGTGGGTCTAGATATGGTCAATCCAGGTTGCATCAGAGACCCTGAACGGATTTTGTAAGAAATTCTCTCTCTTTCACTGTCTTTGCTTTGTGGGTTTTTTAAAGTAATGTATGTTTAGAATGGTGTTTGGCTGCTTTTCCCTGCTGTGTTTATGCCGCTTTACACCCTCTTGATTCACTTGCAGAGAGATATCGATACATAGGTTTTCAGATTCATACTAGTCAGATATATTCTTGTGCGGTGACTAGCGGGTGTTGAGTCCAGTTCACTGAGCAGGGAGTAGGCCTTGTCTATTACATATTTGGCTTATGGAGCGGTAACTGAGCTAATTTCAAACCCTTGTTTTATGCATCACCCAACCTCACCTTTCCCGTTAATCAGCCATACTGTGTCTTCTAAAGGTGTGCCTCTGTTCTGTTTCGTAATTCAGTTCAAGTGTATTTATTTTGACATTCCCTCCATAAGCGATATCTTAGGATAAGTGCCTTTTTCTGTGTGACTTATTTCACTTAGAATCATCGTCGCTATATCCACACATCATGCTGCTAACTAGCCTTATGACATTGATTTCATGGCTGAGTGATATTCCATTGTGCCAAGTACCACCATTTCTTTATCCATTTTTCTCTTTCCTGGGATATTGAAGGTGTACCGAAGCGGAGGTTCTTGGCAACAGAGCAGCCGTAAAGTTTGGGGTGCCTGTGTCTTGTTGACTTTTAGTTTTCCCAATTTATACGCCCATGAGTGGAAGTGCCCTATGCTCTCATCGCTGTGTTTATTACTTGTTTCAGGACACACCGTACTCTTCTCCAGAGTGCCTGTTAGCAATTTACATCCCGCCCATCAGCGTAGCAAGGCTCCCATGTCTCCATGGCCTGTCCTGCATTTCTGGATTTTACACTTTGTTCAGCATGGCCCTTTTGACCGAGGGCAAGCGAGACTTCTTTGTAGCGCTGATTTTCCCTTCTGGCTTGCTTGGTGGGCCAAAAAGGGCGTATGCGTTTTTTCCTGAATATATTCAGGAAAAAACGCATACGCCCTTTTTGGCCAAGGGCATCATTGTCAACGTTTTGCCGCTTTTCATGTGCTTTAAAGGCGAGTCGAATCTACCTCCTGAAATCTGTTTCCTGCAAATCTGCCTTGCTTTCAAATCCTCTTCGTTGCCTTCCCTCAATATATTTGTGGACGAGAGTTCTCATTTATAACTCTGCACGTTTGTGAATTGCAGTGCCCCTGAGCTCCATTTGTCTCCTCGCTTTTTTGGGAGCTGGCCGCAAAAGCGCAGGATTGCTTCAGGCCCTATTTTGGTTCTGGGGGGCAGGCTGAGCCTGTGGTTCATTCTTCTTCCTGATGGGAAAATGGAGTGACCTATGCCTGTCCCAACACCTAGGGCTCGTCTCTCGTTGGTTCCGCGTCTTCCCGTTCATCCTCAGGACAAATTGCAACCTGTACAATCAGGAGGTTAAAGGTTCTGATTCTCCAAGTAGGGAGATGGTTAGTCAAGCGGCTGGAATGGCGAACCCGAGCACAAGGAGAGGAGAAATGAGGTGCGTTTTAGAAACCTTTCCCGATCTCATGGCATACCATCTTCTGGGTTTCCCATGCATGTTTTGATGTAGGAAGATTCCCTTGTACCTGGAGATTTGAGACCCATGGGGTGTGTTCCCCGCAGTGTTACTTTAAAGTATCTGTGTTTGCTCACCCATCCTCACCAATCCTCTCAGCCCCAAGAGTGTCCAGCCTTATGTCTCATCCAGCTGTGGGTCTAGATATGGTCAATCCAGGTTGCATCATAGACCCTGAACGGATTTTGTAAGAATTTCTCTCTCTTTCACTGTCTTTGTTTTGTGGGTTTTTTAAAGTAATTTATGTTTAGAATGGGTCTTGGCTGCTTTTCCCTGCTGTGTTTATGCCGCTTTACACCCTCTTGATTCACTTGCAGAGAGATATCGATACATAGGTTTTCAGATTCTTACTAGTCAGATATATTCTTGTGCGGTGACTAGGGGGTGTTGAGTCCAGTTCACTGAGCAGGGAGTAGGCCTTGTCTATTACATATTTGGCTTATGGAGCAGTCTCTGAGCTAATTTCAAACCCTTCTTCTATGCATCACCCCACCTCACCTTTCCCGTTAAGCAGCCATAGTGTGTCTTCTAAAGGTGTGACTCTGTTCTGTTTTGTAATTCAGTTCAAGTGTAGCGATTTTGACATTCCCTCTATAAGCGATATCTTAGGATAAGTGTCTTTTTCTGTGTGACTTATTTCACTTAGAATCATCGTACCTAAATCCACTCATCATGCTGCTAACTAGCCTTATGACATTGATTTCATGGCTGAGTGATATTCCATTGTGCCAAGTATCACCATTTCTTTATCCATTTTTCTCTTTCCTGGGATATTGAAGGTGTACCGAAGCGGAGGTTCTTGGAAACAGAGCAGGCGTAAACTTTAGGGTGCCTGTGTCTTGTTGACTTTTAGTTTCCCAATTTATACGCCCATGAGTGGAAGTGCCCTATGCTCTCTACGCTGTGTTTATTACTTGTTTCAGGACACACCGTACTCTTCTCCAGAGTGCCTGTTGGCAATTTATATCCCGCCCATCAGCGTAGCAAGGCTCCCATGTCTCCATGGCCTGTCGTGCTTTTCTTGTTTTTACTGTTTGTTCAGCATGGCCCTTTTGACCGAGGGCAAGCGAGACTTCTTTGTAGCGCTGATTTTCCCTTCTGGCTTGCTTGGTGGGCCAAAAAGGGCGTATGCGTTTTTTCCTGAATATATTCAGGAAAAAACGCATACGCCCTTTTTGGCCAAGGGCATCATTGTCAACGTTTTGCCGCTTTTCATGTGCTTTAAAGGCGAGTCGAATCTACCTCCTGAAATCTTTTTCCTGCAAATCTGCCTTGCTTTCAAATCCTCTTCGTTGCCTTCCCTCAATATATTTGTGGACGAGAGTTCTCATTTATAACTCTGCACGTTTGTGAATTGCAGTGCCCCTGAGCTCTATTTGTCTCCTCGCTTTTTTGGGAGCTGGCCGCAACAGCGCAGGATTGCTTCAGGCCCTATTTTGGTTCTCGGGGGCAAGCTGAGCCTGTGGTTCATTCTTCTTCCTGATGGGAAAATGGAGTGTCCTGTGCCTGTCCCAAAATCTAGGGCTAGTCTTTCGTTGGTTCCCCGTCTTCCCGTTCATCCTCAGGACAAATTGCAACCTGGATGAAACAGTAGGTTAAAGGTGCTGATTCTCCAAGTAGGGAGATGGTTAGTCAAGCGGCTGGAATGGCGAACCCGAGCACAAGGAGTGGAGAAATGAGGTGCGTTTTAGAAACCTTTCCCGATCTCACGACATACCATCTTCTGGGTTTCCCATGCATGTTTTGATGTAGGAAGATTCCCTTGTACCTGGAGATTTGAGACCCATGGGTTGGGTACCCCGTGGTATTACTTTAAAGTATCTGCATTTGCTCACCCAACCTCACCAATCCTCTCAGCCCCAAGAGTGTCCAGCCTTATGTCTCATCCAGCTGTGGGTCTAGATATGGTCACTCCAGGTTGCATCAGAGACCCTGAACGGATTTTGTAAGAATTTCTCTCTCTTTCACTGTCTTTGCTTTGTGGGTTTTTTAAATTAATGTATGTTTAGAATGGGGTTTCGCTGCTTTTCCCTGTTGTGTTTATGCCGCTTTTCACCCTCTTGATTCACTTGCAGAGAGATATCGATACATAGGTTTTCAGATTCTTACTAGTCAGATATATTCTTGTGCGGTGACTAGGCGGTGTTGAGTCCAGTTCACTGAGCAGGGAGTAGGCCTTGTCTATTACATATTTGGCTTATGGAGCAGTCTCTGAGCTAATTTCAAACCCTTGTTCTATGCATCACCCCACCTCACCTTTCCCGTTAAGCAGCCATAGTGTGTCTCCTAAAGGTGTGACTCTGTTCTGTTTTGTAATTCAGTTCAAGTGTAGCGATTTTGACATTCCCTCTATAAGCGATATCTTAGGATAAGTGTCTTTTTCTGTGTGACTTATTTCACTTAGAATCATCGTACCTAAATCCACTCATCATGCTGCTAACTAGCCTTATGACATTGATTTCATGGCTGAGTGATATTCCAATGTGCCAAGTACCACCATTTCTTTATCCATTTTTCTCTTTCCTGGGATATTGAAGGTGTACCGAAGCGGAGGTTCTTGGAAACAGAGCAGCCGTAAACTTTAGGGTGCCTGTGTCTTGTTGATTTTTAGTTTTCCCAATTTATACGCCCATGAGTGGAAGTGCCCTATGCTCTCTACGCTGTGTTTATTACTTGTTTCAGGACACACCGTACTCTTCTCCAGAGTGCCTGTTGGCAATTTATATCCCACCCATCAGCGTAGCAAGGCTCCCATGTCTCCATGGCCTGTCGTGCTTTTCTGGTTTTTACTGTTTGTTCAGCATGGCCCTTTGACCGAGGGCAAGCGAGACTTCTTTGTAGCGCTGATTTGCCCTTCTGGCTTGCTTGGTTGGCCAAAAAGGGCGTATGCGTTTTTTCCTGAATATATTCAGGAAAAAACGCATACGCCCTTTTTGGCCAAGGGCATCATTGTCAACGTTTTGCCGCTTTTCATGTGCTTTAAAGGCGAGTCGAATCTACCTCCTGAAATCTGTTTCCTGCAAATCTGCCTTGCTTTCAAATCCTCTTCGTTGCCTTCCCTCAATATATTTGTGGACGAGAGTTCTCATTTATAACTCTGCACGTTTGTGAATTGCAGTGCCCCTGAGCTCCATTTGTCTCCTCGCTTTTTTGGGAGCTGGCCGCAAAAGCGCAGGATTGCTTCAGGCCCTATTTTGGTTCTGGGGGGCAGGCTGAGCCTGTGGTTCATTCTTCTTCCTGATGGGAAAATGGAGTGACCTATGCCTGTCCCAACACCTAGGGCTCGTCTCTCGTTGGTTCCGCGTCTTCCCGTTCATCCTCAGGACAAATTGCAACCTGTACAATCAGGAGGTTAAAGGTGCTGATTCTCCAAGTAGGGAGATGGTTAGTCAAGCGGCTGGAATGGCGAACCCGAGCACAAGGAGAGGAGAAATGAGGTGCGTTTTAGAAACCTTTCCCGATCTCATGGCATACCATCTTCTGGGTTTCCCATGCATGTTTTGATGTAGGAAGATTCCCTTGTACCTGGAGATTTGAGACCCATGGGGTGTGTTCCCCGCAGTGTTAATTTAAAGTATCTGTGTTTGCTCACCCAACCTCACCAATCCTCTCAGCCCCAAGAGTGTCCAGCCTTATGTCTCATCCAGCTGTGGGTCTAGATATGGTCAATCCAGGTTGCATCAGAGACCCTGAACGGATTTTGTAAGAATTTCTCTCTCTTTCACTGTCTTTGTTTTGTGGGTTTTTAAAAGTAATTTATGTTTAGAATCGGGCTTGGATGCTTTTCCCTGCTGTGTTGATGCCGCTTTACACCCTCTTGATTCACTTGCAGAGTGATATCGATACATAGGTTTTCAGATTCTTACTAGTCAGATATATTCTTGTGTGGTGACTAGGGTGTGTTGAGTCCAGTTCACTGAGCAGGGAGTAGGCCTTGTCTATTACATATTTGGCTTATGGAGCGGTCTCTGAGCTAATTTCAAACCCTTGTTTTATGCATCACCCCACCTCACCTTTCCCGTTAAGCAGCCATAGTGTGTCTTCTAAAGGTGTGACTCTGTTCTGTTTTGTAATTCAGTTCAAGTGTAGCGATTTTGACATTCCCTCTATAAGCGATATCTTAGGATAAGTGTCTTTTTCTGTGTGACTTATTTCACTTAGAATCATCGTATCTAAATCCACTCATCATGCTGCTAACTAGCCTTATGACATTGATTTCATGGCTGAGTGATATTCCATTGTGCCAAGTACCACCATTTCTTTATCCATTTTTCTCTTTCCTGGGATATTGAAGGTGTACCGAAGTGGAGGTTCTTGGAAACAGAGCAGCCGTAAACTTTAGGGTGCCTGTGTCTTGTTGATTTTTAGTTTTCCCAATTTATACGCCCTTGAGTGGAAGTGCCCTATGCTCTCTACGCTGTGTTTATTACTTGTTTCAAGACACACCGTACTCTTCTCCAGAGTGCCTGTTGGCAATTTACATCCCGCCCATCAGCATAGCAAGGCTCCCATGTCTCCATGGCCTGTCCTGCTTTTCTAGTTTTTACACTTTGTTCAGCATGGCCCTTTTGACCGAGGGCAAGCGAGACTTCTTTGTAGCGCTGATTTGCACTTCCGGCTTGCTTGGTTGGCCAAAAAGGGCGTATGCGTTTTTTCCTGAATATATTCAGGAAAAAACGCATACGCCCTTTTTGGCCAAGGGCATCATTGTCAACGTTTTGCCGCTTTTCATGTGCTTTAAAGGCGAGTCGAATCTACCTCCTGAAATCTGTTTCCTGCAAATCTGCCTTGCTTTCAAATCCTCTTCGTTGCCTTCCCTCAATATATTTGTGGACGAGAGTTCTCATTTATAACTCTGCACGTTTGTGAATTGCAGTGCCCCTGAGCTCCATTTGTCTACTCGCTTTTTTGGGAGTTGGCCGCAAAAGCGCAAGATTGCTTCAGGCCCTAATTTGGTTCTGGGGGCAGGCTGAGCCTGTGGTTCATTCTTCTTCCTGATGGGAAAATGGAGTGACCTATTCCTGTCCCAACACCTAGGGCTAGTCTCTCGTTGGTTCCGCGTCTTCCTGTTCATCCTCAGGACAAATTGCAACCTGTACAATCAGGAGGTTAAAGGTGCTGATTCTCCAAGTAGGGAGATGGTTAGTCAAGCAGCTGGAATGGCGAACCCGAGCACAAGGAGAGGAGAAATGAGGTGCGTTTTAGAAACCTTTTCCGATCTCACGGCATACCATCTTCTGGGTTTCCCATGCATGTTTTGATGTAGGAAGATGCCCTTGTACCTGGAGATTTGAGACCCATGGGGTGTGTTCCCCGCAGTGTTACTTTAAAGTATCTGCGTTTGCTCACCCAACCTCACCAATCCTCTCAGCCCCAAGAATGTCCAGCCTTATGTCTCATCCAGCTGTGGGTCTAGATATGGTCAATCCAGGTTGCATCATAGACCCTGAACGGATTTTGTAAGAATTTCTCTCTCTTTCACTGTCTTTGTTTTGTGGGTTTTTTAAAGTAATTTATGTTTAGAATGGGTCTTGGCTGCTTTTCCCTGCTGTGTTGATGCCGCTTTACACCCTCTTGATTCACTTGCAGAGAGATATCGATACATAGGTTTTCAGATTCTTACTAGTCAGATATATTCTTGTGTGGTGACTAGGGTGTGTTGAGTCCAGTTCACTGAGCAGGGAGTAGGCCTTGTCTATTACATATTTGGCTTATGGAGCGGTCTCTGAGCTAATTTCAAACCCTTGTTTTATGCATCACCCCACCTCACCTTTCCCGTTAAGCAGCCCTAGTGTGTCTTCTAAAGGTGTGACTCTGTTCTGTTTTGTAATTCAGTTCAAGTGTAGCGATTTTGACATTCCCTCTATAAGCGATATCTTAGGATAAGTGTCTTTTTCTGTGTGACTTATTTCACTTAGAATCATCGTATCTAAATCCACTCATCATGCTGCTAACTAGCCTTATGACATTGATTTCATTGGTGAGTGATATTCCATTGTGCCAAGTACCACCATTTCTTTATCCATTTTTCTCTTTCCTGTGATATTGAAGGTGTACCGAAGTGGAGGTACTTGGAAACAGAGCAGCCGTAAACTTTAGGGTGCCTGTGTCTTGTTGATTTTTAGTTTTCCCAATTTATACGCCCTTGAGTGGAAGTGCCCTATGCTTTCTACGCTGTGTTTATTACTTGTTTCAGGACACACCGTACTCTTCTCCAGAGTGCCTGTTGGCAATTTACATCCCGCCCATCAGCGTAGCAAGGCTCCCATGTCTCCATGGCCTGTCCTGCTTTTCTGGTTTTTACACTTTGTTCAGCATGGCCCTTTTGACCGAGGGCAAGCGAGACTTCTTTGTAGCGCTGATTTGCCCTTCCGGCTTGCTTGGTTGGCCAAAAAGGGCGTATGCGGTTTTTCCTGAATATATTCAGGAAAAAACGCATACGCCCTTTTTGGCCAAGGGCATCATTGTCAACGTTTTGCCGCTTTTCATGTGCTTTAAAGGCGAGTCGAATCTACCTCCTGAAATCTGTTTCCTGCAAATCTGCCTTGCTTTCAAATCCTCTTCGTTGCCTTCCCTCAATATATTTGTGGACGAGAGTTCTCATTTATAACTCTGCACGTTTGTGAATTGCAGTGCCCCTGAGCTCCATTTGTCTCCTCGCTTTTTTGGGAGCTGGCCGCAAAAGCGCAGGATTGCTTCAGGCCCTATTTTGGTTCTGGGGGGCAGGCTGAGCCTGTGGTTCATTCTTCTTCCTGATGGGAAAATGGAGTGACCTGTGCCTGTCCCAAAACCTAGGGCTAGTCTTTCGTTGGTTCCCCGTCTTCCCGTTCATCCTCAGGACAAATTGCAACCTGGACGAAACAGTAGGTTAAAGGAGATGATTCTCCAAGTAGGGAGATGGTTAGTCAAGCGGCTGGAATGGCGAACCCGAGCACAAGGAGAGGAGAAATGAGGTGCGTTTTAGAAACCTTTCCCGATCTCATGGCATACCATCTTCTGGGTTTCCCATGCATGTTTTGATGAAGGAAGATTCCCTTGTACCTGGAGATTTGAGACCCATGGGGTGTGTTCCCCGCAGTGTTACTTTAAAGTATCTGCGTTTGCTCACCCAACCTCACCAATCCTCTCAGCCCCAAGAGTGTCCAGCCTTATGTCTCATCAAGCTGTGGGTCTAGATATGGCCAATCCAGGTTGCATCATAGACCCTGAACGGATTTTGTAAGAATTTCTCTCTGTTTCACTGTCTTTGTTTTGTGGGTTTTTTAAAGTAATTTATGTTTAGAATCGGGCTTGGCTGCTTTTCCCTGCTGTGTTGATGCCGCTTTAAACCCTCTTGATTCACTTGCAGAGAGATATCGATACATAGGTTTTCAGATTCTTACTAGTCAGATATATTCTTGTGTGGTAACTAGGGTGTGTTGAGTCCAGTTCACTGAGCAGGGAGTAGGCCTTGTCTATTACATATTTGGCTTATGGAGTGGTCTCTGAGCTAATTTCAAACCCTTGTTTTATGCATCACCCCACCTCACCTTTCCCGTTAAGCAGCCCTAGTGTGTCTTCTAAAGGTGTGACTCTGTTCTGTTTTGTAATTCAGTTCAAGTGTAGCGATTTTGACATTCCCTCTATAAGCGATATCTTAGGATAAGTGCCTTTTTCTGTGTGACTTATTTCACTTAGGATCATCGTCGCTAAATCGACACATCATGCTGCTAACTAGCCTTATGACATTGATTTCATGGCTGAGTGATATTCCATTGTGCCAAGTACCACCATTTCTTTATCCATTTTTCTCTTTCCTGGGATATTGAAGGTGTACCGAAGCGGAGGTTCTTGGCAACAGAGCAGCCGTAAAGTTTGGGGTGCCTGTGTCTTGTTGACTTTTAGTTTTCCCAATTTATACGCCCATGAGTGGAAGTGCCCTATGCTCTCTACGCTGTGTTTATTACTTGTTTCAGGACACACCGTACTCTTCTCCAGAGTGCCTGTTGGCAATTTACATCCCGCCCATCAGCGTAGCAAGGCTCCCATGTCTCCATGGCCTGTCCTGCTTTTCTGGTTTTTACACTTTGTTCAGCATGGCCCTTTTGACCGAGGGCAAGCGAGACTTCTTTGTAGCGCTGATTTGCCCTTCCGGCTTGCTTGGTTGGCCAAAAAGGGCGTATGCGTTTTTTCCTGAATATATTCAGGAAAAAACGCATACGCCCTTTTTGGCCAAGGGCATCATTGTCAACGTTTTGCCGCTTTTCATGTGCTTTAAAGGCGAGTCGAATCTACCTCCTGAAATCTGTTTCCTGCAAATCTGCCTTGCTTTCAAATCCTCTTCGTTGCCTTCCCTCAATATATTTGTGGACGAGAGTTCTCATTTATAACTCTGCACGTTTGTGAATTGCAGTGCCCCTGAGCTCCATTTGTCTCCTCGCTTTTTTGGGAGCTGGCCGCAAAAGCGCAGCATTGCTTCAGGCCCTATTTTGGTTCTGGGGGGCAGGCTGAGCCTGTGGTTCATTGTTCTTCCTGATGGGAAAATGGAGTGACCTATGCCTGTCCCAACACCTAGGGCTAGTCTGTCGTTGGTTCCGCGTCTTCCCGTTCATCCTCAGGACAAATTGCAACCTGGCTGAAACAGGAGGTTAAAGGTGCTGATTCACCAAGTAGGGAGATGGTTAGTCAAGCGGCTGGAATGGCGAACCCGAGCACAAGGAGAGGAGAAATGAGGTGCGTTGTAGAAACCTTTCCCGATCTCACGGCATACCATCTTCTGGGTTTCCCATGCATGTTTTGATGTAGGAAGATTCCCTTGTACCTGGAAATTTGAGACCCATGGGGTGGGTACCCCGCGGTATTACTTTAAAGTATCTGCATTTGCTCACCCAACCTCACCAATCCTCTCAGCCCCAAGAGTGTCCAGCCTTATGTCTCATCCAGCTGTGGGTCTAGATATGGTCAATCCAGGTTGCATCAGAGACCCTGAACGGATTTTGTAAGAATTTCTCTCTCTTTCACTGTCTTTGCTTTGTGGGTTTTTTAAAGTAATGTATGTTTAGAATGGGGTTTGGCTGCTTTTCCCTGCTGTGTTTATGCCGCTTTACACCCTCTTGATTCACTTGCAGAGAGATATCGATACATAGGTTTTCAGATTCATACTAGTCAGATATATTCTTGTGCGGTGACTAGGGGGTGTTGAGTCCAGTTCACTGAGCAGGGAGTAGGCCTTGTCTATTACATATTTGGCTTATGGAGCGGTGACTGAGCTAATTTCAAACCCTTGTTTTATGCATCACCCCACCTCACCTTTCCCGTTAATCAGCCATACTGTGTCTTCTAAAGGTGTGCCTCTGTTCTGTTTCGTAATTCAGTTCAAGTGTAGCGATTTTGACATTCCCTCCATAAGCGATATCTTAGGATAAGTGCCTTTTTCTGTGTGACTTATTTCACTTAGAATCATCGTCGCTATATCCACACATCATGCTGCTAACTAGCCTTATGACATTGATTTCATGGCTGAGTGATATTCCATTGTGCCAAGTACCACCATTTCTTTATCCATTTTTCTCTTTCCTGGGATATTGAAGGTGTACCGAAGCGGAGGTTCTTGGCAACAGAGCAGCCGTAAAGTTTGGGGTGCCTGTGTCTTGTTGACTTTTAGTTTTCCCAATTTATACGCCCATGAGTGGAAGTGCCCTATGCTCTCATCGCTGTGTTTATTACTTGTTTCAGGACACACCGTACTCTTCTCCAGAGTGCCTGTTAGCAATTTACATCCCGCCCATCAGCGTAGCAAGGCTCCCATGTCTCCATGGCCTGTCCTGCATTTCTGGATTTTACACTTTGTTCAGCATGTCCCTTTTGACCGAGGGCAAGCGAGACTTCTTTGTAGCGCTGATTTGCCCTTCCGGCTTGCTTGGTTGGCCAAAAAGGGCGTATGCGTTTTTTCCTGAATATATTCAGGAAAAAACGCATACGCCCTTTTTGGCCAAGGGCATCATTGTCAACGTTTTGCCGCTTTTCATGTGCTTTAAAGGCGAGTCGAATCTACCTCCTGAAATCTGTTTCCTGCAAATCTGCCTTGCTTTCAAATCCTCTTCGTTGCCTTCCCTCAATATATTTGTGGACGAGAGTTCTCATTTATAACTCTGCACGTTTGTGAATTGCAGTGCCCCTGAGCTCCATTTGTCTCCTCGCTTTTTTGGGAGCTGGCCGCAAAAGCGCAGGATTGCTTCAGGCCCTATTTTGGTTCTGGGGGGCAGGCTGAGCCTGTGGTTCATTCTTCTTCCTGATGGGAAAATGGAGTGACCTGTGCCTGTCCCAACACCTAGGGCTAGTCTTTCGTTGGTTCCGCGTCTTCCCGTTCATCCTCAGGACAAATTGCAACCTGGACGAAACAGGAGGTTAAAGGTGCTGATTCTCCAAGTAGGGAGATGGTTAGTCAGGCGGCTGGAATGGCGAACCCGAGCACAAGGAGAGGAGAAATGAGGTGCGTTTTAGAAACCTTTCCCGATCTCACGGCATACCATCTTCTGGGTTTCCCATGCATGTTTTGATGTAGGAAGATGCCCTTGTACCTGGAGATTTGAGACCCATGGGGTGGGTACCCCGTGGTACTACTTTAAAGTATCTGCGTTTGCTCACCCAACCTCACCAATCCTCTCAGCCACAAGAGTGTCCAGCCTTATGTCTCATCCAGCTGTGGGTCTAGATATGGTCAATCCAGGTTGCATCATAGACCCTGAACGGATTTTGTAAGAATTTCTCTCTCTTTCACTGTCTTTGTTTTGTGGGGTTTTTAAGTAATTTATGTTTAGAATGGGTCTTGGCTGCTTTTCCCTGCTGTGTTTATGCCGCTTTACACCCTCTTGATTCACTTGCAGAGAGATATCGATACATAGGTTTTCAGATTCTTACTAGTCAGATATATTCTTGTGTGGTGACTAGGGTTTGTTGAGTCCAGTTCACTGAGCAGGGAGTAGGCCTTGTCTATTACATATTTGGCTTATGGAGCGGTCTCTGAGCTAATTTCAAACCCTTGTTTTATGCATCACCCCACCTCACCTTTCCCGTTAAGCAGCCATAGTGTGTCTTCTAAAGGTGTGACTCTGTTCTGTTTTGTAATTCAGTTCAAGTGTAGCGATTTTGACATTCCCTCTATAAGCGATATCTTAGGATAAGTCTCTTTTTCTGTGTGACTTATTTCACTTAGAATCATCGTACCTAAATCCACTCATCATGCTGCTAACTAGCCATATGACATTGATTTCATGGCTGAGTGATATTCCATTGTGCCAAGTACCACCATTTCTTTATCCATTTTTATCTTTCCTGGGATATTGAAGGTGTACCGAAGCGGAGGTTCTTGGAAACAGAGCAGCCGTAAAGTTTGGGGTGCCTGTGTCTTGTTGACTTTTAGTTTTCCCAATTTATACGCCCATGAGTGGAAGTGCCCTATGCTCTCAACGCTGTGTTTATTACTTGTTACAGGACACACCGTACTCTTCTCCAGAGTGCCTGTTGGCAATTTACATCCCGCCCATCAGCGTAGCAAGGCTCCCATGTCTCCATGGCCTGTCCTGCTTTTCTGGTTTTTACACTTTGTTCAGCATGGCCCTTTTGACCCAGGGCAAGCGAGACTTCTTTGTAGCGCTGATTTGCCCTTCCGGCTTGCTTGGTTGGCCAAAAAGGGCGTATGCGTTTTTTCCTGAATATATTCAGGAAAAAACGCATACGCCCTTTTTGGCCAAGGGCATCATTGTCAACGTTTTGCCGCTTTTCATGTGCTTTAAAGGCGAGTCGAATCTACCTCCTGAACTCTGTTTCCTGCAAATCTGCCTTGCTTTCAAATCCTCTTTGTTGCCTTCCCTCAATATATTTGTGGACGAGAGTTCTCATTTATAACTCTGCACGTTTGTGAATTGCAGTGCCCCTGAGCTCCATTTGTCTCCTCGCTTTTTTGGGAGCTGGCCGCAAAAGCGCAGGATTGCTTCAGGCCCTATTTTGGTTCTGGGGGGCAGGCTGAGCCTGTGCTTCATTCTTCTTCCTGATGGGAAAATGGAGTGACCTATGCCTGTCCCAACACCTAGGGCTCGTCTCTCGTTGGTTCCGCGACTTCCCGTTCATCCTCAGGACAAATTGCAACCTGTACAATCAGGAGGTTAAAGGTGCTGATTCTCCAAATAGGGAGATGGTTAGTCAAGCGGCTGGAATGGCAAACCCGAGCACTAGGAGAGGAGAAATCAGGTGCGTTTTAGAAACCTTTCCCGATCTCATGGCATACCATCTTCTGGGTTTCCCATGCATGTTTTGATGTAGGAAGATGCCCTTGTACCTGGAGATTTGAGACCCATGGGGTGTGTTCCCCGCAGTGTTATTTAAAGTATCTGCGTTTGCTCACCCAACCTCACCAATCCTCTCAGCCCCAAGAGTGTCCAGCCTTATGTCTCATCCAGCTGTGGGTCTAGATATGGTCAATCCAGGTTGCATTATAGACCCTGAACGGATTTTGTAAGAATTTCTCTCTCTTTCTCTGTCTTTGTTTTGTGGGTTTTTAAAAGTAATTTATGTTTACAATAGGGCTTGGCTGCTTTTTCCTGCTGTGTTGATGCCGCTTTACACCCTCTTGATTCACTTGCAGAGAGATATCGATACATAGGTTTTCAGATTCTTACTAGTCAGATATATTCTTGTTTGGTGACTAGGGTGTGTTGAGTCCAGTTCCCTGAGCAGGGAGTAGGCCTTGTCTATTACATATTTGGCTTATGGAGCGGTCTCTGAGCTAATTTCAAACCCTTGTTTTATGCATCACCCCACCTCACCTTTCCCGTTAAGCAGCCATAGTGTGTCTTCTAAAGGTGTGACTCTGTTCTGTTTTGTAATTCAATTCAAGTGTAGCGATTTTGACATTCCCTCTATAAGCGATATCTTAGGATAAGTGTCTTTTTCTGTGTGACTTATTTCACTTAGAATCATCGTATCTAAATCCACTCATCATGCTGCTAACTAGCCTTATGACATTGATTTCATGGCTGAGTGATATTCCATTGTGCCAAGTACCACCATTTCTTTATCCATTTTTCTCTTTCCTGGGATATTGAAGGTGTACCGAAGTGGAGGTTCTTGGAAACAGAGCAGCCGTAAACTTTAGGGTGCCTGTGTCTTGTTGATTTTTAGTTTTCCCAATTTATACGCCCTTGAGTGGAAGTGCCCTATGCTCTCTACGCTGTGTTTATTACTTGTTTCAGGACACACTGTACTCTTCTCCAGAGTGCCTGTTGGCAATTTACATCCCGCCCATCAGCGTAGCAAGGCTCCCATGTCTCCATGGCCTGTCCTGCTTTTCTGGTTTTTACACTTTGTTCAGCATGGCCCTTTTGACCAAGGGCAAGCGAGACTTCTTTGTAGTGCTGATTTGCCCTTCCGGCTTGCTTGGTTGGCCAAAAAGGGCGTATTCGTTTTTTCCTGAATATATTCAGGAAAAAACGCATACGCCCTTTTTGGCCAAGGGCATCATTGTCAACGTTTTGCCGCTTTTCATGTGATTTAAAGGCGAGTCGAATCTACCTCCTGAAATCTGTTTCCTGTAAATCTGCCTTGCTTTCAAATCCTCTTCGTTGCCTTCCCTCAATATATTTGTGGACGAGAGTTCTCATTTATAACTCTGCACGTTTGTGAATTGCAGTGCCCCTGAGCTCCATTTGTCTCCTCGCTTTTTTGGGAGCTGGCCACAAAAGCGCAGGATTGCTTCAGGACCTATTTTGGTTCTGGGGGGCAGGCTGAGCCTGTGGTTCATTCTTCTTCCTGATGGGAAAATGGAGTGACCTGTGCCTGTCCCAAAACCTAGGGCTCGTCTTTCGTTGGTTCCCCGTCTTCCCGTTCATCCTCAGGACAAATTGCAACCTGGACGAAACAGTAGGTTAAAGGTGCTGATTCTCCAAGTAGGGAGATGGTTAGTCAAGCGGCTGGAATGGCGAACCCGATCACAAGGAGAGGAGAAATGAGGTTCGTTTTAGAAACCTTTCCCGATCTCACGGCACACCATGTTCTGGGTTTCCCATGCATGTTTTGATGTAGGAAGATTCCCTTGTACCTGGAGATTTGAGACCCATGGGGTGGGTACCCCGCGGTATTACTTTAAAGTATCTGCATTTGCTCACCCAACCTTACCAATCCTCTCAGCCCCAAGAGTGTCCAGCCTTATGTCTCATCCAGCTGTGGGTCTAGATATGGTCAATCCAGGTTGCATCATAGACCCTGAACGGATTTTGTAAGAATTTCTCTGTCTTTCACTGTCTTTGTTTTGTGGGTTTTTTAAAGTAATTTATGTTTAGAATCGGGCTTGGCTGCTTTTCCCTGCTGTGTTGATGCCGCTTTACACCCTCTTGATTCACTTGCAGAGAGATATCAATACATAGGTTTTCAGATTCTTACTAGTCAGATATATTCTTGTGTGGTGACTAGGGTGTGTTGAGTCCAGTTCACTGAGCAGGGAGTAGCCCTTGTCTATTACATATTTGGCTTATGGAGCGGTCTCTGAGCTAATATCAAACCCTTGTTTTATGCATCACCCCACCTCACCTTTCCCGTTAAGCAGCCATAGTGTGTCTTCTAAAGGTGTGCCTCTGTTCTGTTTTGTAATTCAGTTCAAGTGTAGCGATTTTGACATTCCCTCTATAAGCGATATCTTAGGATAAGTGTCTTTTTCTGTGTGACTTATTTCACTTAGAATCATCGTCGCTATATCCACACATCATGCTGCTAACTAGCCTTATGACATTGATTTCATGGCTGAGTGATATTCCATTGTGCCAAGTACCACCATTTCTTTATCCATTTTTCTCTTTCCTGGGATATTGAAGGTGTACCGAAGCGGAGGTTCTTGGAAACAGAGCAGCCGTAAACTTTAGGGTGCCTGTGTCTTGTTGATTTTTAGTTTTCCCAATTTATACGCCCATGAGTGGAAGTGCCCTATGCTCTCTACGCTGTGTTTATTACTTGTTTCAGGACACACCGTACTCTTCTCCAGAGTGCCTGTTGGCAATTTACATCCCGCCCATCAGCGTAGCAAGGCTCCCATGTCTCCATGGCCTGTCCTGCTTTTCTGGTTTTTACACTTTGTTCAGCATGGCCCTTTTGAACGAGGGCAAGCGAGACTTCTTTGTAGCGCTGATTTGCCCTTCCGGCTTGCTTGGTTGGCCAAAAAGGGCGTATGCGTTTTTTCCTGAATATATTCAGGAAAAAACGCATACGCCCTTTTTGGCCAAGGGCATCATTGTCAACGTTTTGCCGCTTTTCATGTGCTTTAAAGGCGAGTCGAATCTACCTCCTGAAATCTGTTTCCTGCAAATCTGCCTTGCTTTCAAATCCTCTTCGTTGCCTTCCCTCAATATATTTGTGGACGAGAGTTCTCATTTATAACTCTGCACGTTTGTGAATTGCAGTGCCCCTGAGCTCCATTTGTCTCCTCGCTTTTTTGGGAGCTGGCCGCAAAAGCGCAGGATTGCTTCAGGCCCTATTTTGGTTCTGGGGGGCAGGCTGAGCCTGTGGTTCATTCTTCTTCCTGATGGGAAAATGGAGTGACCTATGCCTGTCCCAACACCTAGGGCTCGTCTCTCGTTGGTTCCGCGTCTTCCCGTTCATCCTCAGGACAAATTGCAACCTGTACAATCAGGAGGTTAAAGGTGCTGATTCTCCAAATAGGGAGATGGTTAGTCAAGCAGCTGGAATGGCGAACCCGAGCACAAGGAGAGGAGAAATGAAGTGCGTTTTAGAAACCTTTCCCGATCTCATGGCATACCATCTTCTGGGTTTCCCATGCATGTTTTGATGTAGGAAGATGCCCTTGTACCTGGAGATTTGAGACCCATGGGGTGTGTTCCCCGCAGTGTTACTTTAAAGTATCTGCGTTTGCTCACCCAACCTCACCAATCCTCTCAGCCCCAAGAGTGTCCAGACTTATGTCTCATCCAGCTGTGGGTCTAGATATGGTCAATCCAGGTTGCATCAGAGACCCTGAACGGATTTTGTAAGAATTTCTCTCTCTTTCACTGTCTTTGCTTTGTGGGTTTTTTAAAGTAATGTATGTTTATAATGGGGTTTGGCTGCTTTTCCCTGCTGTGTTTATGCCGCTTTACACCCTCTTGATTCACTTGCAGAGAGATATCGATACATAGGTTTTCAGATTCATACTAGTCAGATATATTCTTGTGCGGTGACTAGGGGGTGTTGAGTCCAGTTCACTGAGCAGGGAGTAGGCCTTGTCTAGTACATATTTGGCTTATGGAGCGGTGTCTGAGCTAATTTCAAACCCTTGTTTTATGCATCACCCCACCTCACCTTTCCCGTTAATCAGCCATAGTGTGTCTTCTAAAGGTGTGCCTCTGTTCTGTTTCGTAATTCAGTTCAAGTGTAGCGATTTTGACATTCCCTCTATAAGAGATATCTTAGGATAAGTGCCTTTTTCTGTGTGACTTATTTCACTTAGAATCATCGTACCTAAATCCACACATCATGCTGCTAACTAGCCTTATGACATTGATTTCATGGCTGAGTGATATTCCATTGTGCCAAGTACCACCATTTCTTTATCCATTTTTCTCTTTCCTGGGATATTGAAGGTGTACCGAAGCGGAGGTTCTTGGCAACAGAGCAGCCGTAAATTTTGGGGTGCCTGTGTCTTGTTGACTTTTAGTTTTCCCAATTTATACGCCCATGAGTGGAAGTGCCCTATGCTCTCATCGCTGTGTTTATTACTTGTTTCAGGACACACCGTACTCTTCTCCAGAGTGCCTGTTGGCAATTTACATCCCGCCCATCAGCGTAGCAAGGCTCCCATGTCTGCATGGCCTGTCCTGCTTTTCTGGTTTTTACACTTTGTTCAGCATGGCCCTTTTGACCGAGGGCAAGCGAGACTTCTTTGTAGCGCTGATTTGCCCTTCCGGCTTGCTTGGTTGGCCAAGAAGGGCGTATGCGTTTTTTCCTTAATATATTCAGGAAAAAACGCATACGCCCTTTTTGGCCAAGGGCATCATTGTCAACGTTTTGCCGCTTTTCATGTGCTTTAAGGGCGAGTCGAATCTACCTCCTGAAATCTGTTTCCTGCAAATCTACCTTGCTTTCAAATCCTCTTCGTTGCCTTCCCTCAATATATTTGTGGACGAGAGTTCTCATTTATAACTCTGCACGTTTGTGAATTGCAGTGCCCCTGAGCTCCATTTGTCTCCTCGCTTTTTTGGGAGCTGGCCGCAAAAGCGCAGGATTGCTTCAGGCCCTATTTTGGTTCTGGGGGGCAGGCTGAGCCTGTGGTTCATTCTTCTTCCTGATGGGAAAATGGAGTGACCTGTGCCTGTCCCAACACCTAGGGCTTGTCTTTCGTTGGTTCCCCGTCTTCCCGTTAATCCTCAGGACAAATTGCAACCTGGACGAAACAGTAGGTTAAAGGTGCTGATTCTCCAAGTAGGGAGATGGTTAGTCAAGCAGCTGGAATGGTGAACCCGAGCACAAGGAGAGGAGAAATGAAGTGCGTTTTAGAAACCTTTCCCGATCTCATGGCATACCATCTTCTGGGTTTCCCATGCATGTTTTGATGTAGGAAGATGCCCTTGTACCTGGAGATTTGACACCCATGGGGTGTGTTCCCCGCAGTGTTACTTTAAAGTATCTGCGTTTGCTCACCCAACCTCACCAATCCTCTCAGCCCCAAGAGTGTCCAGCCTTATGTCTCATCCAGCTGTGGGTCTAGATATGGTCAATCCAGGTTGCATCATAGACCCTGAACGGATTTTGTAAGAATTTCTCTCTCTTTCTCTGTCTTTGTTGTGTGGGTTTTTAAAAGTAATTTATGTTTAGAATGGGGCTTGGCTGCTTTTCCCTGCGGTGTTGATGCCGCTTTACACCCTCTTGATTCACTTGCAGAGAGATATCGATACATAGGTTTTCAGATTCATACTAGTCAGATATATTCTTGTGCGGTGACTAGGGGGTGTTCAGTCCAGTTCACTGAACAGGGAGTAGGCCTTGTCTATTACATATTTGGCTTATGGAGCGGGGTCTGAGCTAATTTCAAACCCTTGTTTTATGCATCACCCCACCTCACCTTTCCCGTTAAGCAGCCATAGTGTGTCTTCTAAAGGTGTGCCTCTGTTCTGTTTTGTAATTCAGTTCAAGTGTAGCGATTTTGACATTCCCTGTATAAGCGATATCTTAGGATAAGTGTCTTTTTCTGTGTGACTTATTTCACTTAGAATCATCGTACCTAAATCCACTCATCATGCTGCTAACTAGCCATATGACATAGATTTCATGGCTGAGTGATATTCCATTTTGCCAAGTACCACCATTTCTTTATCCATTTTTCTCTTTCCTGGGATATTGAAGGTGCACCGAAGCGGAGGTTCTTGGAAACAGAGCAGCCGTAAACTTTAGGGTGCCTGTGTCTTGTTGATTTTTAGTTTTCCCAATTTATACGCCCATGAGTGGAAGTGCCCTATGCTCTCTACGCTGTGTTTATTACTTGTTTCAGGACACACCGTACTCTTCTCCAGAGTGCCTGTTGGCAATTTACATCCCGCCCATCAGCGTAGCAAGGCTCCTATGTCTCCATGGCCTGTCCTGCTTTTCTGGTTTTTACACTTTGTTCAGCATGGCCCTTTTGACCGAGGGCAAGCGAGACTTCTTTGTAGCGCTGATTTGCCCTTCCGGCTTGCTTGGTTGTCCAAAAAGGGCGTATGCGTTTTTTCCTGAATATATTCAGGAAAAAACGCATACGCCCTTTTTGGCCAAGGGCATCATTGTCAACGTTTTGCCGCCTTTCATGTGCTTTAAAGGCGAGTCGAATCTACCTCCTGAAATCTGTTTCCTGCAAATCTGCCTTGCTTTCAAATCCTCTTCGTTGCCTTCCCTCAATATATTTGTGGACGAGAGTTGTCATTTATAACTCTGCACGTTTGTGAATTGCAGTGCCCCTGAGCTACATTTGTCTCCTCGCTTTTCTGGGAGCTGGCCGCAAAAGCGCAGGATTGCTTCAGGCCCTATTTTGGTTCTGGGGGGCAGGCTGAGCCTGTGGTTCATTCTTCTTCCTGATGGGAAAATAGAGTGACCTATGCCTGTCCCAACACCTAGGGCTCGTCTCTCATTGGTTCCGCGTCTTCCCGTTCATCCTCAGGACAAATTGCAACCTGTACAATCAGGAGGTTAAAGGTGCTGATTCTCCAAATAGGGAGATGGTTAGTCAAGCAGCTGGAATGGTGAACCCGAGCACAAGGAGAGGAGAAATGAAGTGCGTTTTAGAAACCTTTCCCGATCTCATGGCATACCATCTTCTGGGTTTCCCATGCATGTTTTGATGTAGGAAGATGCCCTTGTACCTGGAGATTTGAGACCCATGGGGTGTGTTCCCCGCAGTGTTACTTTAAAGTATCTGCGTTTGCTCACCCAACCTCACCAATCCTCTCAGCCCCAAGAGTGTCCAGCCTTATGTCTCATCCAGCTGTGGGTCTAGATATGATCAATCCAGGTTGCATCATAGACCCTGAACGGATTTTGTAAGAATTTCTCTCTCTTTCACTGTCTTTGTTTTGTGGGTTTTTTAAAGTAATGTATGATTAGAATGGGGTTTGGCTGCTTTTCCCTGCTGTGTTGATGCCACTTTACACCCTCTTGATTCACTTGCAGAGAGATATCGATACATAGGTTTTCAGATTCATACTAGTCAGATATATTCTTGTGCGGTGACTAGGGGGTGTTGAATCCAGTTCACTGAGCAGGGAGTAGGCCTTGTCTATTACATATTTGGCTTATGGAGCGGTGTCTGAGCTAATTTCAAACCCTTGTTTTATGCATCACCCCACCTCACCTTTCCCGTTAAGCAGCCATAGTGTGTCTTCTAAAGGTGTGACTCTGTTCTGTTTTGTAATTCAGTTCAAGTGTAGCGATTTTGACATTCCCTCTATAAGCGATATCTTAGGATAAGTGCCTTTTTCTGTGTGACTTATTTCACTTAGAATCATCGTACCTAAATCCACTCATCATGCTGCTAACTAGCCTTATGACATTGATTTCATGGCTGAGTGATATTCCATTGTGCCAAGTACCACCATTTCTTTATCCATTTTTCTCTTTCCTGGGATATTGAAGGTGTACCGAAGCGGAGGTTCTTGGAAACAGAGCAGCCGTAAAGTTTGGGGTGCCTGTGTCTTGTGGATTTTTAGTTTTCCCAATTTATACGCCCATGAGTGGAAGTGCCCTATGCTCTCTACGCTGTGTTTATTACTTGTTTCAGGACAAACCGTACTCTTCTCCAGAGTGCCTGTTGGCAATTTATATCCCGCCCATCAGCGTAGCAAGGCTCCCATGTCTCCATGGCCTGTCCTGCTTTTCTGGTTTTTACACTTTGTTCAGCATGGCCCTTTTGACCGAGGGCAAGCGAGACTTCTTTGTAGCGCTGATTTGCCCTTCCGGCTTGCTTGGTTGGCCAAAAACGGCGTATGCGTTTTCTCCTGAATATATTCAGGAAAAAACGCATACGCCCTTTTTGTTCAAGGGCATCATTGTCAACGTTTTGCCGCTTTTCAAGTGCTTTATAGGTGAGTCGAATCTACCCCCTGAAATCTGTTTCCTGCAAATCTGCCTTGCTTTCAAATCCTCTTCGTTGCCTTCCCTCAATATATTTGTGGACGAGAGTTCTCATTTATAACTCTGCACGTTTGTGAATTGCAGTGCCCCTGAGCTCCATTTGTCTCCTCGCTTTTTTGGGAGCTGGCCGCAAAAGCGCAGGATTGCTTCAGGCCCTATTTTGGTTCTGGGGGGCAGGCTGAGCCTGTGGTTCATTCTTCTTCCTGATGGGAAAATGGAGTGACCTATGCCTGTCCCAACACCTAGGGCTCGTCTCTCGTTGGTTCTGCGTCTTCCCGTTCATCCTCAGGAAAAATTGCAACCTGTACAATCAGGAGGTTAAAGGTGCTTATTCTCCAAATAGGGAGATGGTTAGTCAAGCAGCTGGAATGGTGAACCCGAGAACAAGGAGAGGAGAAATGAGGTGCGTTTTAGAAACCTTTCCCGATCTCATGGCATACCATCTTCTGGGTTTCCCATGCATGTTTTGATGTAGGAAGATGCCCTTGTACCTGGAGATTTGAGACCCATGGGGTGTGTTCCCCGCAGTGTTATATTAAAGTATCTGTGTTTGCTCACCCAACCTCACCAATCCTCTCAGCCCCAAGAGTGTCCAGCCTTATGTCTCATACAGCTGTGGGTCTAGATATGGTCAATCCAGGTTGCATCATAGACCCTGAACGGATTTTGTAAGAATTTCTCTCTCTTTCACTGTCTTTGCTTTGTGGGTTTTTAAAAGTAATGTATGTTTAGAATGGGGTTTGGCTGCTTTTCCCTGCTGTGTTGATGCCGCTTTACACCCTCTTGATTCACTTGCAGAGAGATATCGATACATAGGTTTTCAGATTCATACTAGTCAGATATATTCTTGTGCGGTGACTAGGGGGTGTTCAGTCCAGTTCACTGAACAGGGAGTAGGCCTTGTCTATTACATATTTGGCTTATGGAGCGGGGTCTGAGCTAATTTCAAACCCTTGTTTTATGCATCACCCCACCTCACCTTTCCCGTTAAGCAGCCATAGTGTGTCTTCTAAAGGTGTGCCTCTGTTCTGTTTTGTAATTCAGTTCAAGTGTAGCGATTTTGACATTCCCTCTATAAGCGATATCTTAGGATAAGTGTCTTTTTCTGTGTGACTTATTTCACTTAGAATCATCGTACCTAAATCCACTCATCATGCTGCTAACTAGCCATATGACATAGATTTCATGGCTGAGTGATATTCCATTTTGCCAAGTACCACCATTTCTTTATCCATTTTTCTCTTTCCTGGGATATTGAAGGTGCACCGAAGCGGAGGTTCTTGGAAACAGAGCAGCCGTAAACTTTAGGGTGCCTGTGTCTTGTTGATTTTTAGTTTTCCCAATTTATACGCCCATGAGTGGAAGTGCCCTATGCTCTCTACGCTGTGTTTATTACTTGTTTCAGGACACACCGTACTCTTCTCCAGAGTGCCTGTTGGCAATTTACATCCCGCCCATCAGCGTAGCAAGGCTCCCATGTCTCCATGGCCTGTCCTGCTTTTCTGGTTTTTACACTTTGTTCAGCATGGCCCTTTTGACCGAGGGCAAGCGAGACTTCTTTGTAGCGCTGATTTGCCCTTCCGGCTTGCTTGGTTGTCCAAAAAGGGCGTATGCGTTTTTTCCTGAATATATTCAGGAAAAAACGCATACGCCCTTTTTGGCCAAGGGCATCATTGTAAACGTTTTGCCACTTTTCATGGGCTTTAAAGGCCAGTCGAATCTACCTCCTGAAATCTGTTTCCTGCAAATCTGCCTTGCTTTCAAATCCTCTTCGTTGCCTTCCCTCAATATATTTGTGGACGAGAGTTCTCATTTATAACTCTGCACGTTTGTGAATTGCAGTGCCCCTGAGCTCCATTTGTCTCCTCGCTTTTTTGGGAGCTGGCCGCAAAAGCGCAGGATTGCTTCAGGCCCTATTTTGGTTCTGGGGGGCAGGCTGAGCCTGTGGTTCATTCTTCTTCCTGATGGGAAAATGGAGTGACCTGTGCCTGTCCCAACACCTAGGGCTAGTCTCTCGTTGGTTCCCCGCCTTCCCGTTCATCTTCAGGACAAATTGCAACCTGGTCGAAACAGGAGGTTAAAGGTGCTGATTCTCCAAGTAGGGAGATGGTTATTCAAGCGGCTGGAATGGCGAACCCGAGCACAAGGAGAGGAGAAATGAGGTGCGTTTTAGAAACCTTTCCCGATCGCATGGCATACCATCTTCTGGGTTTCCCATGCATGTTTTGATGTAGGAAGATGCCCTTGTACCTGGAGATTTGAGACCCATGGGGTGTGTTCCCCGCAGTGTTATATTAAAGTATCTGTGTTTGCTCACCCAACCTCACCAATCCTCTCAGCCCCAAGAGTGTCCAGCCTTATGTCTCATCCAGCTGTGGGTCTAGATATGGTCAATCCAGGTTGCATCAGAGACCCTGAACGTATTTTGTAAGAATTTCTCTCTCTTTCACTGTCTTTGTTTTGTGGGTTTTTTAAAGTAATTTATGTTTAGAATCGGGCTTGGCTGCTTTTCCCTGCTGTGTTGATGCCGCTTTACACCCTCTTGATTCACTTGCAGAGAGATATCGATACATAGGTTTTCAGATTCTTACTAGTCAGATATATTCTTGTGTGGTGACTAGGGTGTGTTGAGTCCAGTTCACTGAGCAGGGAGTAGGCCTTGTCTATTACATATTTGGCTTATGGAGCGGTCTCTGAGCTAATTTCAAACCCTTGTTTTATGCATCACCCCACCTCACCTTTCCCGTTAAGCAGCCATAGTGTGTCTTCTAAAGGTGTGACTCTGTTCTGTTTTGTAATTCAGTTCAAGTGTAGCGATTTTGACATTCCCTCTATAAGCGATATCTTAGGATAAGTGTCTTTTTCTGTGTGACTTATTTCACTTAGAATCATCGTACCTAAATCCACTCATCATGCTGCTAACTAGCCTTATGACATTGATTTCATGGCTGAGTGATATTCCATTGTGCTAAGTACCACCATTTCTTTATCCATTTTTCTCTTTCCTGGGATATTGAAGGTGTACCGAAGTGGAGATTCTTGGAAACAAAGCAGCCGTAAACTTTAGGGTGCCTGTGTCTTGTTGATTTTTAGTTTTCCCAATTTATACGCCCATGAGTGGAAGTGCCCTATGCTCTCTACGCTGTGTTTATTACTTGTTTCAGGACACACCGTACTCTTCTCCAGAGTGCCTGTTGGCAATTTACATCCCGCCCATCAGAGTAGCAAGGCTCCCATGTCTCCATGGCCTGTCCTGCTTTTCTGGTTTTTACACTTTGTTCAGCATGGCCCTTTTGACCGAGGGCAAGCGAGACTTTTTGTAGCGCTGATTTGCCCTTCCGGCTTGCTTGGTTGGCCAAAAAGGGCGTATGCGTTTTTTCCTGAATATATTCAGGTAAAAACGCATACGCCCTTTTTGGCCAAGGGCATCATTGTCAACGTTTTGCCGCTTTTCATGTGCTTTAAAGGCGAGTCGAATCTACCTCCTGAAATCTGTTTCCTGCAAATCTGCCTTGCTTTCAAATCCTCTTCGTTGCCTTCCCTCAATATATTTGTGGACGAGAGTTCTCATTGATAACTCTGCACGTTTGTGAATTGCAGTGCCCCTGAGCTCCATTTGTCTCCTCGCTTTTTTGGGAGCTGGCCGCAAAAGCGCAGGATTGCTTCAGGCCCTATTTTGGTTCTGGGGGGCAGGCTGAGCCTGTGGTTCATTCTTCTTCCTGATGGGAAAATGGAGTGACCTATGCCTGTCCCAACACCTAGGGCTCGTCTCTCATTGGTTCCGCGTCTTCCCGTTCATCCTCAGGACAAATTGCAACCTGGACGAAACAGGAGGTTATGGGTGCTGATTCTCCAAGTAGGGAGATGGTTAGTCAAGCGGCTGGAATGGCGAATCCGAGCACAAGGTGAGGAGAAATGAGGTGCGTTTTAGAAACCTTTCCCGATCTCACGGCATACCATCTTCTGGGTTTCCCATGCATGTTTTGATGTAGGAAGATGCCCTTGTACATGGAGATTTGAGACCCATGGGGTGGGTACCACGCGGTGTTACTTTAAAGTATCTGCGTTTGCTCACCCAACCTCACCAATCCTCTCAGCCCCAAGAGTGTCCAGCCGTATGTCTCATCCAGCTGTGGGTCTAGATATGGTTACTCCAGGTTGCATCAGAGACCCTGAACGTATTTTGTAAGAATTTCTCTCTCTTTCACTGTCTTTGTTTTGTGGGTTTTTTAAAGTAATTTATGTTTAGAATGGGTCTTGGCTGCTTTTCCCTGCTGTGTTGATGCCGCTTTACACCCTCTTGATTCACTTGCAGAGAGATATCGATACATAGGTTTTCAGATTCTTACGAGTCAGATATATTCTTGTGCGGTGACTAGGGGGTGTTGAGTCCAGTTCACTGAGCAGGGAGTAGGACTTGTCTATTACATATTTGGCTTATGGAGCGGTCTCTGAGCTAATTTCAAACCCTTGTTTTATGCATCACCCTACCTCACCTTTCCCGTTAAGCAGCCATAGTGTGTCTTCTAAAGGTGTGACTCTGTTCTGTTTTGTAATTCAGTTCAAGTGTAGCGATTTTGACATTGCCTCTATAAGCGATATCTTAGGATAAGTGTCTTTTTCTGTGTGACTTATTTCACTTAGAATCATCGGACCTAAATCCACTCATCATGCTGCTAACTAGCCTTATGACATTGATTTCATAGCTGAGTGATATTCCATTGTGCCAAGTACCACCATTTCTTTATCCATTTTTCTCTTTCCTGGGATATTGAAGGTGTACCGAAGCGGAGGTTCTTGGAAACAGAGCAGCCGTAAAGTTTGGGGTGCCTGTGTCTTGTTGATTTTTAGTTTTCCCAATTTATACGCCCATGAGTGGAAGTGCCCTATGCTCTCTAAGCTGTGTTTATTACTTGTTGCAGGACACACCGTACACTTCTCCAGAGTGCCTGTTGGCAATTTACATCCCGCCCATCAGCGTAGCAAGGCTCCCATGTCTCCATGGCCTGTCCTGCTTTTCTGGTTTTTACACTTTGTTCAGCATGGCCCTTTTGACCGAGGGCAAGCGAGACTTCTTTGTAGCGCTGATTTGCACTTCCGGCTTGCTTGGTTGGCCAAAAAGGGCGTATGCGTTTTTTCCTGAATATATTCAGGTAAAAACGCATACGCCCTTTTTGGCCAAGGGCATCACTGTCAACGTTTTGCCGCTTTTCATGTGCTTTAAAGGCGAGTCGAATCTACCTCCTGAAATCTGTTTCCTGCAAATCTGCCTTGCTTTCAAATCCTCTTCGTTGCCTTCCCTCAATATATTTGTGGACGAGAGTTCTCATTTATAACTCTGCACGTTTGTGAATTGCAGTGCCCCTGAGCTCCATTTGTCTCCTCGCTTTTTTGGGAGCTGGCCGCAAAAGCGCAGGATTGCTTCAGGCCCTATTTTGGTTCTGGGGGGCAGGCTGAGCCTGTGGTTCATTCTTCTTCCTGATGGGAAAATAGAGTGACCTATGCCTGTCCCAACACCTAGGGCTCGTCTCTCGTTGGTTCCGCGTCTTCCCGTTCATCCTCAGGACAAATTGCAACCTGTACAATCAGGAGGTTAAAGGTGCTGATTCTCCAAATAGGGAGATGGTTAGTCAAGCAGCTGGAATGGTGAACCCGAGCACAAGGAGAGGAGAAATGAAGTGCGTTTTAGAAACCTTTCCCGATCTCATGGCATACCATCTTCTGGGTTTCCCATGCATGTTTTGATGTAGGAAGATGCCCTTGTACCTGGAGATTTGAGACCCATGGGGTGTGTTCCCCGCAGTGTTACTTTAAAGTATCTGCGTTTGCTCACCCAACCTCACCAATCCTCTCAGCCCCAAGAGTGTCCAGCCTTATGTCTCATCCAGCTGTGGGTCTAGATATGATCAATCCAGGTTGCATCATAGACCCTGAACGGATTTTGTAAGAATTTCTCTCTCTTTCACTGTCTTTGTTTTGTGGGTTTTTTAAAGTAATGTATGATTAGAATGGGGTTTGGCTGCTTTTCCCTGCTGTGTTGATGCCACTTTACACCCTCTTGATTCACTTGCAGAGAGATATCGATACATAGGTTTTCAGATTCATACTAGTCAGATATATTCTTGTGCGGTGACTAGGGGGTGTTGAATCCAGTTCACTGAGCAGGGAGTAGGCCTTGTCTATTACATATTTGGCTTATGGAGCGGTGTCTGAGCTAATTTCAAACCCTTGTTTTATGCATCACCCCACCTCACCTTTCCCGTTAAGCAGCCATAGTGTGTCTTCTAAAGGTGTGACTCTGTTCTGTTTTGTAATTCAGTTCAAGTGTAGCGATTTTGACATTCCCTCTATAAGCGATATCTTAGGATAAGTGCCTTTTTCTGTGTGACTTATTTCACTTAGAATCATCGTACCTAAATCCACTCATCATGCTGCTAACTAGCCTTATGACATTGATTTCATGGCTGAGTGATATTCCATTGTGCCAAGTACCACCATTTCTTTATCCATTTTTCTCTTTCCTGGGATATTGAAGGTGTACCGAAGCGGAGGTTCTTGGAAACAGAGCAGCCGTAAAGTTTGGGGTGCCTGTGTCTTGTGGATTTTTAGTTTTCCCAATTTATACGCCCATGAGTGGAAGTGCCCTATGCTCTCTACGCTGTGTTTATTACTTGTTTCAGGACAAACCGTACTCTTCTCCAGAGTGCCTGTTGGCAATTTATATCCCGCCCATCAGCGTAGCAAGGCTCCCATGTCTCCATGGCCTGTCCTGCTTTTCTGGTTTTTACACTTTGTTCAGCATGGCCCTTTTGACCGAGGGCAAGCGAGACTTCTTTGTAGCGCTGATTTGCCCTTCCGGCTTGCTTGGTTGGCCAAAAACGGCGTATGCGTTTTCTCCTGAATATATTCAGGAAAAAACGCATACGCCCTTTTTGTTCAAGGGCATCATTGTCAACGTTTTGCCGCTTTTCAAGTGCTTTATAGGTGAGTCGAATCTACCCCCTGAAATCTGTTTCCTGCAAATCTGCCTTGCTTTCAAATCCTCTTCGTTGCCTTCCCTCAATATATTTGTGGACGAGAGTTCTCATTTATAACTCTGCACGTTTGTGAATTGCAGTGCCCCTGAGCTCCATTTGTCTCCTCGCTTTTTTGGGAGCTGGCCGCAAAAGCGCAGGATTGCTTCAGGCCCTATTTTGGTTCTGGGGGGCAGGCTGAGCCTGTGGTTCATTCTTCTTCCTGATGGGAAAATGGAGTGACCTATGCCTGTCCCAACACCTAGGGCTCGTCTCTCGTTGGTTCTGCGTCTTCCCGTTCATCCTCAGGAAAAATTGCAACCTGTACAATCAGGAGGTTAAAGGTGCTTATTCTCCAAATAGGGAGATGGTTAGTCAAGCAGCTGGAATGGTGAACCCGAGAACAAGGAGAGGAGAAATGAGGTGCGTTTTAGAAACCTTTCCCGATCTCATGGCATACCATCTTCTGGGTTTCCCATGCATGTTTTGATGTAGGAAGATGCCCTTGTACCTGGAGATTTGAGACCCATGGGGTGTGTTCCCCGCAGTGTTACTTTAAAGTATCTGCGTTTGCTCACCCAACCTCACCAATCCTCTCAGCCCCAAGAGTGTCCAGCCTTATGTCTCATCCAGCTGTGGGTCTAGATATGGTCAATCCAGGTTGCATCAGAGACCCTGAACGGATTTTGTAAGAATTTCTCTCTCTTTCACTGTCTTTGCTTTGTGGGTTTTTAAAAGTAATGTATGTTTAGAATGGGGTTTGGCTGCTTTTCCCTGCTGTGTTGATGCCGCTTTACACCCTCTTGATTCACTTGCAGAGAGATATCGATACATAGGTTTTCAGATTCATACTAGTCAGATATATTCTTGTGCGGTGACTAGGGGGTGTTCAGTCCAGTTCACTGAACAGGGAGTAGGCCTTGTCTATTACATATTTGGCTTATGGAGCGGGGTCTGAGCTAATTTCAAACCCTTGTTTTATGCATCACCCCACCTCACCTTTCCCGTTAAGCAGCCATAGTGTGTCTTCTAAAGGTGTGCCTCTGTTCTGTTTTGTAATTCAGTTCAAGTGTAGCGATTTTGACATTCCCTCTATAAGCGATATCTTAGGATAAGTGTCTTTTTCTGTGTGACTTATTTCACTTAGAATCATCGTACCTAAATCCACTCATCATGCTGCTAACTAGCCATATGACATAGATTTCATGGCTGAGTGATATTCCATTTTGCCAAGTACCACCATTTCTTTATCCATTTTTCTCTTTCCTGGGATATTGAAGGTGCACCGAAGCGGAGGTTCTTGGAAACAGAGCAGCCGTAAACTTTAGGGTGCCTGTGTCTTGTTGATTTTTAGTTTTCCCAATTTATACGCCCATGAGTGGAAGTGCCCTATGCTCTCTACGCTGTGTTTATTACTTGTTTCAGGACACACCGTACTCTTCTCCAGAGTGCCTGTTGGCAATTTACATCCCGCCCATCAGCGTAGCAAGGCTCCCATGTCTCCATGGCCTGTCCTGCTTTTCTGGTTTTTACACTTTGTTCAGCATGGCCCTTTTGACCGAGGGCAAGCGAGACTTCTTTGTAGCGCTGATTTGCCCTTCCGGCTTGCTTGGTTGGCCAAAAAGGGCGTATGCGTTTTTTCCTGAATATATTCAGGAAAAAACGCATACGCCCTTTTTGGCCAAGGGCATCATTGTAAACGTTTTGCCACTTTTCATGGGCTTTAAAGGCCAGTCGAATCTACCTCCTGAAATCTGTTTCCTGCAAATCTGCCTTGCTTTCAAATCCTCTTCGTTGCCTTCCCTCAATATATTTGTGGACGAGAGTTCTCATTGATAACTCTGCACGTTTGTGAATTGCAGTGCCCCTGAGCTCCATTTGTCTCCTCGCTTTTTTGGGAGCTGGCCGCAAAAGCGCAGGATTGCTTCAGGCCCTATTTTGGTTCTGGGGGGCAGGCTGAGCCTGTGGTTCATTCTTCTTCCTGATGGGAAAATGGAGTGACCTGTGCCTGTCCCAAAACCTAGGGCTAGTCTCTCGTTGGTTCCCCGTCTTCCCGTTCATCTTCAGGACAAATTGCAACCAGGACGAAACAGGAGGTTAAAGGTGCTGATTCTCCAAGTAGGGAGATGGTTAGTCAAGCGGCTGGAATGGCGAACCCAAGCACAAGGAGAGGAGAAATGAGGTGCGTTTTAGAAACCTTTCCCGATCTCACGGCATACCATCTTCTGGGTTTCCAATGCATGTTTTGATGTAGGAAGATGCCCTTGTACCTGGAGATTTGAGACCCATGGGGTGGGTACCCCGTGGTATTACTTTAAATTATCTGCATTTGCTCACCCAACCTCACCAATCCTCTCAGCCCCAAGAGTGTCCAGCCTTATGTCTCATCCAGCTGTGGGTCTAGATATGGTCAATCCAGGTTGCATCAGAGACCCTGAACTGATTTTGTAAGAATTTCTCTCTCTTTCACTGTCTTTGCTTTGTGGGTTTTTTAAAGTAATGTATGTTTAGAATGGGGTTTGGCTGCTTTTCCCTGCTGTGTTTATGCCGCTTTCCACCCTCTTGATTCACTTGCAGAGAGATATCAATACATAGGATTTCAGATTCATACTAGTCAGATATATTATTGTGCGGTGACTAGGGGGTGTTGAGTCCAGTTCACTGAGCAGGGAGTAGGCCTTGTCTATTACATATTTGGCTTATGGAGCGGTGTTTGAGCTAGTTTCAAACCCTTGTTTTATTCATTACCCCACCTCACCTTTCCGGTTAAGCAGCCATAGTGTGTCTTCTAAAGGTGTGCCTCTGTTCTGTTTTGTAATTCAGTTCAAGTGTAGCGATTTTGACATTCCCTCTATAAGCGATATCTTAGGATAAGTGTCTTTTTCTGTGTGACTTATTTCACTTAGAATCATCGTACCTAAATCCACTCATCATGCTGCTAACTAGCCTTATGACATTGATGTCATGGCTGAGTGATATTCCATTGTGCCAAGTACCACCATTTCTTTATCCATTTTTCTCTTTCCTGGGATATTGAAGGTGTACCGAAGCGGAGGTTATTGGAAACAGAGCAGCCGTAAAGTTTGGGGTGCCTGTGTCGTGTTGATTTTTAGTTTTCCCAATTTATACGCCCATGAGTGGAAGTGCCCTATGCTCTCTATGCTGTGTTTATTACTTGTTTCAGGACACACCGTACTCTTCTCCAGAGTGCCTGTCGGCAATTTATATCCCGCCCATCAGCGTAGCAAGGCTCCCATGTCTCCATGGCCTGTCCTGCTTTTCTGGTTTTTACACTTTGTTCAGCATGGCCCTTTTGACCGAGGGCAAGCGAGACTTCTTTGTAGCGCTGATTTGCCCTTCCGGCTTGCTTGGTTGGCCAAAAAGGGCGTATGCGTTTTTTCCTGAATATATTCAGGAAAAAACGCATACGCCCTTTTTGGCCAAGGGCATCATTGTCAACATTTTGCCGCTTTTCATGTGCTTTAAAGGCGAGTCGAATCTACCTCCTGAAATCTGTTTCCTGCAAATCTGCCTTGCTTTCAAATCCTCTTCGTTGCCTTCCCTCAATATATTTGTGGACGAGAGTTCTCATTTATAACTCTGCACGTTTGTGAATTGCAGTGCCCCTGAGCTCCATTTGTCTCCTCGCTTTTTTGGGAGCTGGCCGCAAAAGCGCAGGATTGCTTCAGGCCCTATTTTGGTTCTGGGGGGCAGGCTGAGCCTGTGGTTCATTCTTCTTCCTGATGGGAAAATGGAGTGACCTGTGCCTGTCCCAACACCTAGGGCTAGTCTCTCGTTGGTTCCCCGTCTTCCCGTTCATCCTCAGGACAAATTGCAACCTGGACGAAACAGTAGGTTAAAGGTGCTGATTCTCCAATTAGGGAGATGGTTAGTCAAGCAGCTGGAATGGTGAACCCGAGCACAAGGAGAGGAGAAATGAGGTGCGTTTTAGAAACCTTTCCCAATCTCATGGCATACCATCTTCTGGGTTTCCCATGCATGTTTTGATGTAGGAAGATGCCCTTGTACCTGGAGATTTGAGACCCATGGGGTGCGTTCCCCGCAGTGTTACATTAAAGTATCTGCGTTTGCTCACCCAACCTCACCAATCCTCTCAGCCCCAAGAGTGTCCAGCCTTATGTCTCATCCAGCTGTGGGTCTAGATATGGTCAATCCAGGGTGCATCATAGACCCTGAACGGATTTTGTAAGAATTTCTCTCTCTTTCACTGTCTTTGTTTTGTGGGTTTTTTAAATTAATTTATGTTTAGAATCGGGCTTGGCTGCTTTTCCCTGCTGTGTTGATGCCGCTTTACACCCTCTTGATTCACTTGCAGAGAGATATTGATACATAGGTTTTCAGATTCTTACTAGTCAGATATATTCTTGTGTGGTGACTAGGGTGTGTTGAGTCCAGTTCACTGAGCAGGGAGTAGGCCTTGTCTATTACATATTTGGCTTATGGAGCAGTCTCTGAGCTAATTTCAAACCCTTGTTTTATGCATCACCCCACCTCACCTTTCCCGTTAAGCAGCCATAGTGTGTCTTCTAAAGGTGTGACTCTGTTCTGTTTTGTAATTCAGTTCAAGTGTAGCGATTTTGACATTCCCTCTATAAGCGATATCTTAGGATAAGTGTCTTTTTCTGTGTGACTTATTTCACTTAGAATCATCGTACCTAAATCCACTCATCATGCTGCTAACTAGCCTTATGACATTGATTTCATGGCTGAGTGATATTCCATTGTGCCAAGTACCACCATTTGTTTATCCATTTTTCACTTTCCTGGGATATTGAAGGTGTACCGAAGCGGAGGTTCTTGGAAACAGAGCAGCCGTAAATTTTAGGGTGCCTGTGTCCTGTTGATTTTTAGTTTTCCCAATTTATACGCCCATGAGTGGAAGTGCCCTATGCTCTCTACGCTGTGTTTATTACTTGTTTCAGGACACACCGTACTCTTCTCCAGAGTGCCTGTTGACAATTTACATCCCGCCCATCAGAGTAGCAAGGCTCCCATGTCTCCATGGCCTGTCCTGCTTTTCTGGTTTTTACACTTTGTTCCGCATGGCCCTTTTGACCGAGGGCAAGCTACACTTCTTTGTAGCGCTGATTTGCCCTTCCGGCTTGCTTGGTTGGCCAAAAAGGGCGTATGCGTTTTTTCCTGAATATATTCAGGAAAAAACGCATACGCCCTTTTTGGCCAAGGGCATCATTGTCAACGTTTTGCCACTTTTCATGTGCTTTAAAGGCGAGTCGAATCTACCTCCTGAAATCTGTTTCCTGCAAATCTGCCTTGCTTTCAAATCCTCTTCGTTGCCTCCCCTCAATATATTTGTGGACGAGAGTTCTCATTTATAACTCTGCACGTTTGTGAATTGCAGTGCCCCTGAGCTCCATTTGTCTCCTCGCTTTTTTGGGAGCTGGCCGCAAAAGCGCAGGATTGCTTCAGGCCCTATTTTGGTTCTGGGGGGCAGGCTGAGCCTGTGGTTCATTCTTCTTCCTGATGGGAAAATGGAGTGACCTGTGCCTGTCCCAACACCTAGGGCTAGTCTCTCGTTGGTTCCCCGTCTTCCCGTTCATCTTCAGGACAAATTGCAACCTGGTCGAAACAGGAGGTTAAAGGTGCTGATTCTCCAAGTAGGGAGATGGTTATTCAAGCGGCTGGAATGGCGAACCCGAGCACAAGGAGAGGAGAAATGAGGTGCGTTTTAGAAACCTTTCCCGATCGCATGGCATACCATCTTCTGGGTTTCCCATGCATGTTTTGATGTAGGAAGATGCCCTTGTACCTGGAGATTTGAGACCCATGGGGTGTGTTCCCCGCAGTGTTATATTAAAGTATCTGTGTTTGCTCACCCAACCTCACCAATCCTCTCAGCCCCAAGAGTGTCCAGCCTTATGTCTCATACAGCTGTGGGTCTAGATATGGTCAATCCAGGTTGCATCATAGACCCTGAACGGATTTTGTAAGAATTTCTCTCTCTTTCATTGTCTTTGTTTTGTGGGTTTTTTAAAGTAATTTATGTTTAGAATCGGGCTTGGCTGCTTTTCCCTGCTGTGTTGATGCCGCTTTACACCCTCTTGATTCACTTGCAGAGAGATATCGATACATAGGTTTTCAGATTCTTACTAGTCAGATATATTCTTGTGTGGTGACTAGGGTGTGTTGAGTCCAGTTCACTGAGCAGGGAGTAGGCCTTGTCTATTACATATTTGGCTTATGGAGCGGTCTCTGAGCTAATTTCAAACCCTTGTTTTATGCATCACCCCACCTCACCTTTCCCGTTAAGCAGCCATAGTGTGTCTTCTAAAGGTGTGACTCTGTTCTGTTTTGTAATTCAGTTCAAGTGTAGCGATTTTGACATTCCCTCTATAAGCGATATCTTAGGATAAGTGTCTTTTTCTGTGTGACTTATTTCACTTAGAATCATCGTACCTAAATCCACTCATCATGCTGCTAACTAGCCTTATGACATTGATTTCATGGCTGAGTGATATTCCATTGTGCTAAGTACCACCATTTCTTTATCCATTTTTCTCTTTCCTGGGATATTGAAGGTGTACCGAAGTGGAGATTCTTGGAAACAAAGCAGCCGTAAACTTTAGGGTGCCTGTGTCTTGTTGATTTTTAGTTTTCCCAATTTATACGCCCATGAGTGGAAGTGCCCTATGCTCTCTACGCTGTGTTTATTACTTGTTTCAGGACACACCGTACTCTTCTCCAGAGTGCCTGTTGGCAATTTACATCCCGCCCATCAGAGTAGCAAGGCTCCCATGTCTCCATGGCCTGTCCTGCTTTTCTGGTTTTTACACTTTGTTCAGCATGGCCCTTTTGACCGAGGGCAAGCGAGACTTTTTGTAGCGCTGATTTGCCCTTCCGGCTTGCTTGGTTGGCCAAAAAGGGCGTATGCGTTTTTTCCTGAATATATTCAGGTAAAAACGCATACGCCCTTTTTGGCCAAGGGCATCATTGTCAACGTTTTGCCGCTTTTCATGTGCTTTAAAGGCGAGTCGAATCTACCTCCTGAAATCTGTTTCCTGCAAATCTGCCTTGCTTTCAAATCCTCTTCGTTGCCTTCCCTCAATATATTTGTGGACGAGAGTTCTCATTGATAACTCTGCACGTTTGTGAATTGCAGTGCCCCTGAGCTCCATTTGTCTCCTCGCTTTTTTGGGAGCTGGCCGCAAAAGCGCAGGATTGCTTCAGGCCCTATTTTGGTTCTGGGGGGCAGGCTGAGCCTGTGGTTCATTCTTCTTCCTGATGGGAAAATGGAGTGACCTATGCCTGTCCCAACACCTAGGGCTCGTCTCTCATTGGTTCCGCGTCTTCCCGTTCATCCTCAGGACAAATTGCAACCTGGACGAAACAGGAGGTTATGGGTGCTGATTCTCCAAGTAGGGAGATGGTTAGTCAAGCGGCTGGAATGGCGAATCCGAGCACAAGGTGAGGAGAAATGAGGTGCGTTTTAGAAACCTTTCCCGATCTCACGGCATACCATCTTCTGGGTTTCCCATGCATGTTTTGATGTAGGAAGATGCCCTTGTACATGGAGATTTGAGACCCATGGGGTGGGTACCACGCGGTGTTACTTTAAAGTATCTGCGTTTGCTCACCCAACCTCACCAATCCTCTCAGCCCCAAGAGTGTCCAGCCGTATGTCTCATCCAGCTGTGGGTCTAGATATGGTTACTCCAGGTTGCATCAGAGACCCTGAACGTATTTTGTAAGAATTTCTCTCTCTTTCACTGTCTTTGTTTTGTGGGTTTTTTAAAGTAATTTATGTTTAGAATGGGTCTTGGCTGCTTTTCCCTGCTGTGTTGATGCCGCTTTACACCCTCTTGATTCACTTGCAGAGAGATATCGATACATAGGTTTTCAGATTCTTACGAGTCAGATATATTCTTGTGCGGTGACTAGGGGGTGTTGAGTCCAGTTCACTGAGCAGGGAGTAGGACTTGTCTATTACATATTTGGCTTATGGAGCGGTCTCTGAGCTAATTTCAAACCCTTGTTTTATGCATCACCCTACCTCACCTTTCCCGTTAAGCAGCCATAGTGTGTCTTCTAAAGGTGTGACTCTGTTCTGTTTTGTAATTCGGTTCAAGTGTAGCGATTTTGACATTGCCTCTATAAGCGATATCTTAGGATAAGTGTCTTTTTCTGTGTGACTTATTTCACTTAGAATCATCGGACCTAAATCCACTCATCATGCTGCTAACTAGCCTTATGACATTGATTTCATAGCTGAGTGATATTCCATTGTGCCAAGTACCACCATTTCTTTATCCATTTTTCTCTTTCCTGGGATATTGAAGGTGTGCCAAAGTGGAGGTTCTTGGAAACAGAGCAGCCGTAAAGTTTGGGGTGCCTGTGTCTTGTTGATTTTTAGTTTTCCCAATTTATACGCCCATGAGTGGAAGTGCCCTATGCTCTCTAAGCTGTGTTTATTACTTGTTGCAGGACACACCGTACACTTCTCCAGAGTGCCTGTTGGCAATTTACATCCCGCCCATCAGCGTAGCAAGGCTCCCATGTCTCCATGGCCTGTCCTGCTTTTCTGGTTTTTACACTTTGTTCAGCATGGCCCTTTTGACCGAGGGCAAGCGAGACTTCTTTGTAGCGCTGATTTGCACTTCCGGCTTGCTTGGTTGGCCAAAAAGGGCGTATGCGTTTTTTCCTGAATATATTCAGGTAAAAACGCATACGCCCTTTTTGGCCAAGGGCATCACTGTCAACGTTTTGCCGCTTTTCATGTGCTTTAAAGGCGAGTCGAATCTACCTCCTGAAATCTGTTTCCTGCAAATCTGCCTTGCTTTCAAATCCTCTTCGTTGCCTTCCCTCAATATATTTGTGGACGAGAGTTCTCATTTATAACTCTGCACGTTTGTGAATTGCAGTGCCCCTGAGCTCCATTTGTCTCCTCGCTTTTTTGGGAGCTGGCCGCAAAAGCGCAGGATTGCTTCAGGCCCTATTTTGGTTCTGGGGGGCAGGCTGAGCCTGTGGTTCATTCTTCTTCCTGATGGGAAAATGGAGTGACCTGTGCCTGTCCCAACACCTAGGGCTAGTCTCTCGTTGGTTCCCCGTCTTCCCGTTCATCCTAAGGACAAATTGCAACCTGGACGAAACAGGAGGTTAAAGGTGCTGATTCTCCAAGTAGGGAGATGGTTAGTCAAGAGGCTGGAATGGCGAACCCGAGCACAAGGAGAGGAGAAATGAGGTGCGTTTTAGAAACCTTTCCCGATCTCACGGCATAGCATCTTCTGGGTTTCCCATGCATGTTTTGATGTAGGAAGATGCCCTTGTACCTGGAGATTTGAGACCCATGGGGGGGGGTACCACGCAGTGTTACTTTAAAGTATCTGCGTTTGCTCACCCAACTTCACCAATGCTCTCAGCCTAAAGAGTGTCCAGCCTTATGTCTCATCCAGCTGTGGGTCTAGATATGATCAATCCAGGTTGCATCAGAGACCCTGAACGGATTTTTAAGAATTTCTCTCTCTTTCACTGTCTTTGCTTTGTGTGTTTTTTAAAGTAATGTATGTTTAGAATGGGGTTTGGCTGCTTTTCCCTGCTGTGTTTATGCCGCTTTACACCCTCTTGATTCACTTGCAGAGAGATATCGATACATAGGTTTTCAGATTCTTACTAGTCAGATATATTCTTGTGCGGTGACTAGGGGGTGTTGAGTCCAGTTCACTGAGCAGGTAGTAGGCCTTTCCTAGTACATATGTGGCTTATGGAGTGGTCTCTGAGCTAATTTCAAACCCTTGTTTTATGCATCACCCTACCTCACCTTTCCCGTTAAGCAGCCATAGTGTGTCTTCGAAAGGTCTGACTGTGTTCTGTTTTGTAATTCAGTTCAAGAGTAGCGATTTTGACATTCCCTCTATAAGCGATATCTTAGGATAAGTGTCTTTTTCTTTGTGACTTATTTCACTTAGAATCATTGTACCTAAATTCACTCATCATGCTTCTAACTAGCCTTATGACATTGATGTCATAGCTGAGTGATATTCCATTGTGCCAAGTACCACCATTTCTTTATCCATTTTTCTCTTTCCTGGGATATTGAAGGTGTGCCAAAGTGGAGGTTCTTGGAAACAGAGCAGTCATAAAGTTTGGGGTGCCTGTGTCTTGTTGATTTTTAGTTTTCCCGATTTATACGCCCATGAGTGGAAGTGCCCTATGCTCTCTAAGCTGTGTTTATTACTTGTTTCAGGACACACCGTACACGTCTCCAGAGTGCCTGTTGGCAATTTACATCCCGCCCATCAGCGTAGCAAGGCTCCCATGTCTCCATGGCCTGTCCTGCTTTTCTGGTTTTTACACTTTGTTCAGCATGGCCCTTTTGACCGAGGGCAAGCGAGACTTCTTTGTAGCGCTGATTTCCACTTCCGGCTTGCTTGGTTGGCCAAAAAGGGCGTATGCGTTTTTTCCTGAATATATTCAGGTAAAAACGCATACGCCCTTTTTGGCCAAGGGCATCATTGTCAACGTTTTGCCGCTTTTCATGTGCTTTAAAGGCGAGTCGAATCTACCTCCTGAAATCTGTTTCCTGCAAATCTGCCTTGCTTTCAAATCCTCTTCGTTGCCTTCCCTCAATATATTTGTGGACGTGAGTTCTCATTTATAACTCTGCACGTTTGTGAATTGCAGTGCCCCTGAGCTCCATTTGTCTCCTCGCTTTTTTGGGAGCTGGCCGCAAAAGGGCAGGATTGCTTCAGGCCCTATTTTGGTTCTGGGGGGCAGGCTGAGCCTGTGGTTCATTCTTCTTCCTGATGGGAAAATGGAGTGACCTGTGCCTGTCCCAACACCTAGGGCTAGTCTCTCGTTGGTTCCCCGTCTTCCCGTTCATCCTAAGGACAAATTGCAACCTGGACGAAACAGGAGGTTAAAGGTGCTGATTCTCCAACTAGGGAGATGGTTAGTCAAGCGGCTGGAATGGCGAACCCAAGCACAAGGAGAGGAGAAATGAGGTGCGTTTTAGAAACCTTTCCCGACCTCACGGCATAGCATCTTCTGGGTTTCCCATGCATGTTTTGATGTAGGAAGATGCCCTTGTACCTGGAGATATGAGACCCATGGGGGGGGTACCCCGCAGTGTTACTTTAAAGTATCTGCGTTTGCTCACCCAACTTCACCAATGCTCTCAGCCTAAAGAGTGTCCAGCCTTATGTCTCATCCAGCTGTGGGTCTAGATATGGTCAATCCAGGTTGCATCCGACACCCTGAACGGATTTTGTAAGAATTTCTCTCTCTTTCACTGTCTTTGCTTTGTGGGTTTTTTAAAGTAAAGTATGTTTAGAATGGGGTTTGGCTGCTTTTCCCTGCTGTGTTTATGCCGCTTTACACCCTCTTGATTCACTTGCAGAGAGATATCGATACATAGGTTTTCAGATTCTTACTAGTCAGATATATTCTTGTGCGGTGACTAGGGGGTGTTGAGTCCAGTTCACTGAGCAGGTAGTAGGCCTTGCCTAGTACATATGTGGCTTATGGAGTGGTCTCTGAGCTAATTTCAAACCCTTGTTTTATGCAGCACCCCACCTCACCTTTCCGGTTAAGCAGCCATAGTGTGTCTTCGAAAGGTCTGACTGTGTTCTGTTTTGTAATTCAGTTCAAGAGTAGCGATTTTGACATTCCCTCTATAAGCGATATCTTAGGATAAGTGTCTTTTTCTATGTGACTTATTTCACTTAGAATCATCGTACCTAAATCCACTCATCATGCTTCTAACTAGCCTTATGACATTGATGTCATGGCTGAGTGATATTCCATTGTGCCAAGTACCACCATTTCTTTATCCATTTTTCTCTTTCCTGGGATATTGAAGGTGTACCGAAGCGGAGGTTCTTGGAAACAGAACAGCCGTAAAGTTTGGGGTGCCTGTGTCTTGTTGATTTTTAGTTTTCCCAATTTATACGCCCATGAGTGGAAGTGCCCTATGCTCTCTAAGCTGTGTTTATTACTTGTTGCAGGACACACCGTACTCTTCTCCAGAGTGCCTGTTGGCAATTTACATCCCGCCCATCAGCGTAGCAAGGCTCCCATGTCTCCATGGCCTGTCCTGCTTTTCTGGTTTTTACACTTTGTTCAGCATGGCCCTTTTGACCGAGGGCAAGCGAGACTTCTTTGTAGCGCTGATTTGCCCTTCCGGCTTGCTTGGTTGGCCAAAAAGGGCGTATGCGTTTTTTCCTGAATATATTCAGGAAAAAACGCATACGCCCTTTTTGGCCAAGGGCATCATTGTCAACGTTTTGCCGCTTTTCATGTGCTTTAAAGGCGAGTCGAATCTACCTCCTGAAATCTGTTTCCTGCAAATCTGCCTTGCTTTCAAATCCTCTTCGTTGCCTTCCCTCAATATATTTGTGGACGAGAGTTCTCATTTATAACTCTGCACGTTTGTGAATTGCAGTGCCCCTGAGCTCCATTTGTCTCCTCGCTTTTTTGGGAGCTGGCCGCAAAAGCGCAGGATTGCTTCAGGCCCTATTTTGGTTCTGGGGGGCAGGCTGAGCCTGTGGTTCATTCTTCTTCCTGATGGGAAAATGGAGTGACCTGTGCCTGTCCCAACACCTAGGGCTAGTCTCTCGTTGGTTGCCCGTCTTCCCGTTCATCCTCAGGACAAATTGCAACCTGTACGAAACAGGAAGTTAAAGGTGCTGATTCTCCAAGTAGGGAGATGGTTAGTCAAGCGGCTGGAATGGCGAACCCGAGCCCACGGAGAGGAGAAATTAGGTGCGTTTTAGAAACCTTTCCTGATCTCACGGCATACCATCTTCTGGGTTTCCCATGCATGTTTTGATATAGGAAGATGCCCTTGTACCTGGAGATTTGAGACCCATGGGGTGTGTACCCCGCGGTGTTACTTTAAAGTATCTGTGTTTGCTCACCCAACCTCACCAATCCTCTCAGTCCCAAGAGTGTCCAGCCTTATGTCTTATCCAGCTGTGGGTCTAGATATGGTCAATCCAGGTTGCATCAGAGACCCTGAACGGATTTTGTAAGAATTTCTCTCTCTTTCACTGTCTTTGTTTTGTGGGTTTTTCAAAGTAATTTATGTTTAGAATGGGGCTTGGCTGCTTTTCCCTGCTGTGTTTATGCCGCTTTACACCCTCTTGATTCACTTGCAGAGAGATATCGATACATAGGTTTTCAGATTCTTACTAGTCAGATATATTCTTGTGCGGTGACTAGGGGGTGTTGAGTCCAGTTCACTGAGCAGGGAGTAGGCCTTGTCTATTACATATTTGGCTTATGGAGCGGTCTCTCAGCTAATTTCAAACCCTTCTTTTATGCATCACCCCACCTCACCTTTCCCGTTAAGCAGCCATAGTGTGTCTTCTAAAGGTGTGACTCTGTTCTGTTCTGTAATTCAGTTCAAGTGTAGCGATTTTGACATTCCCTCTCTAAGCGATATCTTAGGATAAGTGTCTTTTTCGGTGTGACTTATTTCACTTAGAATCATCGTCGCTAAATCCACTCATCATGCTGCTAACTAGCCTTATGACATTCATTTCATGGCTGAGTGATATTCCATTGTGCCAAGTATCAGCATTTCTTTATCCATTTTTCTCTTTCCTGGGATATTGAAGGTGTACCGAAGTGGAGGTTCTTGGAAACAGAGCAGCCGTAAAGTTTGGGGTGCCTGTGTCTTGTTGATTTTTAGTTTTCCCGATTTATATGCCCATGAGTGGAAGTGCCCTATGCTCTCTAAGCTGTGTTTATTACTTGTTGCAGGACACACCGTACTCTTCTCCAGAGTGCCTGTTGGCAATTTACATCCCGCCCATCAGCGTAGCAAGGCTCCCATGTCTCCATGGCCTGTCCTGCTTTTCTGGTTTTTACACTTTGTTCAGCATGGCCCTTTTGACCGAGGGCAAGCGAGACTTCTTTGTAGCGCTGATTTGCCCTTCCGGCTTGCTTGGTTGGCCAAAAAGGGCGTATGCGTTTTTTCCTGAATATATTCAGGAAAAAACGCATACGCCCTTTTTGGCCAAGGGCATCATTGTCAACGTTTTGCCGCTTTTCATGTGCTTTAAAGGCGAGTCGAATCTACCTCCTGAAATCTGTTTCCTGCAAATCTGCCTTGCTTTCAAATCCTCTTCGTTGCCTTCCCTCAATATATTTGTGGACGAGAGTTCTCATTTATAACTCTGCACGTTTGTGAATTGCAGTGCCCCTGAGCTCCATTTGTCTCCTCGCTTTTTTGGGAGCTGGCCGCAAAAGCGCAGGATTGCTTCAGGCCCTATTTTGGTTCTGGGGGGCAGGCTGAGCCTGTGGTTCATTCTTCTTCCTGATGGGAAAATGGAGTGACCTGTGCCTGTCCCAACACCTAGGGCTAGTCTCTCGTTGGTTGCCCGTCTTCCCGTTCATCCTCAGGACAAATTGCAACCTGTACGAAACAGGAAGTTAAAGGTGCTGATTCTCCAAGTAGGGAGATGGTTAGTCAAGCGGCTGGAATGGCGAACCCGAGCCCACGGAGAGGAGAAATTAGGTGCGTTTTAGAAACCTTTCCTGATCTCACGGCATACCATCTTCTGGGTTTCCCATGCATGTTTTGATATAGGAAGATGCCCTTGTACCTGGAGATTTGAGACCCATGGGGTGTGTACCCCGCGGTGTTACTTTAAAGTATCTGTGTTTGCTCACCCAACCTCACCAATCCTCTCAGTCCCAAGAGTGTCCAGCCTTATGTCTTATCCAGCTGTGGGTCTAGATATGGTCAATCCAGGTTGCATCAGAGACCCTGAACGGATTTTGTAAGAATTTCTCTCTCTTTCACTGTCTTTGTTTTGTGGGTTTTTCAAAGTAATTTATGTTTAGAATGGGGCTTGGCTGCTTTTCCCTGCTGTGTTTATGCCGCTTTACACCCTCTTGATTCACTTGCAGAGAGATATCGATACATAGGTTTTCAGATTCTTACTAGTCAGATATATTCTTGTGCGGTGACTAGGGGGTGTTGAGTCCAGTTCACTGAGCAGGGAGTAGGCCTTGTCTATTACATATTTGGCTTATGGAGCGGTCTCTCAGCTAATTTCAAACCCTTCTTTTATGCATCACCCCACCTCACCTTTCCCGTTAAGCAGCCATAGTGTGTCTTCTAAAGGTGTGACTCTGTTCTGTTCTGTAATTCAGTTCAAGTGTAGCGATTTTGACATTCCCTCTCTAAGCGATATCTTAGGATAAGTGTCTTTTTCGGTGTGACTTATTTCACTTAGAATCATCGTCGCTAAATCCACTCATCATGCTGCTAACTAGCCTTATGACATTCATTTCATGGCTGAGTGATATTCCATTGTGCCAAGTATCAGCATTTCTTTATCCATTTTTCTCTTTCCTGGGATATTGAAGGTGTACCGAAGTGGAGGTTCTTGGAAACAGAGCAGCCGTAAAGTTTGGGGTGCCTGTGTCTTGTTGATTTTTAGTTTTCCCGATTTATATGCCCATGAGTGGAAGTGCCTACGCTCTCTAAGCTGTGTTTATTACTTGTTTCAGGACACACCGTACACTTCTCCAGAGTGGCTGTTGGCAATTTCCATCCCGCCCATCAGCGTAGCAAGGCTCCCATGTCTCCATGGCCTGTCCTGCTTTTCTGGTTTTTACACTTTCTTGAGCATGGCCCTTTTGACCGAGGGCAAGCGAGACTTCTTTGTAGCGCTGATTTGCCCTTCCGGCTTGCTTGGTTGGCCAAAAAGGGCGTATGCGTTTTTTCCTGAATATATTCAGGAAAAAACGCATACGCCCTTCTTGGCCAAGGGCATCATTGTCAACGTTTTGCCGCTTTTCATGTGCTTTAAAGGCGAGTCGAATCTACCTCCTGAAATCTGTTTCCTGCAAATCTGCCTTGCTTTCAAATCCTCTTCGTTGCCTTCCCTCAATATATTTGTGGATGAGAGTTCTCATTTATAACTCTGCACGTTTGTGAATTGCAGTGCCCCTGAGCTCCATTTGTCTCCTCGCTTTTTTGGGAGCTGGCCGCAAAAGCGCAGGATTGCTTCAGGCCCTATTTTGGTTCTGGGGGGCAGGCTGAGCCTGTGGTTCATTCTTCTTCCTGATGGGAAAATGGAGTGACCTGTGCCTGTCCCAACACCTAGGGCTAGTCTCTCGTTGGTTGCCCATATTCCCGTTCATCCTCAGGACAAATTGCAACCTGGACGAAACAGGAGGTTAAAGGTGCTGATTCTCCAAGTAGGGAGATGGTTAGTCAAGCGGCTGGAATGGCAAACCCGAGCACAAGGAGAGGAGAACTGAGGTGCGTTTTAGAAACCTTTCCCGATCTCACGGCATACCATCTTCTGGGTTTCCCATGCATGTTTTGATGTAGGAAGATGCCCTTGTACCTGGAGATTTGAGACCCATGGGGTGGTACCCCGCGGTGTTACTTTAAAGTATCTGCGTTTGCTCACCCAACCTCACCAAACCTCTCAGCCCCAGGAGTGTTCAGCCTTATGTCTCATCCAGCTGTGGGTCTAGATATGGTCAATCCAGGTTGCATCAGAGACCCTGAACGGATTTTGTAAGAATTTCTCTCTCTTTCACGGTCTTTGTTTTGTGGGTTTTTAAAGTAATTTATGTTTAGAATGGGGCTTGGCTGCTTTTCCCTGCTGTGTTTATGCCGCTTTACACCCTCTTGATTCACTTGCAGAGAGATATCGATACATAGGTTTTCAGATTCTTACTAGTCAGATATATTCTTGTGCGGTGACTAGGGGGTGTTGAGTCCAGTTCACTGAGCAGGGAGTAGGCCTTGTCTATTACATATTTGGCTTATGGAGCGGTCTCTGAGCTAATTTCAAACCCTTGTTTTATGCATCACCCCACCTCACCTTTCCCGTTAAGCAGCCATAGTGTGTCTTCTAAAGGTGTGACTCTGTTCTGTTTTGTAATTCAGTTCAAGTGTAGCGATTTTGACATTCCCTCTATAAGCGATATCTTAGGATAAGTGTCTTTTTCTGTGTGACTTATTTCACTTAGAATCATCGGACCTAAATCCACTCATCATGCTGCTAACTAGCCTTATGACATTGATTTTATGGCTGAGTGATATTCCATTGTGCCAAGTACCACCATTTCTTTATCCATTTTTGTCTTTCCTGGGATATTGAAGGTGTACCGAAGTGGAGGTTCTTGGCAACAGAGCAGCCGTAAACTTTAGGGTGCCTGTGTCTTGTTGATTTTTAGTTTTCCCGATTTATACGCCCATGAGTGGAAGTGCCTATTCTCTCTAAGCTGTGTTTATTACTTCTTTCAGGACACACCGTACACTTCTCCAGAGTGGCTGTTGGCAATTTCCATCCCTCCCATCAGCGTAGCAAGACTCCCATGTCTCCATGGCCTGTCGTGCTTTTCTGGTTTTTACACTTTGTTCAGCATGGCCCTTTTGACCGAGGGCAAGCGAGACTTCTTTGTAGCGCTGATTTGCCCTTCCGGCTTGCTTGGTTGGCCAAAAAGGGCGTATGCGTTTTTTCCTGAATATATTCAGGAAAAAACGCATACGCCCTTTTTGGACAAGGGCATCATTGTCAACGTTTTGCCGCTTTTCATGTGCTTTAACGGCGAGTCGAATCTACCTCCTGAAATCTGTTTCCTGCAAATCTGCCTTGCTTTCAAATCCTCTTCGTTGCCTTCCCTCAATATATTTGTGGACGAGAGTTCCCATTTATAACTCTGCACGTTTGTGAATTGCAGTGCCCCTGAGCTCCATTTGTCTCCTCGCTTTTTTGGGAGCTGGCCGCAAAAGCGCAGGATTGCTTCAGGCCCTATTTTGGTTCTGGGGGGCAGGCTGAGCCTGTGGTTCATTCTTCTTCCTGATGGGAAAATGGAGTGACCTGTGCCTGTCCCAACACCTAGGGCTAGTCTCTCGTTGGTTGCCCATCTTCCCGTTCATCCTCAGGACAAATTGCAACCTGGACGAAACAGGAGGTTAAAGGTGCTGATTCTCCAAGTAGGGAGATGGTTAGTCAAGCGGCTGGAATGGCGAACCCGAGCACAAGGAGAGGAGAAATGAGGTGCGTTTTAGAAACATTTCCCAATCTCACGGCATACCATCTTCTGGGTTTCCCATGCATGTTTTGATGTAGGAAGATGCCCTTGTACCGGGAGATTTGAGACCCATGGGGTGGTACCCTGCGGTGTTACTTTAAAGTATCTGCGTTTGCTCACCCAACCTCACCAAACCTCTCAGCCCCAAGAGTGTTCAGCCTTATGTCTCATCCAGCTGTGGGTCTTGATATGGTCAATCCAGTTTGCATCAGAGACCCTGAACGGATTTTGTAAGAATTTCTCTCTCTTTCACGGTTTTGTTTTGTGGGTTTTTAAAGTAATTTATGTTTAGAATGGGGCTTGGCTGCTTTTCCCTGCTGTGTTTATGCCGCTTTACACCCTCTTGATTCACTTGCAGAGAGATATCGATACATAGGTTTTCAGATACTTACTAGTCAGATATATTCTTGTGCGGTGACTAGGGGGTGTTGAGTCCAGTTCACTGAGCAGGGAGTAGGCCTTGTCTATTACATATTTGGCTTATGGAGCGGTCTCTGAGCTAATTTCAAACCCTTGTTCTATGCATCACCCCACCTCACCTTTCCCGTTAAGCAGCCATACTGTGTCTTCTAAAGGTGTGACTCTGTTCTGTTTTGTAATTCAGTTCAAGTGTAGCGATTTTGACATTCCCTCTATAAGCGATATCTTAGGATAAGTGTCTTTTTCTGTGTGACTTATTTCACTTAGAATCATCGTCGCTAAATCCACTCATCATGCTGCTAACTAGCCTTATGACATTGATTTCATGGCTGAGTGATATTCCATTGTGCCAAGTACCACCATTTGTTTATCAATTTTTCTCTTTCCTGGGATATTGAAGGTGTACCCAAAAGGAGGTTCTTGGAAACAGAGCAGCCATAAAGTTTGGGGTGCCTGTGTCTTGTTGAGTTTAATTTTCCCGATTTATACGCCCATGAGTGGAAGTGCCCTATGCTCTCTAAGCTGTGTTTATTATTTGTTGCAGGACACACCGTACACTTCTCCAGAGTGCCTGTTGGCAATTTACATCCCGCCCATCAGCGTAGCAAGGCTCCCATGTCTCCATGGCCTGTCCTGCTTTTCTGGTTTTTACACTTTTTTCAGAATGGCCCTTTTGACCGAGGGCAAGCGAGACTTCTTTGTAGCGCTGATTTGCCCTTCCGGCTTGCTTGGTTGGCCAAAAAGGGCGTATGCGTTTTTTCCTGAATATATTCAGGAAAAAACGCATACGCCCTTTTTGGCCAAGGGCATCATTGTCAACATTTTGCCGCTTTTCATGTGCTTTAAAGGCGAGTCGAATCTACCTCCTGAAATCTGTTTCCTGCAAATCTGCCTTGCTTTCAAATCCTCTTCGTTCCCTTCCCTCAATATATTTGTGGATGAGAGTTATCATTTATAACTCTGCACGTTTGTGAATTGCAGTGCCCCTGAGCTCCATTTGTCTCCTCGCTTTTTTGGGAGCTGGCCGCAAAAGCGCAGGATTGCTTCAGGCCCTATTTTGGTTCTGGGGGGCAGGCTGAGCCTGTGGTTCATTCTTCTTCCTGATGGGAAAATGGAGTGACCTGTGCCTGTCCCAACACCTAGGGCTAGTCTATCGTTGGTTGCCCGTCTTCCCGTTCATCCTCAGGACAAATTGCAACCTGTACGAAACAGGAGGTTAAAGGTGCTGATTCTCCAAGTAGGGAGATGGTTAGTCAAGCGGGTGGAATTGCGAATCCGAGCACAATGAGAGGAGAAATGAGGTGCGTTTTAGAAACCTTTCCCGATCTCATGGCATACCATCTTGTGGTTTTCCCATGCATGTTTTGATGTAGGAAGATGCCCTTGTACCTGGAGATTTGAGACCCATGGGGTGATACCCCGCGGTGTTACTTTAAAGTATCTGCGTTTGCTCACCCAAGCTCACCAATCCTCTCAGCCCCCAGAGTGTCCAGCCTTATGTCTCATCCAGATGTGGGTCTAGATATGGTCAATCCTGGTTGCATCAGAGACCCTGAACGTATTTTGTAAGAATTTCTCTCTCTTTCACTGTCTTTGTTTTGTGGGTTTTTTAAAGTAATTTATGTTTAGAATGGGTCTTGGCTGCTTTTCCCTGCTGTGTTGATGCCGCTTTACACCCTCTTGATTCACTTGCAGAGAGATATCGATACATAGGTTTTCAGATTCTTACTAGTCAGATATAATCTTTTTCCGTGACTAGGGGGTGTTGAGTCCAGTTCACTGAGCAGGGAGTAGGCCTTGTCTATTACATATTTGGCTTATGGAGCGGTCTCTGAGCTAATTTCAAACCATTGTTCTATGCATCACCCCACCTCACCTTTCCCGTTAAGCAGCCATAGTGTGTCTTCTAAAGGTGTGACTCTGTTCTGTTTTGTAATTCAGTTCAAGTGTAGCGATTTTGACATTCCCTCTCTAAGCGATATCTTAGGATAAGTGTCTTTTTCTGTGTGACTTATTTCACTTAGAATCATCGGACCTAAATCCACTCATCATGCTGCTAACTAGCCTTATGACATTGATTTCATGGCTGAGTGATATTCCATTGTGCCAAGTACCATCATTTCTTTATCCATTTTTCTCTTTCCTGGGATATTGAAGGTGTACCGAAGTGGAGGTTCTTGGAAACAGAGCAGCCGTAAAGTTTGGGGTGCCTGTGTCTTGTTGAGTTTAATTTTCCCGATTTATACGCCCATGAGTGGAAGTGCCCTATGCTCTCTAAGCTGTGTTTATTATTTGTTTCAGGACACACCGTACACTTCTCCAGAGTGCCTGTTGGCAATTTACATCCCACCCATCAGCGTAGCAAGGCTCCCATGTCTCCATGGCCTGTCCTGCTTTTCTGGTTTTTACGCTTTTTTCAGCATGGCCCTTTTGACCGAGGGCAATCGAGACTTCTTTGTAGCGCTGATTTGCCCTTCCGGCTTGCTTGTTTGGCCAAAAAGGGCGTATGCGTTTTTTCCTGAATATATTCAGGAAAAAACGCATACGCCCTTTTTGGCCAAGGGCATCATTGTCAACGTTTTGCCGCTTTTCATGTGCTTTAAAGGCGAGTCGAATCTACCTCCTGAAATCTTTTTTCTGCAAATCTGCCTTGCTTTCAAATCCTCTTCGTTGCCTTCCCTCAATATATTTGTGGACGAGAGTTATCATTTATAACTCTGCACGTTTGTGAATTGCAGTGCCCCTGCGCTCCATTTGTCTACTCGCTTTTTTGGGAGCTGGCCGCAAAAGCGCAGGTTTGCTTCAGGCCCTATTTTGGTTCTGGGGGGCAGGCTGAGCCTGTGGTTCATTCTTCTTCCTGATGGGAAAATGGAGTGACCTTTGCCTGTCCCAACACCTAGGGCTAGTCTCTCGTTGGTTGCCCGTCTTCCCGTTCATCCTCAGGACAAATTGCAACCTGTACGAAACAGGAGGTTAAAGGTGCTGATTCTCCAAGTAGGGAGATGGTTAGTCAAGCGGGTGGAATGGCGAACCCGAGCACAATGAGAGGAGAAATGAGGTGCGTTTTAGAAACCTTTCCCTATCTCATGGCATACCATCTTCTGGGTTTCCCATGCATGTTTTGATGTAGGAAGATGCCCTTGTACCTGGAGATTTGAGACCCATGGGGTGGGTACCCCGCGGTGTTACTTTAAAGTATCTGCATTTGCTCACCCAACCTCACCAATCCTCTCAGCCCCAAGAGTGTCCAGCCTTATGTCTCATCCAGCTGTGGGTCTAGATATGGTCAATCCAGGTTGCATCACAGACCCTGAACGGATTTTGTAAGAATTTCTCTCTCTTTCACTGTCTTTGTTTTGTGGGTTTTTTAAAGTAATTTATGTTTAGAATGGGTCTTGGCTGCTTTTCCCTGCTGTGTTTATGCCGCTTTACACCCTCTTGATTCACTTGCAGAGAGATATCGATACATAGGTTTTCAGATTCTTACTAGACAGAAATATTCTTGTGCGGTGACTAGGGGGTGTTGAGTCCAGTTCACTGAGCAGGGAGTAGGCCTTGTCTATTACATATTTGGCTTATGGAGCGGTCTCTGAGCTAATTTCAAACCCTTGTTCTATGCATCACCCCACCTCACCTTTCCCGTTAAGCAGCCATAGTGTGTCTTCTAAAGGTGTGACTCTGTTCTGTTTTGTAATTCAGTTCAAGTGTAGCGATTTTGACATTCCCTCTCTAAGCGATATCTTAGGATAAGTGTCTTTTTCTGTGTGACTTATTTCACTTAGAATCATCGTCGCTAAATCCAGTCATCATGCTGCTAACTAGCCTTATGACATTGATTTCATGGCTGAGTGATATTCCATTGTGCCAAGTACCACCATTTCTTTATCCATTTTTCTCTTTCCTGGGATATTGAAGGTGTACCGAAGGGGAGGTTCTTGGAAACAGAGCAGCCGTAAAGTTTGGGGTGCCTGTGTCTTGTTGATTTTTAGTTTTCCCAATTTATACGCCCATGAGTGGAAGTGCCCTATGCTCTCTAAGCTGTGTTTATTACTTGTTTCAGGACACACCGTACACTTCTCCAGAGTGCCTGTTGGCAATTTACATCCTGCCCATTAGCGTAGCAAGGATCCCATGTCTCCATGGCCTGTCCTGCTTTTCTGGTTTTTACACTTTTTTCAGCATGGCCCTTTTGACCGAGGGCAAGCGACATTTCTTTGAAGCACTGATTTGCCCTTCCGGCTTGCTTGGTTGGCCAAAAAGGGCGTATGCGTTTTTTCCTGAATATATTCAGGAAAAAACGCATATGCCCTTCTTGGCCAAGGGCATCATTGTCAACGTTTTGCCGCTTTTCATGTGCTTTAAAGGCGAGTCGAATCTACCTCCTGAAATCTGTTTCCTGCAAATCTGCCTTGGTTTCAAATCCTCTTCTTTGCCTTCCCTCAATATATTTGTGGACGAGAGTTATCATTTATAACTCTGCACGTTTGTGAATTGCAGTGCCCCTGAGCTCCATTTGTCTCCTCGCTTTTTTGGGAGCTGGCCGCAAAAGCGCAGGATTGCTTCAGGCCCTATTTTGGTTCTGGGGGTCAGGCTGAGCCTGTGGTTCATTATTCTTCCTGATGGGAAAATGGAGTGGCCTGTGCCTGTCCCAACACCTAGGGCTAGTCTCTCGTTGGTTCCCCGTCTTCCCGTTCATCCTCAGGACAAATTGCAACCTGTACGAAACAGGAGGTTAAAGGTGCTGATTCTCCAAGTAGGGAGATGGTTAGTCAAGCGGCTGGAATGGCGAACCCGAGCACAAGGAGAGTAGAAATGAGGTGCGTTTTAGAAACCTTTCCCGATCTCATGGCATACCATCTTCTGGGTTTCCCATGCATGTTTTGATGTAGGAAGATGCCCTTGTACCTGGAGATTTGAGACCCATGGGGTGTGTACCCCGCGGTGTTACTTTAAAGTATCTGCGTTTGCTCACCCAAGCTCACCAATCCTCTCAGCCCCAAGAGTGTCCAGCCTTATGTCTCATCCAGCTGTGGGTCTAGATATGGTCAATCCAGGTTGCATCAGAGCCCCCGAACGGATTTTGTAAGAATTTCTCTCTCTTTCACTGTCTTTGTTTTGTGGGTTTTTTAAAGTAATTTATGTTTAGAATGGGTCTTGGCTGCTTTTCCCTGCTGTGTTGATGCCGCTTTACACCCTCTTGATTCACTTGCAGAGAGATATCGATACATAGGTTTTCAGATTCTTACTAGTCAGATATATTCTTGTGCGGTGACTAGGGGGTGTTGAGTCCAGTTCACTGAGCAGGGAGTAGGCCTTGTCTATTACATATTTGGCTTATGGAGCGGTCTCTGAGCTAATTTCAAACCATTGTTCTATGCATCACCCCACCTCACCTTTCCCGTTAAGCAGCCATAGTGTGTCTTCTAAAGGTGTGACTCTGTTCTGTTTTGTAATTCAGTTCAAGTGTAGCGATTTTGACATTCCCTCTCTAAGCGATATCTTAGGATAAGTGCCTTTTTCTGTGTGACTTATTTCACTTAGAATCATCGGACCTAAATCCACTCATCATGCTGCTAACTAGCCTTATGACATTGATTTCATGGCTGAGTGATATTCCATTGTGCCAAGTACCATCATTTCTTTATCCATTTTTCTCTTTCCTGGGATATTGAAGGTGTACCGAAGTGGAGGTTCTTGGAAACAGAGCAGCCATAAAGTTTGGGGTGCCTGTGTCTTGTTGAGTTTAATTTTCCCGATTTATACGCCCATGAGTGGAAGTGCCCTATGCTCTCTAAGCTGTGTTTATTATTTGTTTCAGGACACACCGTACACTTCTCCAGAGTGCCTGTTGGCAATTTACATCCCACCCATCAGCGTAGCATGGCTCCCATGTCTCCATGGCCTGTCCTGCTTTTCTGGTTTTTACGCTTTTTTCAGCATGGCCCTTTTGACCGAGGGCAAGCGAGACTTCTTTGTAGCGCTGATTTGCCCTTCCGGCTTGCTTGTTTGGCCAAAAAGGGCGTATGCGTTTTTTCCTGAATATATTCAGGAAAAAACGCATACGCCCTTTTTGGCCAAGGGCATCATTGTCAACGTTTTGCCGCTTTTCATGTGCTTTAAAGGCGAGTCGAATCTACCTCCTGAAATCTGTTTCCTGCAAATCTGCCTTGCTTTCAAATCCTCTTCGTTGCCTTCCCTCAATATATTTGTGGACGAGAGTTCTCATTTATAACTCTGCACGTTTGTGAATTGCAGTGCCCCTGAGCTCCATTTGTCTACTCGCTTTTTTGGGAGCTGGCCGCAAAAGCGCAGGTTTGCTTCAGGCCCTATTTTGGTTCTGGGGGGCAGGCTGAGCCTGTGGTTCATTCTTCTTCCTGATGGGAAAATGGAGTGACCTGTGCCTGTCCCAACACCTAGGGCTAGTCTCTCGTTGGTTGCCCGTCTTCCCGTTCATCCTCAGGACAAATTGCAACCTGTACGAAACAGGAGGTTAAAGGTGCTGATTCTCCAAGTAGGGAGATGGTTAGTCAAGCGGGTGGAATGGCGAACCCGAGCACAATGAGAGGAGAAATGAGGTGCGTTTTAGAAACCTTTCCCAATCTCATGGCATACCATCTTCTGGGTTTCCCATGCATGTTTTGATGTAGGAAGATGCCCTTGTACCTGGAGATTTGAGACCCATGGGGTGGGTACCCCGCGGTGTTACTTTAAAGTATCTGCATTTGCTCACCCAACCTCACCAATCCTCTCAGCCCCAAGAGTGTCCAGCCTTATGTCTCATCCAGCTGTGGGTCTAGATATGGTCAATCCAGGTTGCATCACAGACCCTGAACGGATTTTGTAAGAATTTCTCTCTCTTTCACTGTCTTTGTTTTGTGGGTTTTTTAAAGTAATTTATGTTTAGAATGGGTCTTGGCTGCTTTTCCCTGCTGTGTTTATGCCGCTTTACACCCTCTTGATTCACTTGCAGAGAGATATCGATACATAGGTTTTCAGATTCTTACTAGTCAGAAATATTCTTGTGCGGTGACTAGGGGGTGTTGAGTCCAGTTCACTGAGCAGGGAGTAGGCCTTGTCTATTACATATTTGGCTTATGGAGCGGTCTCTGAGCTAATTTCAAACCCTTGTTCTATGCATCACCCCACCTCACCTTTCCCGTTAAGCAGCCATAGTGTGTCTTCTAAAGGTGTGACTCTGTTCTGTTTTGTAATTCAGTTCAAGTGTAGCGATTTTGACATTCCCTCTCTAAGCGATATCTTAGGATAAGTGTCTTTTTCTGTGTGACTTATTTCACTTAGAATCATCGTCGCTAAATCCAGTCATCATGCTGCTAACTAGCCTTATGACATTGATTTCATGGCTGAGTGATATTCCATTGTGCCAAGTCCCACCATTTCTTTATCCATTTTTCTCTTTCCTGGGATATTGAAGGTGTACCGAAATGGAGGTTCTTGGAAACAGAGCAGCCGTAAAGTTTGGGGTGCCTGTGTCTTGTTGATTTTTAGTTTTCCCAATTTATACGCCCATGAGTGGAAGTGCCCTATGCTCTCTAAGCTGTGTTTATTACTTGTTTCAGGACACACCGTACACTTCTCCAGAGTGCCTGTTGGCAATTTACATCCTGCCCATTAGCGTAGCAAGGATCCCATGTCTCCATGGCCTGTCCTGCTTTTCTGGTTTTTACACTTTTTTCAGCATGGCCCTTTTGACCGAGGGCAAGCGACACTTCTTTGAAGCACTGATTTGCCCTTCCGGCTTCCTTGGTTGGCCAAAAAGGGCGTATGCGTTTTTTCCTGAATATATTCAGGAAAAAACGCATACGCCCTTCTTGGCCAAGGGCATCATTGTCAACGTTTTGCCGCTTTTCATGTGCTTTAAAGGCGAGTCGAATCTACCTCCTGAAATCTGTTTCCTGCAAATCTGCCTTGCTTTCAAATCCTCTTCTTTGCCTTCCCTCAATATATTTGTGGACGAGAGTTATCATTTATAACTCTGCACGTTTGTGAATTGCAGTGCCCCTGAGCTCCATTTGTCTCCTCGCTTTTTTGGGAGCTGGCCGCAAAAGCGCAGGATTGCTTCAGGCCCTATTTTGGTTCTGGGGGTCAGGCTGAGCCTGTGGTTCATTATTCTTCCTGATGGGAAAATGGAGTGGCCTGTGCCTGTCCCAACACCTAGGGCTAGTCTCTCGTTGGTTCCCCGTCTTCCCGTTCATCCTCAGGACAAATTGCAACCTGGACGAAACAGGAGGTTAAAGGTGCTGATTCTCCAAGTAGGGAGATGGTTAGTCAAGCGGCTGGAATGGCGAACCCGAGCACAAGGAGAGGAGAAATGAGGTGCGTTTTAGAAACCTTTCGCGATCTCACGGCATACCATCTTCTGGGTTTCCCATGCATGTTTTGATGTAGGAAGATGCCCTTGTACCTGGAGATTTGAGACCCATGGGGTGTGTACCCCGCGGTGTTACTTTAAAGTATCTGCGTTTGCTCACCCAAGCTCACCAATCCTCTCAGCCCCAAGAGTGTCCAGCCTTATGTCTCATCCAGCTGTGGGTCTAGATATGGTCAATCCAGGTTGCATCAGAGCCCCCGAACGGATTTTGTAAGAATTTCTCTCTCTTTCACTGTCTTTGTTTTGTGGGTTTTTAAAAGTAATTTATGTTTAGAATGGGTCTTGGCTGCTTTTCCCTGCTGTGTTGATGCCGCTTTACACCCTCTTGATTCACTTGCAGAGAGATATCGATACATAGGTTTTCAGATTCTTAGGAGTCAGATATATTCCTGTGCGGTGACTAGGGGGTGTTGAGTACAGTTCACTGAGCAGGGAGTAGGCCTTGTCTATTACATATTTGGCTTATGGAGCAGTCTCTGAGCTAATTTCAAACCCTTGTTTTATGCATCACCCCGCCTCACCTTTACCGTTCAGCAGCCAAAGTGTGTCTTCTAAAGGTGTGACTCTGTTCTGTTTTGTAATTCAGTTCAAGTGTAGCGATTTTGACATTCCCTCTATAAGCGATATCTTAGGATAAGTGTCTTTTTCTGTGTGACTTATTTCACTTAGAATCATCGGACCTAAATCCACTCATCATGCTGCTAACTAGCCATATGACATTGAATTCATGGCTGAGTGATATTCCATTGTGCCAAGTCCCACCATTTCTTTATCCATTTTTGTCTTTCCTGGGATATTGAAGGTGTACCGAAGTAGAGGTTCTTGGAAACAGAGCAGCCGTAAAGTTTGGGGTGCCTGTGTCTTGTTGATTTTTAGTTTTCCCAATTTATACGCCCATGAGTGGAAGTGCCCTATGCTCTCTAAGCTGTGTTTATTACTTGTTTCAGGACACACCGTACACTTCTCCAGAGTGACTGTTGGCAATTTACATCCCGCCCATCAGCGTAGCAAGACTCCCTTATCTCCATGGCCTGTCCTGCTTTTCTGGTTTTTACACATTTTTCAGCATGGCCCTTTTGACCGAGGGCAAGCGAGACTTCTTTGTAGCGCTGATTTGCCCTTCCGGCTTGCTTGGTTGGCCAAAAAGGGCGTATGCGTTTTTTCCTGAATATATTCAGGAAAAAACGTATACGCCCTTTTTGGCCAAGGGCATCATTGTCAACGTTTTGCCGCTTTTCATGTGCTTTAAAGGCGAGTCGAATCTACCTCCTGAAATCTGTTTCCTGCAAATCTGCCTTGCTTTCAAATCCTCTTCGTTGCCTTCCCTCAATATATTTGTGGAGGAGAGTTCTCATTTATAATTCTGCACGTTTGTGAATTGCAGTGCCCCTGAGCTCCATTTGTCTACCCGCTTTTTGGGAGCTGGCCCCAAAAGCGCAGGATTCCTTCAGGCCCTATTTTGGTTCTGGGGGGCAGGCTGAGCCTGTGGTTCATTCTTCTTCCTGATGGGAAAATGGAGTGACCTGTGCCTGTCCCAACACCTAGGGCTAGTCTCTCGTTGGTTGCCCGTCTTCCCGTTCATCCTCAGGAAAATTGCAACCTGTACGAAACAGGAGGTTAAAGGTGCTGATTCTCCAAGTAGGGAGATGGTTAGTCAAGCGGGTGGAATTGCGAATCCGAGCACAATGAGAGGAGAAATGAGGTGCGTTTTAGAACCCTTTCCCGATCTCATGGCATACCATCTTGTGGTTTTCCCATGCATGTTTTGATGTAGGAAGATGCCCTTGTACCTGGAGATTTGAGACCCATGGGGTGATACCCCGCGGTGTTACTTTAAAGTATCTGCGTTTGCTCACCCAAGCTCACCAATCCTCTCAGCCCCCAGAGTGTCCAGCCTTATGTCTCATCCAGATGTGGGTCTAGATATGGTCAATCCTGGTTGCATCAGAGACCCTGAACGTATTTTGTAAGAATTTCTCTCTCTTTCACTGTCTTTGTTTTGTGGGTTTTTTAAAGTAATTTATGTTTAGAATGGGTCTTGGCTGCTTTTCCCTGCTGTGTTCATGCCGCTTTACACCCTCTTGATTCACTTGCAGAGAGATATCGATACATAGGTTTTCAGATTCTTACTAGTCAGATATATTCTTGTGCGGTGACTAGGGGGTGTTGAGTCCAGTTCACTGAGCAGGGAGTAGGCCTTGTCTATTACATATTTGGCTTATGGAGCGGTGTCTGAGCTAATTTCAAACCCTTGTTTTATGCATCACCCCACCTCACCTTTCCCGTTAAGCAGCCATAGTGTGTCTTCTAAAGGTGTGACTCTGTTCTGTTTTGTAATTCAGTTCAAGTGTAGCGATTTTGACATTCCCTCTCTAAGCGATATCTTAGGATAAGTGTCTTTTTCTGTGTGACTTATTTCACTTAGAATCATCGTACCTAAATCCACTCATCATGCTGCTAACTAGCCTTATGACATTGATTTCATGGCTGAGTGATATTCCATTGTGCCAAGTACCATCATTTCTTTATCCATTTTTCTCTTTCCTGGGATATTGAAGGTGTACCGAAGTGGAGGTTCTTGGAAACAGAGCAGCCATAAAGTTTGGGGTGCCTGTGTCTTGTTGAGTTTAATTTTCCCGATTTATACGCCCATGAGTGGAAGTGCCCTATGCTCTCTAAGCTGTGTTTATTATTTGTTTCAGGACACACCGTACACTTCTCCAGAGTGCCTGTTGGCAATTTACATCCCACCCATCAGCGTAGCATGGCTCCCATGTCTCCATGGCCTGTCCTGCTTTTCTGGTTTTTACGCTTTTTTCAGCATGGCCCTTTTGACCGAGGGCAAGCGAGACTTCTTTGTAGCGCTGATTTGCCCTTCCGGCTTGCTTGTTTGGCCAAAAAGGGCGTATGCGTTTTTTCCTGAATATATTCAGGAAAAAACGCATACGCCCTTTTTGGCCAAGGGCATCATTGTCAACGTTTTGCCGCTTTTCATGTGCTTTAAAGGCGAGTCGAATCTACCTCCTGAAATCTGTTTCCTGCAAATCTGCCTTGCTTTCAAATCCTCTTCGTTGCCTTCCCTCAATATATTTGTGGACGAGAGTTCTCATTTATAACTCTGCACGTTTGTGAATTGCAGTGCCCCTGAGCTCCATTTGTCTACTCGCTTTTTTGGGAGCTGGCCGCAAAAGCGCAGGTTTGCTTCAGGCCCTATTTTGGTTCTGGGGGGCAGGCTGAGCCTGTGGTTCATTCTTCTTCCTGATGGGAAAATGGAGTGACCTGTGCCTGTCCCAACACCTAGGGCTAGTCTCTCGTTGGTTGCCCGTCTTCCCGTTCATCCTCAGGACAAATTGCAACCTGTACGAAACAGGAGGTTAAAGGTGCTGATTCTCCAAGTAGGGAGATGGTTAGTCAAGCGGGTGGAATGGCGAACCCGAGCACAATGAGAGGAGAAATGAGGTGCGTTTTAGAAACCTTTCCCTATCTCATGGCATACCATCTTCTGGGTTTCCCATGCATGTTTTGATGTAGGAAGATGCCCTTGTACCTGGAGATTTGAGACCCATGGGGTGGGTACCCCGCGGTGTTACTTTAAAGTATCTGCATTTGCTCACCCAACCTCACCAATCCTCTCAGCCCCAAGAGTGTCCAGCCTTATGTCTCATCCAGCTGTGGGTCTAGATATGGTCAATCCAGGTTGCATCACAGACCCTGAACGGATTTTGTAAGAATTTCTCTCTCTTTCACTGTCTTTGTTTTGTGGGTTTTTTAAATTAATTTATGTTTAGAATGGGTCTTGGCTGCTTTTCCCTGCTGTGTTTATGCCGCTTTACACCCTCTTGATTCACTTGCAGAGAGATATCGATACATAGGTTTTCAGATTCTTACTAGTCAGAAATATTCTTGTGCGGTGACTAGGGGGTGTTGAGTCCAGTTCACTGAGCAGGGAGTAGGCCTTGTCTATTACATATTTGGCTTATGGAGCGGTCTCTGAGCTAATTTCAAACCCTTGTTCTATGCATCACCCCACCTCACCTTTCCCGTTAAGCAGCCATAGTGTGTCTTCTAAAGGTGTGACTCTGTTCTGTTTTGTAATTCAGTTCAAGTGTAGCGATTTTGACATTCCCTCTATAAGCGATATCTTAGGATAAGTGTCTTTTTCTGTGTGACTTATTTCACTTAGAATCATCGTCGCTAAATCCAGTCATCATGCTGCTAACTAGCCTTATGACATTGATTTCATGGCTGAGTGATATTCCATTGTGCCAAGTCCCACCATTTCTTTATCCATTTTTCTCTTTCCTGGGATATTGAAGGTGTACCGAAATGGAGGTTCTTGGAAACAGAGCAGCCGTAAAGTTTGGGGTGCCTGTGTCTTGTTGATTTTTAGTTTTCCCAATTTATACGCCCATGAGTGGAAGTGCCCTATGCTCTCTAAGCTGTGTTTATTACTTGTTTCAGGACACACCGTACACTTCTCCAGAGTGCCTGTTGGCAATTTACATCCTGCCCATTAGCGTAGCAAGGATCCCATGTCTCCATGGCCTGTCCTGCTTTTCTGGTTTTTACACTTTTTTCAGCATGGCCCTTTTGACCGAGGGCAAGCGACACTTCTTTGAAGCACTGATTTGCCCTTCCGGCTTGCTTGGTTGGCCAAAAAGGGCGTATGCGTTTTTTCCTGAATATATTCAGGAAAAAACGCATACGCCCTTCTTGGCCAAGGGCATCATTGTCAACGTTTTGCCGCTTTTCATGTGCTTTAAAGGCGAGTCGAATCTACCTCCTGAAATCTGTTTCCTGCAAATCTGCCTTGCTTTCAAATCCTCTTCTTTGCCTTCCCTCAATATATTTGTGGACGACAGTTCTCATTTATAACTCTGCACGTTTGTGAATTGCAGTGCCCCTGAGCTCCATTTGTCTCCTCGCTTTTTTGGGAGCTGGCCGCAAAAGCGCAGGATTGCTTCAGGCCCTATTTTGGTTCTGGGGGTCAGGCTGAGCCTGTGGTTCATTATTCTTCCTGATGGGAAAATGGAGTGGCCTGTGCCTGTCCCAACACCTAGGGCTAGTCTCTCGTTGGTTCCCCGTCTTCCCGTTCATCCTCAGGACAAATTGCAACCTGTACGAAACAGGAGGTTAAAGGTGCTGATTCTCCAAGTAGGGAGATGGTTAGTCAAGCGGCTGGAATGGCGAACCCGAGCACAAGGAGAGGAGAAATGAGGTGCGTTTTAGAAACCTTTCCCGATCTCACGGCATACCATCTTCTGGGTTTCCCATGCATGTTTTGATGTAGGAAGATGCCCTTGTACCTGGAGATTTGAGACCCATGGGGTGTGTACCCCGCGGTGTTACTTTAAAGTATCTGCGTTTGCTCACCCAAGCTCACCAATCCTCTCAGCCCCAAGAGTGTCCAGCCTTATGTCTCATCCAGCTGTGGGTCTAGATATGGTCAATCCAGGTTGCATCAGAGCCCCCGAACGGATTTTGTAAGAATTTCTCTCTCTTTCACTGTCTTTGTTTTGTGGGTTTTTTAAAGTAATTTATGTTTAGAATGGGTCTTGGCTGCTTTTCCCTGCTGTGTTGATGCCGCTTTACACCCTCTTGATTCACTTGCAGAGAGATATCGATACATAGGTTTTCAGATTCTTAGGAGTCAGATATATTCCTGTGCGGTGACTAGGGGGTGTTGAGTACAGTTCACTGAGCAGGGAGTAGGCCTTGTCTATTACATATTTGGCTTATGGAGCAGTCTCTGAGCTAATTTCAAACCCTTGTTTTATGCATCACCCCGCCTCACCTTTACCGTTCAGCAGCCAAAGTGTGTCTTCCAAAGGTGTTACTCTGTTCTGTTTTGTAATTCAGTTCAAGTGTAGCGATTTTGACATTCCCTCTATAAGCGATATCTTAGGATAAGTGTCTTTTTCTGTGTGACTTATTTCACTTAGAATCATCGGACCTAAATCCACTCATCATGCTGCTAACTAGCCTTATGACATTGAATTCATGGCTGAGTGATATTCCATTGTGCCAAGTCCCACCATTTCTTTATCCATTTTTGTCTTTCCTGGGATATTGAAGGTGTACCGAAGTAGAGGTTCTTGGAAACAGAGCAGCCGTAAAGTTTGGGGTGCCTGTGTCTTGTTGATTTTTAGTTTTCCCAATTTATACGCCCATGAGTGGAAGTGCCCTATGCTCTCTAAGCTGTGTTTATTACTTGTTTCAGGACACACCGTACACTTCTCCAGAGTGCCTGTTGGCAATTTACATCCCGCCCATCAGCGTAGCAAGACTCCCTTATCTCCATGGCCTGTCCTGCTTTTCTGGTTTTTACACATTTTTCAGCATAGCCCTTTTGACCGAGGGCAAGCGAGACTTCTTTGTAGCGCTGATTTGCCCTTCCGGCTTGCTTGGTTGGCCAAAAAGGGCGTATGCGTTTTTTCCTGAATATATTCAGGAAAAAACGTATACGCCCTTTTTGGCCAAGGGCATCATTGTCAACGTTTTGCCGCTTTTCATGTGCTTTAAAGGCGAGTCGAATCTACCTCCTGAAATCTGTTTCCTGCAAATCTGCCTTGCTTTCAAATCCTCTTCGTTGCCTTCCCTCAATATATTTGTGGAGGAGAGTTCTCATTTATAATTCTGCACGTTTGTGAATTGCAGTGCCCCTGAGCTCCATTTGTCTACTCGCTTTTTGGGAGCTGGCCCCAAAAGCGCAGGATTGCTTCAGGCCCTATTTTGGTTCTGGGGGGCAGGCTGAGCCTGTGGTTCATTCTTCTTCCTGATGGGAAAATGGAGTGACCTGTGCCTGTCCCAACACCTAGGGCTAGTCTCTCGTTGGTTGCCCGTCTTCCCGTTCATCCTCAGGAAAATTGCAACCTGTACGAAACAGGAGGTTAAAGGTGCTGATTCTCCAAGTAGGGAGATGGTTAGTCAAGCGGGTGGAATTGCGAATCCGAGCACAATGAGAGGAGAAATGAGGTGCGTTTTAGAAACCTTTCCCGATCTCATGGCATACCATCTTGTGGTTTTCCCATGCATGTTTTGATGTAGGAAGATGCCCTTGTACCTGGAGATTTGAGACCCATGGGGTGATACCCCGCGGTGTTACTTTAAAGTATCTGCGTTTGCTCACCCAAGCTCACCAATCCTCTCAGCCCCCAGAGTGTCCAGCCTTATGTCTCATCCAGATGTGGGTCTAGATATGGTCAATCCTGGTTGCATCAGAGACCCTGAACGTATTTTGTAAGAATTTCTCTCTCTTTCACTGTCTTTGTTTTGTGGGTTTTTTAAAGTAATTTATGTTTAGAATGGGTCTTGGCTGCTTTTCCCTGCTGTGTTCATGCCGCTTTACACCCTCTTGATTCACTTGCAGAGAGATATCGATACATAGGTTTTCAGATTCTTACTAGTCAGATATATTCTTGTGCGGTGACTAGGGGGTGTTGAGTCCAGTTCACTGAGCAGGGAGTAGGCCTTGTCTATTACATATTTGGCTTATGGAGCGGTCTCTGAGCTAATTTCAAACCCTTGTTCTATGCATCACCCCACCTCACCTTTCCCGTTAAGCAGCCATAGTGTGTCTTCTAAAGGTGTGACTCTGTTCTGTTTTGTAATTCAGTTCAAGTGTAGCGATTTTGACATTCCCTCTCTAAGCGATATCTTAGGATAAGTGCCTTTTTCTGTGTGACTTATTTCACTTAGAATAATCGGACCTAAATCCACTCATCATGCTGCTAACTAGCCTTATGACATTGATTTCATGGCTGAGTGATATTCCATTGTGCCAAGTACCACCATTTCTTTATCCATTTTTCTCTTTCCTGGGATATTGAAGGTGTACCGAAGTGGAGGTTCTTGGAAACAGAGCAGCCATAAAGTTTGGGGTGCCTGTGTCTTGTTGAGTTTAATTTTCCCGATTTATACGCCCATGAGTGGAAGTGCCCTATGCTCTCTAAGCTGTGTTTATTATTTGTTTCAGGACACACCGTACACTTCTCCAGAGTGCCTGTTGGCAATTTACATCCCACCCATCAGCGTAGCAAGGCTCCCATGTCTCCATGGCCTGTCCTGCTTTTCTGGTTTTTACGCTTTTTTCAGCATGGCCCTTTTGACCGAGGGCAAGCGAGACTTCTTTGTAGCGCTGATTTGCCCTTCTGGCTTGCTTGGTTGGCCAAAAAGGGCGTATGCGTTTTTTCCTGAATATATTCAGGAAAAAACGCATACGCCCTTTTTGGCCAAGGGCATCATTGTCAACGTTTTGCCGCTTTTCATGTGCTTTAACGGCGAGTCGAATCTACCTCCTGAAATCTGTTTCCTGCAAATCTGCCTTGCTTTCAAATCCTCTTCGTTGCCTTCCCTCAATATATTTGTGGACGAGAGTTCTCATTTATAACTCTGCACGTTTGTGAATTGCAGTGCCCCTGAGCTCCATTTGTCTCCTCGTTTTTGGGAGCTGGCCGCAAAAGCGCAGGATTGCTTCAGGCCCTATTTTGGTTCTGGGGGGCAGGCTGAGCCTGTGGTTCATTCTTCTTCCTGATGGGAAAATGGAGTGACCTGTGCCTGTCCCAACACCTAGGGCAGGTCTCTCGTTGGTTGCCCGTCTTCCCATTCATCCTCAGGACAAATTGCAACCTGTACGAAACAGGAGGTGAAAGGTGTTGATTCTCAAAGTAGGGAGATGGTTAGTCAAGTGGGTGGAATGGCGAACCCGAGCACAATGAGAGGAGAAATGAGGTGCGTTTTAGAAACCTTTCCCTATCTCATGGCATACCATCTTCTGGGTTTCCCATGCATGTTTTGATGTAGGAAGATGCCCTTGTACCTGGAGATTTGAGACCCATGGGGTGGGTACCCCGCGGTGTTACTTTAAAGTATCTGCATTTGCTCACCCAACCTCACCAATCCTCTCAGCCCCAAGAGTGTCCAGCCTTATGTCTCATCCAGCTGTGGGTCTAGATATGGTCAATCCAGGTTGCATCAGAGACCCTGAACGGATTTTGTAAGAATTTCTCTCTCTTTCACTGTCTTTGTTTTGTGGGTTTTTTAAAGTAATTTATGTTTAGAATGGGTCTTGGCTGCTTTTCCCTGCTGTGTTTATGCCGCTTTACACCCTCTTGATTCACTTGCAGAGAGATATCGATACATAGGTTTTCAGATTCTTACTAGTCAGAAATATTCTTGTGCGGTGACTAGGGGGTGTTGAGTCCAGTTCACTGAGCAGGGAGTAGGCCTTGTCTATTACATATTTGGCTTATGGAGCGGTCTCTGAGCTAATTTCAAACCCTTGTTCTATGCATCACCCCACCTCACCTTTCCCGTTAAGCAGCCATAGTGTGTCTTCTAAAGGTGTGACTCTGTTCTGTTTTGTAATTCAGTTCAAGTGTAGCGATTTTGACATTCCCTCTCTAAGCGATATCTTAGGATAAGTGTCTTTTTCTGTGTGACTTATTTCACTTAGAATCATCGTCGCTAAATCCACTCATCATGCTGCTAACTAGCCTTATGACATTGATTTCATGGCTGAGTGATATTCCATTGTGCCAAGTACCACCATTTCTTTATCCATTTTTCTCTTTCCTGGGATATTGAAGGTGTACTGAAGTGGAGGTTCTTGGAAACAGAGCAGCCGTAAAGTTTGGGGTGCCTGTGTCTTGTTGATTTTTAGTTTTCCCAATTTATACACCCATGAGTGGAAGTGCCCTATGCTCTCTACGCTGTGTTTATTACTTGTTTCAGGACACACCGTACACTTCTCCAGAGTGCCTGTTGGCAATTTACATCCCGCCCATCAGCGTAGCAATGCTCCCATGTCTCCATGGCCTGACCTGCTTTTCTGGTTTTTACACTTTGTTCAGCATGGCCCTTTTGACCGAGGGCAAGCGAGACTTCTTTGTAGCGCTGATTTGCCCTTCCGGCTTGCTTGGTTGGCCAAAAAGGGCGTATGCGTTTTTTCCTGAATATATTCATGAAAAAACGCATACGCCCTTCTTGGCCAAGGGCATCATTGTCACCCTTTTGCCGCTTTTCATGTCCTTTCAAGGCGAGTCGAATCTTCCTCCTGAAATCTGTTTCCTGCAATTTTGCCTTCCTTTCAAATCCTCTTCGTTGCCTTCCCTCAATATATTTGTGGACGAGAGTTCTCATTTATAACACTGCAGGTTTGTGAATTGCAGTGCCCCTGAGCTCCATTGTCTACTCGCTTTTTTGGGAGCTGGCCGCAAAAGCGCAGGATTGCTTCAGGCCCTATTTTGGTTCTGGGGGTCAGGCTGAGCCTGTGGTTCATTCTTCTTCCTGATGGGAAAATGGAGTGGCCTGTGCCTGTCCCAAAACCTAGGGCTAGTCTCTCGTTGGTTCCCCGTCTTCCCGTTCATCCTCAGGAGAAATTGCAACCTGTACGAAACAGGAAGTTAAAGGTGCTGATTCTCCAAGTAGGGAGATGGTTAGTCAAGCGGCTGGAATGGCGAACCCGAGCCCACGGAGAGGAGAAATGAGGTGCGTTTTAGAAACCTTTCCCGATCTCACGGCATACCATCTTCTGGGTTTCCCATGCATGTTTTGATGTAGGAAGATGCCCTTGTACCTGGAGATTTGAGACCCATGGGGTGTGTTCCCCGCAGTGTTACTTTAAAGTATCTGCGTTTGCTCACCCAACCTCACCAAACCTCTCAGCCCCAAGAGTGTCCAGCCTTATGTCTCATCCAGCTGTGGGTCTAGATATGGTCAATCCAGGTTGCATCAGAGACCCTGAACGGATTTTGTAAAAATTTCTCTCTCTTTCACTGTCTTTGTTTTGTGGGTTTTTTAAAGTAATTTATGTTTAGAATCGGGCTTGGCTGCTTTTCCCTGCTGTGTTGATGCCGCTTTACACCCTCTTGATTCACTTGCAGAGAGATATCGATACATAGGTTTTCAGATTCTTACTAGTCAGATATATTCTTGTGTGGTGACTAGGGTGTGTTGAGTCCAGTTCACTAAGCAGGGAGTAGGCCTTGTCTATTACATATTTGGCTTATGGAGCGGTCTCTGAGCTAATTTCAAACCCTTGTTTTATGCATCACCCCACCTCACCTTTCCCGTTAAGCAGCCATAGTGTGTCTTCTAAAGGTGTGACTCTGTTCTGTTTTGTAATTCAGTTCAAGTGTAGCGATTTTGACATTCCCTCTCTAAGCGATATCTTAGGATAAGTGTCTTCTTCTGTGTGACTTATTGCACTTAGAATCATCGTCGCTAAATCCACTCATCATGCTGCTAACTAGCCTTATGACATTGATTTCATGGCTGAGTGATATTCCATTGTGCCAAGTCCCACCATTTCTTTATCCATTTTTCTCTTTCCTGGGATATTGAAGGTGTACCGAAGTGGAGGTTCTTGGAAACAGAGCAGCCGTAAAGTTTGGGGTGCCTGTGTCTTGTTGATTTTTAGTTTTCCCAATTTATACGCCCATGAGTGGAAGTGCCCTATGCTCTCTAAGCTGTGTTTATTACTTGTTTCAGGACACACCGTACACTTCTCCAGAGTTCCTGTTGGCAATTTACATCCTGCCCATCAGCGTAGCAAGGCTCCCATGTCTCCGTGGCCTGTCCTGCTTTTCTGGTTTTTACGCTTTTTTCAGCATGGCCCTTTTGACCGAGGGCAAGCGAGACTTCTTTGTAGCGCTGATTTGCCCTTCCGGCTTGCTTGGTTGGCCAAAAAGGGCGTATGCGTTTTTTCCTGAATATATTCAGGAAAAAACGCATACGCCCTTATGGCCAAGGGCATCATTGTCAACGTTTTGCCGCTTTTCATGTGCTTTAAAGGCGAGTCCAATCTACCTCCTGAAATCTGTTTCATGCAAATCTGCCTTGCTTTCAAATCCTCTTCGTTGCCTTCCCTCAATATATTTGTGGACCAGAGTTCTCATTTATAACTCTGCACGTTTGTGAATTGCAGTGCCCCTGAGCTCCATTTGTCTACTCGCTTTTTTGGGAGCTGGCCGCAAAAGCGCTGGATTGCTTCAGGCCCTATTTTGGTTCTGGGGGGCAGGCTGAGCCTGTGGTTCATTCTTCCTGATGGGAAAATGGAGTGACCTGTGCCTGTCCCAAAACCTAGGGCTAGTCTCTCATTGGTTCCCCGTCTTCCCGTTCATCCTCAGGACAATTTGCAACCTGTACAAAACAGGAGGTTAAAGGTGCTGATTCTCCAAGTAGGGAGATGGTTAGTCAAGCGGCTGGAATGGCGAACCCGAGCCCACGGAGAGGAGAAATGAGGTGCGTTTTAGAAACCTTTCCCGATCTCACGGCATACCATCTTCTGGGTTTCCCATGCATGTTTTGATGTAGGAAGATGCCCTTGTACCTGGAGATTTGAGACCCATGGGGTGTGTTCCCCGCAGTGTTACTTTAAAGTATCTGCGTTTGCTCACCCAACCTCACCAAACCTCTCAGCCCCAAGAGTGTCCAGCCTTATGTCTCATCCAGCTGTGGGTCTAGATATGGTCAATCCAGGTTGCATCAGAGACCCTGAACGGATTTTGTAAGAATTTCTCTCTCTTTCACTGTCTTTGTTTTGTGGGTTTTTTAAAGTAATTTATGTTTAGAATCGGGCTTGGCTGCTTTTCCCTGCTGTGTTGATGCCGCTTTACACCCTCTTGATTCACTTGCAGAGAGATATCGATACATAGGTTTTCAGATTCTTACTAGTCAGATATATTCTTGTGTGGTGACTAGGGTGTGTTGAGTCCAGTTCACTGAGCAGGGAGTAGGCCTTGTCTATTACATATTTGGCTTATGGAGCGGTCTCTGAGCTAATTTCAAACCCTTGTTTTATGCATCACCCCACCTCACCTTTCCCCTTAAGCAGCCATACTGTGTCTTCTAAAGGTGTGACTCTGTTCTGTTTTGTAATTCAGTTCAAGTGTAGCGATTTTGACATTCCCTCTCTAAGCGATATCTTAGGATAAGTGTCTTCTTCTGTGTGACTTATTTCACTTAGAATCATCGTACCTAAATCCACTCATCATGCTGCTAACTAGCCTTATGACATTGATTTCATGGCTGAGTGATATTCCATTGTGCCAAGTCCCACCATTTCTTTATCCATTTTTCTCTTTCCTGGGATATTGAAGGTGTACCGAAGTGGAGGTTCTTGGAAACAGAGCAGCCGTAAAGTTTGGGGTGCCTGTGTCTTGTTGATTTTTAGTTTTCCCAATTTATACGCCCATGAGTGGAAGTGTCCTATGCTCTCTAAGCTGTGTTTATTACTTGTTTCAGGACACACCGTACACTTCTCCAGAGTGGCTGTTGGCAATTTACTTCCTGCCCATTAGCGTAGCAAGGCTCCCATGTCTCCATGGCCTGTCCTGCTTTTCTGGTTTTTACACTTTTTTCAGCATGGCCCTTTTGACCGAGGGCAAGCGAGACTTCTTTGTAGCGCTGATTTGCCCTTCCAGCTTGCTTGGTTGGCCAAAAAGGGCCTATGCGTTTTTTCCTGAATATATTCAGGAAAAAACGCATAGGCCCTTTTTGGTGAAGGGCATTATTGTCAACGTTTTGCCTGTTTTCATGTGCTTTAAAGGCGAGTCGAATCTACCTCCTGAAATCTGTTTCCTGCAAATCTGCCTTGCTTTCAAATCCTCTTCGTTGCCTTCCCTCAATATATTTGTGGACGAGAGATATCATTTATAACTCTGCACGTGTGTGAATTGCAGTGCCCCTGAGCTCCATTTGTCTACTCGCTTTTTTGGGAGCTGGCCGCAAAAGTGCAGGATTGCTTCAGGCCCTATTTGTTTCTAGGGGGCAGGCTGAGCCTGTGGTTCATTCTTCTTCCTGATGGGAAAATGGAGTGACCTGTGCCTGTCCCAACACCTAGGGCTAGTCTCTCGTTGGTTGCCCGTCTTCGCGTTCATCCTCAGGACAAATTGCAAGCTGTACGAAACAGGAGGTTAAAGGTGCTGATTCTCCAAGTAGGGAGATGGTTAGTCAAGCGGCTGGAATGGCGAACCCGAGCACAAGGAGAGGAGAAATGAGGTGCGTTTTAGAAACCTTTCCCGATCTCACGGCATACCATCTTCTAGGTTTCCCATGCATGTTTTGATGTAGGAAGATGCCGTTGTACCTGGAGATTTGAGACCCATTGGGTGCGTACCCCGCGGTGTTACTTTAAAGTATCTGCGATTGCTCACCCAAGCTCACCAATCCTCTCAGCCCCAAGAGTGTCCAGCCTTATGTCTCATCCAGCTGTGGGTCTAGATATGGTCAATCCAGGTTGCATCAGAGACCCTGAACAGATTTTGTAAGAATTTCTCTCTCTTTCACTGTCTTTGTTTTGTGGGTTTTTTAAAGTAATTTATGTTTAGAATGGGTCTTGGCTGCTTTTCCCTGCTGTGTTTATGCCGCTTTACACCCTCTTGATTCACTTGCAGAGAGATATCGATACATAGGTTTTCAGATTCTTACTAGTCAGATATATTCTTGTGCGGTGACTAGGGGGTGTTGAGTCCAGTTCACTGAGCAGGGAGTAGGCCTTGTCTATTACATATTTGGCTTATGGAGCCGTCTCTGAGCTAATTTCAAACCCTTGTTTTATGCATCACCCCACCTCACCATTCCCGTTCAGCAGCCATAGTGTGTCTACTAAAGGTGTGACTCTGTTCTGTTTTGTAATTCAGTTCAAGTGTAGCGATTTTGACATTCCCTCTATAAGCGATATCTTAGGATAAGTGTCTTTTTCTGTGTGACTTATTTCACTTAGAATCATCGTCGCTAAATCCACTCATCATGCTGCTAACTAGCCTTATGACATTGATTTCATGGCTGAGTGATATTCCATTGTGCCAAGTACCACCATTTGTTTATCCATTTTTCTCTTTCCTGGGATATTGAAGGTGTACCGAAGTGGAGGTTCTTGGAAACAGAGCAGCCGTAAAGTTTGGGGTGCCTGTGTCTTGTTGATTTTTAGTTTTCCCAATTCATACGCCCATGAGTGGAAGTGCCCTATGCTCTCTAAGCTGTGTTTATTACTTGTTTCAGGACACACCGTACACTTCTCCAGAGTGCCTGTTGGCAATTTACATCCCGCCCCTCAGCGTAGCAAGGCTCCCATGTTTCCATGGCGTGTCCTGCTTTTCTGGTTTTTACACATTTTTCAGCATGGACCTTTTGACCTAGGGCAAGCGAGACTTCTTTGTAGCACTCATTTGCCATTCCGGCTTGCTTAGTTGGCCAAAAAGGGCGTATGCGGTTTTTCCTGAATATATTCAGGAAAAAAACCATACGCCCTTTTTGGCCAAGGGCATCATTGTCAACGTTTTGTCGCTTTTCATGTGCTTTCAAGGTGAGTCGAATCTACCTCCTGAAATCTGTTTCCTGCAAATCTGCCTTGCTTTCATATCCTCTTCGTTGCCTTCCCTCAATATATTTGTGGACGAGAGTTCTCATTTATAACTCTGCACGTTTGTGAATTGCAGTGCCCTTGAGTTCCATTTGTCTACTCGCTTTTTTGGGAGCTGGCCGCAAAAGCGCAGGATTGCTTCAGGTCCTATTTTGGTTCTGGGGGGCAGGCTGAGCGTGTGGTTCATTCTTCTTCCTGATGGGAAAATGGAGTGACCTGTGCCTGTCCAAACACCTAGGGCTAGTCTCTCGTTGGTTCCACGTCTTCCCGTTCATCCTCAGGACAAATTGCAACCTGTACGAAACAGGAGGTTAAAGGTGCTGATTCTCCAAGTAGGGAGATGGTTAGTCAAGCGGCTGGAATGGCGAACCCGAGCACAAGGAGAGGAGAAATGAGGTGCGTTTTAGAAACCTTTCCTGATCTCACGGCATACCATCTTCTGGGTTTCCCATGCATGTTTTGATGTAGGAAGATGCCCTTGTACCTGGAGATTTGAGACCCATGGGGTGTGTACCCCGCGGTGTTACTTTAAAGTATCTGCGATTGCTCACCCAAGCTCACCAATCCTCTCAGCCCCAAGAGTGTCCAGCCTTATGTCTCATCCAGCTGTGGGTCTAGATATGGTCAATCCAGGTTGCATCAGAGACCCAAAACAGATTTTGTAAGAATTTCTCTCTCATTCACTGTCTTTGTTTTGTGGGTTTCTTAAAGTAATTTATGTTTAGAATGGGGCTTGGCTGCTTTTCCCTGCTGTGTTTATGCCGCTTTACACCCTCTTGATTCACTTGCAGAGAGATATCGATACATAGGTTTTCAGATTCTTACTAGTCAGATATATTCTTGTGCGGTGACTAGGGGGTGTTGAGTCCAGTTCACTGAGCAGGGAGTACGCCTTGTCTATTACATATTTGGCTTATGGAGCGGTCTCTGAGCTAATTTCAAACCCTTGTTCTATGCATCACCCCACCTCACCTTTCCCGTTAAGCAGCCATAGTGTGTCTTCTAATGGTGTGACTCTGTTCTGTTTTGTAATTCAGTTCAAGTGTTGCGATTTTGACACTCCCTCTATAAGCGATATCTTAGGATAAGTGTCTTTTTCTGTGTGACTTATTTCACTTAGAATCATCGTCGCTAAATCCACTCATCATGCTGCTAACTAGCCTTATGACATTGATTTCATGGCTGAGTGATATTCCATTGTGCCAGGTACCACCATTTCTTTATCCATTTTTCTCTTTCCTGGGATATTGAAGGTGTACCGAAGTGGAGGTTCTTGGAAACAGAGCAGCCGTAAAGTTTGGGGTGCCTGTGTCTTGTTGATTTTTAGTTTTCCTAATTTGTACGCCCATGAGTGGAAGTGCCCTATGCTCTCTAAGCTGTGTTTATTACTTGTTTCAGGACACACCGTACACTTCTCCAGAGTGCCTGTTGGCAATTTACATCCCGCCCATCAGCGTAGCAAGGCTCCCATGTCTCCATGGGCTGTCCTGCTTTTCTGGTTTTTACACTCTTTTCAGCATGGCCCTTTTGACCGAGGGCAAGCGAGACTTCTTTGTAGCGCTGATTTGCCCTTCCGGCTTGCTTGGTTGGCCAAAAAGGGCGTATGCGTTTTTTCCTGAATATATTCAGGAAAAAACGCATACGCCCTTTTTGGCCAAGGGCATCATTGTCAACGTTTTGCCGCTTTTCATGTGCTTTAAAGGCGAGTCGAATCTACCTCCTGAAATCTGTTTCCTGCAAATCTGCCTTGCTTTCAAATCCTCTTCGTTGCCTTCCCTCAAAATATTTGTGGACGAGAGTTCTCATTTATAACTCTGCACGTTTGTGAATTGCAGTGCCCCTGAGCCCCATTTGTCTACTCGCTTTTTTGGGAGCTTGCCGCATAAGCGCAGGATCGCTTCAGGCCTTATTTTGGTTCTGGGGGGCAGCCTGAGCCTGTGGTTCATTCTTCTTCCTGATGGGAAAATGGAGTGACCTGTGCCTGTCCAAACACCTAGGGCTAGTCTCTCGTTGGTTCCACGTCTTCCCGTTCATCCTCAGGACAAATTGCAACCTGTACGAAACAGGAGGTTAAAGGTGCTGATTCTCCAAGTAGGGAGATGGTTAGTCAAGCGGCTGGAATGGCGAACCCGAGCACAAGGAGAGGAGAAATGAGGTGCGTTTTAGAAGCCTTTCCCGATCTCACGGCATTCCGTCTTCTGGGTTTCCCATGCATGTTTTGATGTAGGAAGATGCCCTTGTACCTGGAGATTTGAGACCCATGGGGTGTGTACCCCGCGGTGTTACTTTAAAGTATCTGCGTTTGCTCACCCAACCTCACCAATCCTCTCAGCCCCAAGAGTGTCCAGCCTTATGTCTCATCCAGCTGTGGGTCTAGATATGGTCAATCCAGGTTGCATCAGAGACCCTGAACGGATTTTGTAAGAATTTCTCTCTCTTTCACTGTCTTTGTTTTGTGGGTTTTTTAAAGTAATTTATGTTTAGAATGGGGCTTGGCTGCTTTTCCCTGCTGTGTTTATGCCGCTTTACACCCTCTTGATTCACTTGTAGAGAGATATACATACATAGGTTTTCAGATTCTTACTAGTCAGATATATTCTTGTGTGGTGACTAGGGGGTGTTCAGTCCACTTCACTGAGCAGGGAGTAGGCCTTGTCTATTACATATTTGGCTTATGGAGCGGTCTCTGAGCTAATTTCAAACCCTTGTTTTATGCATCACCCCACCTCACCTTTCCCGTTAAGCAGCCATAGTGTGTCTTCTAAAGGTGTGACTCTGTTCTGTTTTGTAATTCAGTTCAAGTGTAGCGATTTTGACATTCCCTCTATAAACGATATCTTAGGATAAGTGTCTTTTTCTGTGTGACTTATTTCACTTAGAATCATTGTCGCTAAATCCACTCATCATGCTGCTAACTAGCCTTATGACATTGATTTCATGGCTGAGTGATATTCCATTGTGCCAAGTACCACCATTTCTTTATCCATTTTTCTCTTTCCTGGGATATTGAAGGTGTACCGAAGTGGAGGTTCTTGGAAACAGAGCAGCCGTAAAGTTTGGGGTGCCTGTGTCTTGTTGATTTTTAGTTTTCCAAATTCATAAGCCCATGAGTGGAAGTGCCCTATGCTCTCTAAGCTGTGTTTATTACTTGTTTCAGGACACACCGTACACTTCTCCAGAGTGCCTGTTGGCAATTTACATCCCGCCCCTCAGCGTAGCAAGGCTCCCATGTTTCCATGGCCTGTCCTGCTTTTCTGGTTTTTACACATTTTTCAGCATGGCCCTTTTGACCTAGGGCAAGCGAGACTTCTTTGTAGCACTGATTTGCCATTCCGGCTTGCTTAGTTGGCCAAAAAGGGCGTATGCGTTTTTTCCTGAATATATTCAGGAAAAAACGCATACGCCCTTTTTGGCCAAGGGCATCATTGTCAACGTTTTGCCGCTTTTCATGTGCTTTAAAGGCGAGTCGAATCTACCTCCTGAAATCTGTTTCCTGCAAATCTGCCTTGCTTTCAAATCCTCTTCGTTGCCTTCCCTCAATATATTTGAGGACGAGAGTTATCATTTATAACTCTGCACGTTTGTGAATTGCAGTGCCCTTGAGTTCCATTTGTCTACTCGCTTTTTTGGGAGCTGGCCGCAAAAGCGCAGGATTGCTTCAGGTCCTATTTTGGTTCTGGGGGGCAGGCTGAGCCTGTGGTTCATTCTTCTTCCTGATGGGAAAATGGAGTGACCTGTGCCTGTCCCAACACCTAGGGCTAGGCTCTCGTTGGTTCCCCGTCTTCCCGTTCATCCTCAGGACAAATTGCAACCTGTACGAAACAGGAGGTTAAAGGTGCCGATTCTCCAAGTAGAGAGATGGTTAGTCAAGTGGCTGGAATGGCGAATCCGAGCACAAGGGGAGGATAAATGAGGTGCGTTTTAGAAACCTTTCCTGATCTCACGGCATACCATCTTCTGGGTTTCCCATGCATGTTTTGATGTAGGAAGATGCCCTTGTACCTGGAGATTTGAGACCCATGGGGTGGGTACCCCGCGGTGTTACTTTAAAGTATCTGCGTTTGCTCACCCAACCTCACCAATCCTCTCAGCCCCAAGAGTGTCCAGCCGTATGTCTCATCCACCTGTGTGTCTAGCTATGGTCAATCCAGGTTGCATCAGAGACCGTGAACGGATTTTGTAAGAATTTCTCTCTCTTTCACTGTCTTTGTTTTGTGGGTTTTTTAAAGTAATTTATGTTTAGAATGGGTCTTGGCTGCTTTTCCCTGCTGTGTTGATGCCGCTTTACACCGTCTTGATTCACTTGCAGAGAGATATCGATACATAGGTTTTCAGATTCTTACTAGTCAGATATATTCTTGTGCGGTGACTAGGGGGTGTTGAGTCCAGTTCACTGAGCAGGGAGTAGGCCTTGTCTATTACATATTTGGCTTATGGAGCGATCTCTGAGATAATTTCAAACCCTTGTTTTATGCATCACCCCACCTCACCTTTCCCGTTAAGCAGCCATAGTGTGTCTTCTAAAGGTGTGACTCTGTTCTGTTTTGTAATTCAGTTCAAGTGTAGCGATTTTGACATTCCCTCTATAAGCGATATCTTAGGATAAGTGTCTTTTTCTGTGTGACTTATTTCACTTAGAATCATCGTCGCTAAATCCACTCATCATGCTGCTAACTAGCCTTATGACATTGATTTCATGGCTGAGTGATATTCCATTGTGCACGTACCACCATTTCTTTATCCATTTTTCTCTTTCTGAGATATTGAAGGTGTACCAAAGTGGAGGTTCTTGGAAACAGAGCAGCCGTAAAGGTTGAGGTGCTTGTGTCTTGTTGATTTTTAGTTTTCCCAATTTATACGCCCATGAGTGGAAGTGCCCTATGCTCTCTAAGCTGTGTTTATTACTTGTTTCAGGACACACCGTACACTTCTCCAGAGTGCCTGTTGGCAATTTACATCCCGCCCATCAGCGTAGCAAGGCTCCCATGTCTCCATGGCCTGTCCTGCTTTTCTGGTTTTTACACTTTTTTCAGCATGACATTTTTGACCGAGGGCAAGCGAGACTTCTTTGCAGCGCTGATTTGCCCTTCAGGCTTGCTTGGTTGGCCAAAAAGGGCGTATGCGTTTTTTCCTGAATATATTCAGAAAAAAACGCATACGCCCTTTTTGGCCAAGGGCATCATTTTCAAAGTTTTGCCGCTTTTCATGTGCTTTAAAGGCGAGTCGAGTCTACCTCCTGAAATCTGTTTCCTGCAAATCTGCCTTGCTTTCAAATCCTCTTCGTTGCCTTCCCTCAATATATTTGTGGACGAGAGTTCTCATTTATAACTCTGCACGTTTGTGAATTGCAGTGCCCCTGAGCTCCATTTGTCTACTCGATTTTTTGGGAGTTGGCCGCAAAAGCGCAGGATTGCTTCAGGCCCTAATTTGGTTCTGGTGGGCAGGCTGAGCCTGTGGTTCATTCTTCTTCCTGATGGGAAAATGGAGTGACCTGTGCCTGTCCCAACACCTAGGGCTAGTCTCTCGTTGGTTCCCCGTCTTCCCGTTAATCCTCAGGACAAATTGCAACCTGTACGAAACAGGAGGTTAAAGGTGCTGATTCTCCAAGTAGGGAGATGGTTAGTCAAGCGGCTGGATTGGCGAACCCAAGAACAAGGAGAGGAGAAATGAGGTGCGTTGTAGAAACCTTTCCCGATCTCACGGCATACCATCTTCTGGGTTTCCCATGCATGTTTTGATGTAGGAAGATGCCCTTGTACCTGGAGATTTGAGACCCATGGGGTGGGTACCCCGCGGTGTTACTTTAAAGTATCTGCATTTGCTCACCCAAGCTCACCAATCCTCTCAGCCCCAAGAGTGTCCAGCCTTATGTCTCATCCAGCTGTGGGTCTAGATATGGTCAATCCAGGTTGCATCAGAGACCCTGAACGGATTTTGTAAGAATTTCTCTCTCTTTCACTGTCTTTGTTTTGTGGGTTTTTTTAAGTAATTTATGTTTAGAATGGGTCTTGGCTGCTTTTCCCTGCTGTGTTGATGCCGCTTTACACCCTCTTGATTCACTTGCAGAGAGATATCGATACATAGGTTTTCAGATTCTTACTAGTCAGATATATTCTTGTGCGGTGACTAGGGGGTGTTGAGTCCAGTTCACTGAGCAGGGAGTAGGCCTTGTCTAGTACATATTTGGCTTATGGAGCGGTCTCTGAGCTAATTTCAAACCCTTGTTTTATGCATCACCCCACCTCACCTTTCCCGTTAAGCAGCCATACTGTGTCTTCTAAAGGTATGACTCTGTTCTTTTTTGTAATTCAGTTCAAGTGTAGCGATTTTGACATTCCCTCTATAAGCGATATCTTAGGATAAGTGTCTTTTTCTGTGTGACTTATTTCACTTAGAATCATCGTACCTAAATCCACTCATCATGCTGCTAACTATCCTTATGACATTGATTTCATGGCTGAGTGATATTCCATTGTGCCACGTACCACCATTTCTTTATCCATTTTTCTCTTTCTGAGATATTGAAGGTGTACCGAAGTGGAGGTTCTTGGAAACAGAGCAGCCGTAAAGGTTGAGGTGCCTGTGTCTTGTAGATTTTTAGTTTTCCCAATTTATACGCCCATGAGTGGAAGTGCCGTATGCTCTCTAAGCTGTGTTTATTACTTGTTTCAGGACACACCGTACTCTTCTCCAGAGTGCCTGTTGGCAATTTACATCCCTCCCATCAGCGTAGCAAGGCTCCCATGTCTCCATGGCCTGTCCTGCTTTTCTGGTTTTCACACTTTTTTCAGCATGGCCCTTTTGACCGAGGGCAAGGTACACTTCTTTGTAGCGCTGATTTGCCCTTCCGGCTTGCTTGGTTGGCCAAAAAGGGCGTATGCGTTTTTTCCTGAATATATTCAGGAAAAAAACGCATACGCCCTTTTTGGCCAAGGGCATCATTGTCAACGTTTTGCCGCTTTTCATGTGCTTTAAAGGCGAGTCGAATCTACCTCCTGAAATCTGTTTCCTGCAAATCTGCCTTGCTTTCAAATCCTCTTCGTTGCCTTCCCTCAATATATTTGTGGACGCGAGTTCTCATTTATAACTCTGCACGTTTGTGAATTGCAGTGCCCCTGAGCTCCATTTGTCTTCTCGCTTTTTTGGGAGCTGGCCGCAAAAGCGCAGGATTGCTTCAGGCCCTATTTTGGTTCTGGGGGGCAGGCTGAGCCTGTGGTTCATTCTTCTTCCTGATGGGAAAATGGAGTGACCTGTGCCTGTCCAAACACCTAGGGCTAGTCTCTCGTTGGTTCCCCGTCTTCCCGTTCATCCTCAGGACAAATTGCAACCTGTACGAAACAGGAGGTTAAAGGTGCTGATTCTCCGAGTAGGGAGATGGTTAGTCAAGCGGCTGGAATGGCGAACCCGAGCACAAGGAGAGGAGAAATGAGGTGCCTTTTAGAAGCCTTTCCCCATCTCATGGCATACCATCTTCTGGGTTTCCCATGCATGTTTTGATGTAGGAAGATGCCCTTGTACCTGGAGATTTGAGACCCATGGGGTGGGTACACCGCGGTGTTACTTTAAAGTATCTGCATTTGCTCACCCAACCTCACCAATCCTCTCAGCCCCAAGTGTGTCCAGCCTTATGTCTCATCCAGCTGTGTGTCTAGATATGGTCAATCCAGGTTGCATCAGAGACCCTGAACGGATTTTGTAAGAATTTCTCTCTCTTTCACTGTCTTTGTTTTGTGGGTTTTTTTAAGTAATTTATGTTTAGAATGGGTCTTGGCTGCTTTTCCCTGCTGTGTTGATGCCGCTTTACACCCTCTTGATTCACTTGCAGAGAGATATCGATACATAGGTTTTCAGATTCTTACTAGTCAGATATATTCTTGTGCGGTGACCAGGGGGTGTTGAGTCCAGTTCACTGAGCAGGGAGTAGGCCTTGTCTATTACATATTTGGCTTATGGAGTGGTCTCTGAGCTAATTTCAAACCCTTGTTTTATGCATCACCCCACCTCACCTTTCCCGTTAAGCAGCCATACTGTGTCTTCTAAAGGTGTGACTCTGTTCTGTTTTGTAATTCAGTTCAAGTGTAGCGATTTTGACATTCCCTCCATAAGCGTTATCTTAGGATAAGTGTCTTTTTCTGTGTGACTTATTTCACTTAGAATCATCGTCGCTAAATCCACTCATCATCCTGCTAACTAGCCTTATGACATTGATTTCATGGCTGAGTGATATTCCATTGTGCCAGGTACCACCATTTCTTTATCCATTTTTCTCTTTCCTGGGATATTGAAGGTGTACCGAAGTGGAGGTTCTTGGAAACAGAGCAGCCGTAAAGTTTGGGGTGCCTGTGTCTTGTTGATTTTTAGTTTTCCTAATTTGTACGCCCATGAGTGGAAGTGCCCTATGCTCTCTAAGCTGTGTTTATTACTTGTTTCAGGACACACCGTACACTTCTCCAGAGTGCCTGTTGGCAATTTACATCCCGCCCATCAGCGTAGCAAGGCTCCCATGTCTCCATGGGCTGTCCTGCTTTTCTGGTTTTTACACTCTTTTCAGCATGGCCCTTTTGACCGAGGGCAAGCGAGACTTCTTTGTAGCGCTGATTTGCCCTTCCGGCTTGCTTGGTTGGCCAAAAAGGGCGTATGCGTTTTTTCCTGAATATATTCAGGAAAAAACGCATACGCCCTTTTTGGCCAAGGGCATCATTGTCAACGTTTTGCCGCTTTTCATGTGCTTTAAAGGCGAGTCGAATCTACCTCCTGAAATCTGTTTCCTGCAAATCTGCCTTGCTTTCAAATCCTCTTCGTTGCCTTCCCTCAAAATATTTGTGGACGAGAGTTCTCATTTATAACTCTGCACGTTTGTGAATTGCAGTGCCCCTGAGCCCCATTTGTCTACTCGCTTTTTTGGGAGCTGGCCGCAAAAGCGCAGGATCGCTTCAGGCCTTATTTTGGTTCTGGGGGGCAGGCTGAGCCTGTGGTTCATTCTTCTTCCTGATGGGAAAATGGAGTGACCTGTGCCTGTCCAAACACCTAGGGCTAGTCTCTCGTTGGTTCCACGTCTTCCCGTTCATCCTCAGGACAAATTGCAACCTGTACGAAACAGGAGGTTAAAGGTGCTGATTCTCCAAGTAGGGAGATGGTTAGTCAAGCGGCTGGAATGGCGAACCCGAGCACAAGGAGAGGAGAAATGAGGTGCGTTTTAGAAGCCTTTCCCGATCTCACGGCATTCCGTCTTCTGGGTTTCCCATGCATGTTTTGATGTAGGAAGATGCCCTTGTACCTGGAGATTTGAGACCCATGGGGTGTGTACCCCGCGGTGTTACTTTAAAGTATCTGCGTTTGCTCACCCAACCTCACCAATCCTCTCAGCCCCAAGAGTGTCCAGCCTTATGTCTCATCCAGCTGTGGGTCTAGATATGGTCAATCCAGGTTGCATCAGAGACCCTGAACGGATTTTGTAAGAATTTCTCTCTCTTTCACTGTCTTTGTTTTGTGGGTTTTTTAAAGTAATTTATGTTTAGAATGGGGCTTGGCTGCTTTTCCCTGCTGTGTTTATGCCGCTTTACACCCTCTTGATTCACTTGTAGAGAGATATAGATACATAGGTTTTCAGATTCTTACTAGTCAGATATATTCTTGTGCGGTGACTAGTGGGTGTTGAGTCCAGTTCACTGAGCAGGGAGTAGGCCTTGTCTATTACATATTTGGCTTATGGAGCGGTCTCTGAGCTAATTTCAAACCCTTGTTTTATGCATCACCCCACCTCACCTTTCCCGTTAAGCAGCCATAGTGTGTCTTCTAAAGGTGTGACTCTGTTCTGTTTTGTAATTCAGTTCAAGTGTAGCGATTTTGACATACCCTCTATAAACGATATCTTAGGATAAGTGTCTTTTTCTGTGTGACTTATTTCACTTAGAATCATCGTCGCTAAATCCACTCATCATGCTGCTAACTAGCCTTATGACATTGATTTCATGGCTGAGTGATATTCCATTGTGCCAAGTACCACCATTTCTTTATCCATTTTTCTCTTTCCTGGGATATTGAAGGTGTACCGAAGTGGAGGTTCTTGGAAACAGAGCAGCCGTAAAGTTTGGGGTGCCTGTGTCTTGTTGATTTTTAGTTTTCCAAATTCATACGCCCATGAGTGGAAGTGCCCTATGCTCTCTAAGCTGTGTTTATTACTTGTTTCAGGACACACCGTACACTTCTCCAGAGTGCCTGTTGGCAATTTACATCCCGCCCCTCAGCGTAGCAAGGCTCCCATGTTTCCATGGCCTGTCCTGCTTTTCTGGTTTTTACACATTTTTCAGCATGGCCCTTTTGACCTAGGGCAAGCGAGACTTCTTTGTAGCACTGATTTGCCATTCCGGCTTGCTTAGTTCGCCAAAAAGGGCGTATGCGTTTTTTCCTGAATATATTCAGGAAAAAACGCATACGCCCTTTTTGGCCAAGGGCATCATTGTCAACGTTTTGCCGCTTTTCATGTGCTTTAAAGGTGAGTCGAATCTACCTCCTGAAATCTGTTTCCTGCAAATCTGCCTTGCTTTCAAATCCTCTTCGTTGCCTTCCCTCAATATATTTGAGGACGAGAGTTATCATTTATAACTCTGCACGTTTGTGAATTGCAGTGCCCTTGAGTTCCATTTGTCTACTCGCTTTTTTGGGAGCTGGCCGCAAAAGCGCAGGATTGCTTCAGGTCCTATTTTGGTTCTGGGGGGCAGGCTGAGCCTGTGGTTCATTCTTCTTCCTGATGGGAAAATGGAGTGACCTGTGCCTGTCCAAACACCTAGGGCTAGTCTCTCGTTGGTTCCACATCTTCCCGTTCATCCTCAGGACAAATTGCAACCTGTACGAAACAGGAGGTTAAAGGTGCTGATTCTCCAATAGGGAGATGGTTAGTCAAGCGGCTGGATTGGCGAACCCAAGGACAAGGAGAGGAGAAATGAGCTGCGTTTTAGAAACCTTTCCCGATCTCACGGCATACCATCTTCTGGGTTTCCCATGCATGTTTTGATGTAGGAAGATGCCCTTGTACCTGGAGATTTGAGACCCATGGGGTGGGTACCCCGCGGTGTTACTTTAAAGTATCTGCATTTGCTCACCCAACCTCACCAATCCTCTCAGCCCCAAGAGTGTCCAGCCTTATGTCTCATCCAGCTGTGGGTCTAGCTATGGTCAATCCAGGTTGCATCAGAGACCCTGAACGGATTTTGTAAGAATTTCTCTCTCTTTCACTGTCTTTGTTTTGTGGGTTTTTTAAAGTAATTTATGTTTAGAATGGGTCTTGGCTGCTTTTCCCTGCTGTGTTGATGCCGCTTTACACCCTCTTGATTCACTTGCAGAGAGATATCGATACATAGGTTTTCAGATTCTTACTAGTCAGATATATTCTTGTGCGGTGACTAGGGGGTGTTGAGTCCAGTTCACTGAGCAGGGAGTAGTCCTTGTCTATTACATATTTGGCTTATGGAGCGGTCTCTGAGCTAATTTCAAACCCTTGTTTTATGCATCACCCCACCTCACCTTTCCCGTTAAGCAGCCATACTGTGTCTTCTAAAGGTATGACTCTGTTCTTTTTTGTAATTCAGTTCAAGTGTAGCGATTTTGACATTCCCTCTATAAGCGATATCTTAGGATAAGTGTCTTTTTCTGTGTGACTTATTTCACTTAGAATCATCGTACCTAAATCCACTCATCATGCTGCTAACTAGCCTTATGACATTGATTTCATGGCTGAGTGATATTCCATTGTGCCACGTACCACCATTTCTTTATCCATTTTTCTCTTTCTGAGATATTGAAGGTGTACCGAAGTGGAGGTTCTTGGAAACAGAGCAGCCGTAAAGGTTGAGGTGCCTGTGTCTTGTAGATTTTTAGTTTTCCCAATTTATACGCCCATGAGTGGAAGTGCCGTATGCTCTCTAAGCTGTGTTTATTACTTGTTTCAGGACACACCGTACACTTCTCCAGAGTGCCTGTTGGCAATTTACATCCCGCCCATCAGCGTAGCAAGGCTCCCATGTCTCCATGGCCTGTCCTGCTTTTCTGGTTTTTACGCTTTTTTCAGCATGACATTTTTGACCGAGGGCAAGCGAGACTTCTTTGCAGCGCTGATTTGCCCATCAGGCTTGCTTGGTTGGCCAAAAAGGGCGTATGCGTTTTTTCCTGAATATATTCAGAAAAAAACGCATACGCCCTTTTTGGCCAAGGGCATCATTGTCAACGTTTTGCCGCTTTTCATGTGCTTTAAAGGCGAGTCGAATCTACCTCCTGAAATCTGTTTCCTGCAAATCTGCCTTGCTTTCAAATCCTCTTCGTTGCCTTCCCTCAATATATTTGTGGACGACAGTTCTCATTTATAACTCTGCACGTTTGTGAATTGCAGTGCCCCTGAGCTCCATTTGTCTTCTCGCTTTTTTGGGAGCTGGCCGCAAAAGCGCAGGATTGCTTCAGGCCCTATTTTGGTTCTGGGGGGCAGGCTGAGCCTGTGGTTCATTCTTCTTCCTGATGGGAAAATGGAGTGACCTGTGCCTGTCCCAACACCTAGGGCTAGTCTCTCGTTGGTTCCCCGTCTTCCCGTTCATCCTCAGGACAAATTGCAACCTGTACGAAACAGGAGGTTAAAGGTGCTGATTCTCCGAGTAGGGAGATGGTTAGTCAAGCGGCTGGAATGGCGAACCCGAGCACAAGGAGAAGAGAAATGAGGTGCGTTTTAGAAGCCTTTCCCCAACTCATGGCATACCATCTTCTGGGTTTCCCATGCATGTTTTGATGTAGGAAGATGCCCTTGTACCTGGAGATTTGAGACCCATGGGGTGGGTACCCCGCGGTGTTACTTTAAAGTATCTGCATTTGCTCACCCAACCTCAGCAATCCTCTCAGCCCCAAGTGTGTCCAGCCTTATGTCTCATCCAGCTGTGTGTCTAGATATGGTCAATCCAGGTTGCATCAGAGACCCTGAACGGATTTTGTAAGAATTTCTCTCTCTTTCACTGTCTTTGTTTTGTGGGTTTTTTTAAGTAATTTATGTTTAGAATGGGTCTTGGCTGCTTTTCCCTGCTGTGTTGATGCCGCTTTACACCCTCTTGATTCACTTGCAGAGAGATATCGATACATAGGTTTTCAGATTCTTACTAGTCAGATATATTCTTGTGCGGTGACCAGGGGGTGTTGAGTCCAGTTCACTGAGCAGGGAGTAGTCCTTGTCTATTACATATTTGGCTTATGGAGCGGTCTCTGAGCTAATTTCAAACCCTTGTTTTATGCATCACCCCACCTCACCTTTCCCGTTAAGCAGCCATACTGTGTCTTCTAAAGGTGTGACTCTGTTCTGTTTTGTAATTCAGTTGAAGTGTAGCGATTTTGACATTCCCTCTATAAGCGTTATCTTAGGATAAGTGTCTTTTTCTGTGTGACTTATTTCACTTAGAATCATCGTCGCTAAATCCACTCATCATGCTGCTAACTAGCCTTATGACATTGATTTCATGGCTGAGTAATATTCCATTGTGCCAGGTACCACCATTTCTTTATCCATTTTTCTCTTTCCTGGGATATTGAAGGTGTACCGAAGTGGAGGTTCTTGGAAACAGAGCAGCCGTAAAGTTTGGGGTGCCTGTGTCTTGTTGATTTTTAGTTTTCCTAATTTGTACGCCCATGAGTGGAAGTGCCCTATGCTCTCTAAGCTGTGTTTATTACTTGTTTCAGGACACACCGTACACTTCTCCAGAGTGCCTGTTGGCAATTTACATCCCGCCCATCAGCGTAGCAAGGCTCCCAAGTCTCCATGGCCTGTCCTGCTTTTCTGGTTTTTACACTTTCTTCAGCATTGCCCTTTTGACCGAGGGCAAGAGAGACTTCTTTGTAGCGCTGATTTGCCCTTCTGGCTTGCTTGGTTGGCCAAAAAGGGCGTATGCGTTTTTTCCTGAATATATTCAGGAAAAAAACGCATACGCCCTTTTTGGCCAAGGGCATCATTGTCAACGTTTTGCTGCTTTTCATGTGCTTTAAAGGCGAGTCGAATCTACCTCCTGAAATCTGTTTCCTGCAAATCTGCCTTGCTTTCAAATCCTCTTCGTTGCCTTCCCTCAATATATTTGTGGACGAGAGTTCTCATTGATAACTCTGCACGTTTGTGAATTGCAGTGCCCCTGAGCTCCATTTGTCTACTCGCTTTTTTTGGGAGCTGGCCGCAAAAGCGCAGGATTGCTTCAGGCCCTATTTTGGTTCTGGGGGGCAGGCTGAGCCTGTGGTTCATTCTTCTTCCTGATGGGAAAATGGAATGACCTGTGCCTGTCCCAACACCTAGGGCTAGTCTCTCGTTGGTTGCCCATCTTCCCGTTCATCCTCAGGACAAATTGCAACCTGTACGCAACAGGAGGTTAAAGGTGCTGATTCTCCAAGTAGGGAGATGGTTAGTCAAGCGGCTGGAATGGCGAACCCGAGCACAAGGAGAGGATAAATGAGGTGCGTTTTAGAAACCTTTCCCGATCTCACAGCATACCATCTTCTGGGTTTCCCATGCATGTTTTGATGTAGGAAGATGCCCTTGTACCTGGAGATTTGAGACCCATGGGGTGGGTATCCCGTGGTGTTACTTTAAAGTATCTGCGTTTGCTCACCCAACCTCACCAATCCTCTCAGCCCCAAGCGTGTCCAGCCTTGTGTCTCATCCAGCTGTGGGTCTAGATATGGTCAATCCAGATTACATCAGAGACCCTGAACGGATTTTGTAAGAATTTCTCTCTCTTTCACTGTCTTTGTTTTGTGTGTTTTTTAAAGTAGTTTATGTTTAGAATGGGTCTTGGCTGCTTTTCCCTGCTGTGTTTATGCCACTTTACACCCTCTTGATTCACTTGCAGAGAGATATCGATACATAGGTTTTCAGATTCTTACTAGTTAAATGTATTCTTGTGCGGTGACTAGGGGATGTTGAGTCCAGTTCACTGAGCAGGGAGTAGGCCTAGTCTATTACATATTTGTCTTATGGAGCGGCCTCTGAGCTAATTTCAAACCCTTGTTTTATGCATCACCCCACCTCTCCTTTCCCGTTAAGCAGCCATACTGTGTCTTCTAAAGGTGTGACTCTGTTCTGTTTTGTAATTCAGTTCAAGTGTAGCGATTTTGACATTCCCTCTATAAGCGATATCTTAGGATAAGTGTCTTTTTCTGTGTGACTTATTTCACTTAGAATCATCGTACCTAAATCCACTCATCATGCTGCTAACTAGCCTTATGACATTGATTTCATGGCTGAGTGATATTCCATTGTGCCACGTACCACCATTTCTTTATCCATTTTTCTCTTTCTGAGATATTGAAGGTGTACCGAAGTGGAGGTTCTTGGAAACAGAGCAGCCGTAAAGGTTGAGGTGCCTGTGTCTTGTTGATTTTTAGTTTTCCCAATTTATACGCCCATGAGTGGAAGTGCCCTATGCTCTCTAAGCTGTGTTTATTACTTGTTTCAGGACACACCGTACACTTCTCCAGAGTGCCTATTGGCAATTTACATCCCGCCCATCAGCGTAGCAAGGCTCCCATGTCTCCATGGCCTGTCCTGCTTTTCTGGTTTTTACACATTTTTCAGCATGGCCCTTTTGACCGAGGGCAAGCGAGACTTCTTTGTAGCGCTGATTTGCCCTTCCGGCTTGCTTGGTTGGCCAAAAAGGGCGTATGCGTTTTTTCCTGAATATATTCAGGAAAAAAACGCATACGCCCATTTTGGCCAAGGGCATCATTGTCAACGTTTTACAGCTTTTCATGTGCTTTAAAGGCGAGTCGAATCTACCTCCTGAAATCTGTTTCCTGCAAATCTGCCTTGCTTTCAAATCCTCTTCGTTGCCTTCCCTCAATATATTTGTGGACGAGAGTTCTCATTTATAACTCTGCACGTTTGTGAATTGCAGTGCCCCTGAGCTCCATTTGTCTACTCGCTTTTTTGGGAGTTGGCCGCAAAAGCGCAAGATTGCTTCAGGCCCTAATTTGGTTCTGGGGGGCAGGCTGAGCCTGTGGTTCATTCTTCTTCCTGATGGGAAAATGGAGTGACCTGTGCCTGTCCCAACACCTAGGGCTAGTCTCTCGTTGGTTCCCCGTCTTCCCGTTCATCCTCAGGACAAATTGCAACCTGTACGAAACAGGAGGTTAAAGGTGCTGATTCTCCAAGTAGGGAGATGGTTAGTCAAGCGGCTGGATTGGCGAACCCAAGCACAAGGAGAGGAGAAATGAGGTGCGTTTTAGAAACCTTTCCCGATCTCACAGCATACCATCTTCTGGGTTTCCCATGCATGTTTTGATGTAGGAAGATGCCCTTGTACCTGGAGATTTGAGACCCATGGGGTGGGTACCCCGCGGTGTTACTTTAAAGTATCTGCATTTGCTCACCCAACCTCACCAATCCTCTCAGCCCCAAGAGTGTCCAGCCTTATGTCTCATCCAGCTGTGGGTCTAGATATGGTCAATCCAGGTTGCATCAGAGACCCTGAACGGATTTTGTAAGAATTTCTCTCTCTTTCACTGTCTTTGTTTTGTGGGTTTTTTAAAGTAATTTATGTTTAGAATGGGTCTTGGCTGCTTTTCCCTGCTGTGTTGATGCCGCTTTACACCCTCTTGATTCACTTGCAGAGAGATATCGATACATAGGTTTTCAGATTCTTACTAGTCAGATATATTCTTGTGCGGTGACTAGGGGGTGTTGAGTCCAGTTCACTGAGCAGGGAGTAGGCCTTGTCTATTACATATTTGGCTTATGGAGCGGTCTCTGAGCTAATTTCAAACCCTTGTTTTATGCATCACCCCACCTCACCTTTCCCGTTAAGCAGCCATACTGTGTCTTCTAAAGGTATGACTCTGTTCTGTTTTGTAATTCAGTTCAAGTGTAGCGATTTTGACATTCCCTCTATAAGCGATATCTTAGGATAAGTGTCTTTTTCTGTGTGACTTATTTCACTTAGAATCATCGTACCTAAATCCACTCATCATGGTGCTAACTAGCCTTATGACATTGATTTCATGGCTGAGTGATATTCCATTGTGCCACGTACCACCATTTCTTTATCCATTTTTCTCTTTCTGAGATATTGAAGGTGTACCGAAGTGGAGGTTCTTGGAAACAGAGCAGCCGTAAAGGTTGAGGTGCCTGTGTCTTGTAGATTTTTAGTTTTCCCAATTTATACGCCCATGAGTGGAAGTGCCCTATGCTCTCTAAGCTGTGTTTATTACTTGTTTCAGGACACACCGTACACTTCTCCAGAGTGCCTGTTGGCAATTTACATCCCGCCCATCAGCGTAGCAAGGCTCCCATGTCTCCATGGCCTGTCCTGCTTTTCTGGTTTTTACACTTTTTTCAGCATGGCCCTTTTGACCGAGGGCAAGCTACACTTCTTTGTAGCGCTGATTTGCCCTTCCGGCTTGCTTGGTTGGCCAAAAAGGGCGTATGCGTTTTTTCCTGAATATATTCAGGAAAAAAACGCATACGCCCTTTTTGGCCAAGGGCATCATTGTCAACGTTTTGCCGCTTTTCATGTGCTTTAAAGGCGAGTCGAATCTACCTCCTGAAATCTGTTTCCTGCAAATCTGCCTTGCTTTCAAATCCTCTTCGTTGCCTTCCCTCAATATATTTGTGGATGAGAGTTCTCATTTATAACTCTGCACGTTTGTGAATTGCAGTGCCCCTGAGCTCCATTTGTCTTCTTGCTTTTTTGGGAGCTGGCCGCAAAAGCGCAGGATTGCTTCAGGCCCTATTTTGGTTCTGGGGGGCAGGCTGAGCCTGTGGTTCATTCTTCTTCCTGATGGGAAAATGGAGTGACCTGTGCCTGTCCCAAAACCTAGGGCTAGTCTCTCGTTGGTTCCCCGTCTTCCCGTTCATCCTCAGGACAAATTGCAACCTGTACGAAACAGGAGGTTAAAGGTGCTGATTCTCCGAGTAGGGAGATGGTTAGTCAAGTGGCTGGAATGGCGAACCCGAGCACAAGGAGAGGATAAATGAGGTGCGTTTTAGAAACCTTTCCCGATCTCACAGCATACCATCTTCCGGGTTTCCCATGCATGTTTTGATGTAGGAAGATGCCCTTGTACCTGGAGATTTGAGACCCATGGGGTGGGTATCCCGTGGTGTTACTTTAAAGTATCTGCGTTTGCTCACCCAACCTCACCAATCCTCTCAGCCCCAAGCGTGTCCAGCCTTGTGTCTCATCCAGCTGTGGGTCTAGATATGGTCAATCCAGATTACATCAGAGACCCTGAACGGATTTTGTAAGAATTTCTCTCTCTTTCACTGTCTTTGTTTTGTGTGTTTTTTAAAGTAGTTTATGTTTAGAATGGGTCTTGGCTGCTTTTCCCTGCTGTGTTTATGCCGCTTTACACCCTCTTGATTCACTTGCAGAGAGATATCGATACATAGGTTTTCAGATTCTTACTAGTTAAATGTATTCTTGTGCGGTGACTAGGGGATGTTGAGTCCAGTTCACTGAGCAGGGAGTAGGCCTAGTCTATTACATATTTGTCTTATGGAGCGGCCTCTGAGCTAATTTCAAACCCTTGTTTTATGCATCACCCCACCTCACCTTTCCCGTTAAGCAGCCATACTGTGTCTTCTAAAGGTGTGATTCTGTTCTGTTTTGTAATTCAGTTCAAGTGTAGCGATTTTGACATTCCCTCTATAAGCGATATCTTAGGATAAGTGTCTTTTTCTGTGTGACTTATTTCACTTAGAATCATCGTACCTAAATCCACTCATCATGCTGCTAACTAGCCTTATGACATTGATTTCATGGCTGAGTGATATTCCATTGTGCCACGTACCACCATTTCTTTATCCATTTTTCTCTTTCTGAGATATTGAAGGTGTACCGAAGTGGAGGTTCTTGGAAACAGAGCAGCCGTAAAGGTTGAGGTGCCTGTGTCTTGTTGATTTTTAGTTTTCCCAATTTATACGCCCATGAGTGGAAGTGCCCTATGCTCTCTAAGCTGTGTTTATTACTTGTTTCAGGACACACCGTACACTTCTCCAGAGTGCCTATTCGCAATTTACATCCCGCCCATCAGCGTAGCAAGGCTCCCATGTCTCCATGGCCTGTCCTGCTTTTCTGGTTTTTACACATTTTTCAGCATGGCCCTTTTGACCGAGGGCAAGCGAGACTTCTTTGTAGCGCTGATTTGCCCTTCCGGCTTGCTTGGTTGGCCAAAAAGGGCGTATGCGTTTTTTCCTGAATATATTCAGGAAAAAAACGCATACGCCCATTTTGGCCAAGGGCATCATTGTCAACGTTTTACCGCTTTTCATGTGCTTTAAAGGCGAGTCGAATCTACCTCCTGAAATCTGTTTCCTGCAAATCTGCCTTGCTTTCAAATCCTCTTCGTTGCCTTCCCTCAATATATTTGTGGACGAGAGTTCTCATTTATAACTCTGCACGTTTGTGAATTGCAGTGCCCCTGAGCTCCATTTGTCTACTCGCTTTTTTGGGAGTTGGCCGCAAAAGCGCAAGATTGCTTCAGGCCCTAATTTGGTTCTGGGGGGCAGGCTGAGCCTGTGGTTCATTCTTCTTCCTGATGGGAAAATGGAGTGACCTGTGCCTGTCCCAACACCTAGGGCTAGTCTCTCGTTGGTTCCCCGTCTTCCCGTTCATCCTCAGGACAAATTGCAACCTGTACGAAACAGGAGGTTAAAGGTGCTGATTCTCCAAGTAGGGAGATGGTTAGTCAAGCGGCTGGATTGGCGAACCCAAGCACAAGGAGAGGAGAAATGAGGTGCGTTTTAGAAACCTTTCCCGATCTCACGGCATACCATCTTCTGGGTTTCCCATGCATGTTTTGATGTAGGAAGATGCCCTTGTACCTGGAGATTTGAGACCCATGGGGTGGGTACCCCGCGGTGTTACTTTAAAGTATCTGCATTTGCTCACCCAACCTCACCAATCCTCTCAGCCCCAAGAGTGTCCAGCCTTATGTCTCATCCAGCTGTGGGTCTAGATATGGTCAATCCAGGTTGCATCAGAGACCCTGAACGGATTTTGTAAGAATTTCTCTCTCTTTCACTGTCTTTGTTTTGTGGGTTTTTTAAAGTAATTTATGTTTAGAATGGGTCTTGGCTGCTTTTCCCTGCTGTGTTGATGCCGCTTTACACCCTCTTGATTCACTTGCAGAGAGATATCGATACATAGGTTTTCAGATTCTTACTAGTCAGATATATTCTTGTGCGGTGACTACGGGGTGTTGAGTCCAGTTCACTGAGCAGGGGGTAGGCCTTGTCTATTACATATTTGGCTTATGGAGCAGTCTCTGAGCTAATTTCAAACCCTTGTTTTATGCATCACCCCACCTCACCTTTCCCGTTAAGCAGCCATACTGTGTCTTCTAAAGGTATGACTCTGTTCTGTTTTGTAATTCAGTTCAAGTGTAGCGATTTTGACATTCCCTCTATAAGCGATATCTTAGGATAAGTGTCTTTTTCTGTGTGACTTATTTCACTTAGAATCATCGTACCTAAATCCACTCATCATGCTGCTAACTAGCCTTATGACATTGATTTCATGGCTGAGTGATATTCCATTGTGCCACGTACCACCATTTCTTTATCCATTTTTCTCTTTCTGAGATATTGAAGGTGTACCGAAGTGGAGGTTCTTGGAAACAGAGCAGCCGTAAAGGTTGAGGTGCCTGTGTCTTGTAGATTTTTAGTTTTCCCAATTTATACGCCCATGAGTGGAAGTGCCCTATGCTCTCTAAGCTGTGTTTATTACTTGTTTCAGGACACACCGTACACTTCTCCAGAGTGCCTGTTCGCAATTTACATCCCGCCCATCAGCGTAGCAAGGCTCCCATGTCTCCATGGCCTGTCCTGCTTTTCTGGTTTTTACACTTTTTTCAGCATGGCCCTTTTGACCGAGGGCAAGCTACACTTCTTTGTAGCGCTGATTTGCCCTTCCGGCTTGCTTGGTTGGCCAAAAAGGGCGTATGCGTTTTTTTCTGAATATATTCAGGAAAAAAACGCATACGCCCTTTTTGGCCAAGGGCATCATTGTCAACGTTTTGCCGCTTTTCATGTGCTTTAAAGGCGAGTCGAATCTACCTCCTGAAATCTGTTTCCTGCAAATCTGCCTTGCTTTCAAATCCTCTTCGTTGCCTTCCCTCAATATATTTGTGGATGAGAGTTCTCATTTATAACTCTGCACGTTTGTGAATTGCAGTGCCCCTGAGCTCCATTTGTCTTCTTGCTTTTTTGGGAGCTGGCCGCAAAAGCGCAGGATTGCTTCAGGCCCTATTTTGGTTCTGGGGGGCAGGCTGAGCCTGTGGTTCATTCTTCTTCCTGATGGGAAAATGGAGTGACCTGTGCCTGTCCCAACACCTAGGGCTAGTCTCTCGTTGGTTCCCCGTCTTCCCGTTCATCCTCAGGACAAATTGCAACCTGTACGAAACAGGAGGTTAAAGGTGCTGATTCTCCGAGTAGGGAGATGGTTAGTCAAGCGGCTGGAATGGCGAACCCGAGCACAAGGAGAGGATAAATGAGGTGCGTTTTAGAAACCTTTCCCGATCTCACAGCATACCATCTTCTGGGTTTCCCATGCATGTTTTGATGTAGGAAGATGCCCTTGTACCTGGAGATTTGAGACCCATGGGGTGGGTATCCCGTGGTGTTACTTTAAAGTATCTGCGTTTGCTCACCCAACCTCACCAATCCTCTCAGCCCCAAGCGTGTCCAGCCTTGTGTCTCATCCAGCTGTGGGTCTAGATATGGTCAATCCAGATTACATCAGAGACCCTGAACGGATTTTGTAAGAATTTCTCTCTCTTTCACTGTCTTTGTTTTGTGTGTTTTTTAAAGTAGTTTATGTTTAGAATGGGTCTTGGCTGCTTTTCCCTGCTGTGTTTATGCCGCTTTACACCCTCTTGATTCACTTGCAGAGAGATATCGATACATAGGTTTTCAGATTCTTACTAGTTAAATGTATTCTTGTGCGGTGACTAGGGGATGTTGAGTCCAGTTCACTGAGCAGGGAGTAGGCCTAGTCTATTACATATTTGTCTTATGGAGCGGCCTCTGAGCTAATTTCAAACCCTTGTTTTATGCATCACCCCACCTCACCTTTCCCGTTAAGCAGCCATACTGTGTCTTCTAAAGGTGTGACTCTGTTCTGTTTTGTAATTCAGTTCAAGTGTAGCGATTTTGACATTCCCTCTATAAGCGATATCTTAGGATAAGTGTCTTTTTCTGTGTGACTTATTTCACTTAGAATCATCGTACCTAAATCCACTCATCATGCTGCTAACTAGCCTTATGACATTGATTTCATGGCTGAGTGGTATTCCATTGTGCCACGTACCACCATTTCTTTATCCATTTTTCTCTTTCTGAGATATTGAAGGTGTACCGAAGTGGAGGTTCTTGGAAACAGAGCAGCCGTAAAGGTTGAGGTGCCTGTGTCTTGTTGATTTTTAGTTTTCCCAATTTATACGCCCATGAGTGGAAGTGCCCTATGCTCTCTAAGCTGTGTTTATTACTTGTTTCAGGACACACCGTACACTTCTCCAGAGTGCCTATTGGCAATTTACATCCCGCCCATCAGCGTAGCAAGGCTCCCATGTCTCCATGGCCTGTCCTGCTTTTCTGGTTTTTACACATTTTGCAGCATGGCCCTTTTGACCGAGGGCAAGCGAGACTTCTTTGTAGCGCTGATTTGCCCTTCCGGCTTGCTTGGTTGGCCAAAAAGGGCGTATGCGTTTTTTCCTGAATATATTCAGGAAAAAAACGCATACGCCCATTTTGGCCAAGGGCATCATTGTCAACGTTTTACCGCTTTTCATGTGCTTTAAAGGCGAGTCGAATCTACCTCCTGAAATCTGTTTCCTGCAAATCTGCCTTGCTTTCAAATCCTCTTCGTTGCCTTCCCTCAATATATTTGTGGACGAGAGTTCTCATTTATAACTCTGCACGTTTGTGAATTGCAGTGCCCCTGAGCTCCATTTGTCTACTCGCTTTTTTGGGAGTTGGCCGCAAAAGCGCAAGATTGCTTCAGGCCCTAATTTGGTTCTGGGGGGCAGGCTGAGCCTGTGGTTCATTCTTCTTCCTGATGGGAAAATGGAGTGACCTGTGCCTGTCCCAACACCTAGGGCTAGTCTCTCGTTAGTTCCCCGTCTTCCCGTTCATCCTCAGGACAAATTGCAACCTGTACGAAACAGGAGGTTAAAGGTGCTGATTCTCCAAGTAGGGAGATGGTTATTCAAGCGGCTGGATTGGCGAACCCAAGCACAAGGAGAGGAGAAATGAGGTGCGTTTTAGAAACCTTTCCCGATCTCACGGCATACCATCTTCTGGGTTTCCCATGCATGTTTTGATGTAGGAAGATGCCCTTGTACCTGGAGATTTGAGACCCATGGGGTGGGTACCCCGCGGTGTTACTTTAAAGTATCTGCATTTGCTCACCCAACCTCACCAATCCTCTCAGCCCCAAGAGTGTCCAGCCTTATGTCTCATCCAGCTGTGGGTCAAGATATGGTCAATCCAGGTTGCATCAGAGACCCTGAACGGATTTTGTAAGAATTTCTCTCTCTTTCACTGTCTTTGCTTTGTGGGTTTTTTTTAAGTAATTTATGTTTAGAATGGGTCTTGGCTGCTTTTCCCTGCTGTGTTGATGCCGCTTTACACCGTCTTGATTCACTTGCAGAGAGATATCGATACATAGGTTTTCAGATTCTTACTAGTCAGATATATTCTTGTGCGGTGACTAGGGGGTGTTGAGTCCAGTTCACTGAGCAGGGAGTAGGCCTTGTCTATTACATATTTGGCTTATGGAGCGGTCTCTGAGCTAATTTCAAACCCTTGTTTATGCATCACCCCACCTCACCTTTCCCGTTAAGCAGCCATACTGTGTCTTCTAAAGGTATGACTCTGTTCTGTTTTGTAATTCAGTTCAAGTGTAGCGATTTTGACATTCCCTCTATAAGCGATATCTTAGGATAAGTGTCTTTTTCTGTGTGACTTATTTCACTTAGAATCATCGTACCTAAATCCACTCATCATGCTGCTAACTAGCCTTATGACATTGATTTCATGGCTGAGTGATATTCCATTGTGCCACGTACCACCATTTCTTTATCCATTTTTCTCTTTCTGAGATATTGAAGGTGTACCGAAGTGGAGGTTCTTGGAAACAGAGCAGCCGTAAAGGTTGAGGTGCCTGTGTCTTGTAGATTTTTAGTTTTCCCAATTTATACGCCCATGAGTGGAAGTGCCCTATGCTCTCTAAGCTGTGTTTATTACTTGTTTCAGGACACACCGTACACTTCTCCAGAGTGCCTGTTGGCAATTTACATCCCGCCCATCAGCGTAGCAAGGCTCCCATGTCTCCATGGCCTGTCCTGCTTTTCTGGTTTTTACACTTTTTTCAGCATGGCCCTTTTGACCGAGGGCAAGCTACACTTCTTTGTAGCGCTGATTTGCCCTTCTGGCTTGCTTGGTTGGCCAAAAAGGGCGTATGCGTTTTTTCCTGAATATATTCAGGAAAAAAACCCATACGCCCTTTTTGGCCAAGGGCATCATTGTCAACGTTTTGCTGCTTTTCATGTGCTTTAAAGGCGAGTCGAATCTACCTCCTGAAATCTGTTTCCTGCAAATCTGCCTTGCTTTCAAATCCTCTTCGTTGCCTTCCCTCAATATATTTGTGGACGAGAGTTCTCATTGATAACTCTGCACGTTTGTGAATTGCAGTGCCCCTGAGCTCCATTTGTCTACTCGCTTTTTTTGGGAGCTGGCCGCAAAAGCGCAGGATTGCTTCAGGCACTATTTTGGTTCTGGGGGGCAGGCTGAGCCTGTGGTTCATTCTTCTTCCTGATGGGAAAATGGAGTGACCTGTGCCTGTCCCAACACCTAGGGCTAGTCTCTCGTTGGTTGCCCATCTTCCCGTTCATCCTCAGGACAAATTGCAACCTGTACGCAACAGGAGGTTAAAGGTGCTGATTCTCCAAGTAGGGAGATGGTAAGTCAAGCGGCTGGAATGGCGAACCCGAGCACAAGGAGAGGATAAATGAGGTGCGTTTTAGAAACCTTTCCCGATCTCACAGCATACCATCTTCTGGGTTTCCCATGCATGTTTTGATGTAGGAAGATGCCCTTGTACCTGGAGATTTGAGACCCATGGGGTGGGTACCCCGTGGTGTTACTTTAAAGTATCTGCGTTTTCTCACCCAACCTCACCAATCCTCTCAGCCCCAAGCGTGTCCAGCCTTGTGTCTCATCCAGCTGTGGGTCTAGATATGGTCAATCCAGATTACATCAGAGACCCTGAACGGATTTTGTAAGAATTTCTCTCTCTTTCACTGTCTTTGTTTTGTGTGTTTTTTAAAGTAGTTTATGTTTAGAATGGGTCTTGGCTGCTTTTCCCTGCTGTGTTTATGCCGCTTTACACCCTCTTGATTCACTTGCAGAGAGATATCGATACATAGGTTTTCAGATTCTTACTAGTTAAATGTATTCTTGTGCGGTGACTAGGGGATGTTGAGTCCAGTTCACTGAGCAGGGAGTAGGCCTAGTCTATTACATATTTGTCTTATGGAGCGGCCTCTGAGCTAATTTCAAACCCTTGTTTTATGCATCACCCCACCTCTCCTTTCCCGTTAAGCAGCCATACTGTGTCTTCTAAAGGTGTGACTCTGTTCTGTTTTGTAATTCAGTTCAAGTGTAGCGATTTTGACATTCCCTCTATAAGCGATATCTTAGGATAAGTGTCTTTTTCTGTGTGACTTATTTCACTTAGAATCATCGTACCTAAATCCACTCATCATGCTGCTAACTAGCCTTATGACATTGATTTCATGGCTGAGTGATATTCCATTGTGCCACGTACCACCATTTCTTTATCCATTTTTCTCTTTCTGAGATATTGAAGGTGTACCGAAGTGGAGGTTCTTGGAAACAGAGCAGCCGTAAAGGTTGAGGTGCCTGTGTCTTGTTGATTTTTAGTTTTCCCAATTTATACGCCCATGAGTGGAAGTGCCCTATGCTCTCTAAGCTGTGTTTATTACTTGTTTCAGGACACACCGTACACTTCTCCAGAGTGCCTATTGGCAATTTACATCCCGCCCATCAGCGTAGCAAGGCTCCCATGTCTCCATGGCCTGTCCTGCTTTTCTGGTTTTTACACATTTTTCAGCATGGCCCTTTTGACCGAGGGCAAGCGAGACTTCTTTGTAGCGCTGATTTGCCCTTCCGGCTTGCTTGGTTGGCCAAAAAGGGCGTATGCGTTTTTTCCTGAATATATTCAGGAAAAAAACGCATACGCCCATTTTGGCCAAGGGCATCATTGTCAACGTTTTACCGCTTTTCATGTGCTTTAAAGGCGAGTCGAATCTACCTCCTGAAATCTGTTTCCTGCAAATCTGCCTTGCTTTCAAATCCTCTTCGTTGCCTTCCCTCAATATATTTGTGGACGAGAGTTCTCATTTATAACTCTGCACGTTTGTGAATTGCAGTGCCCCTGAGCTCCATTTGTCTACTCGCTTTTTTGGGAGTTGGCCGCAAAAGCGCAAGATTGCTTCAGGCCCTAATTTGGTTCTGGGGGGCAGGCTGAGCCTGTGGTTCATTCTTCTTCCTGATGGGAAAATGGAGTGACCTGTGCCTGTCCCAACACCTAGGGCTAGTCTCTCGTTGGTTCCCCGTCTTCCCGTTCATCCTCAGGACAAATTGCAACCTGTACGAAACAGGAGGTTTAAGGTGCTGATTCTCCAAGTAGGGAGATGGTTAGTCAAGCGGCTGGATTGGCGAACCCAAGCACAAGGAGAGGAGAAATGAGGTGCGTTTTAGAAACCTTTCCCGATCTCACGGCATACCATCTTCTGGGTTTCCCATGCATGTTTTGATGTAGGAAGATGCCCTTGTACCTGGAGATTTGAGACCCATGGGGTGGGTACCCCGCGGTGTTACTTTAAAGTATCTGCATTTGCTCACCCAACCTCACCAATCCTCTCAGCCCCAAGAGTGTCCAGCCTTATGTCTCATCCAGCTGTGGGTCTAGATATGGTCAATCCAGGTTGCATCAGAGACCCTGAACGGATTTTGTAAGAATTTCTCTCTCTTTCACTGTCTTTGTTTTGTGGGTTTTTTTAAGTAATTTATGTTTAGAATGGGTCTTGGCTGCTTTTCCCTGCTGTGTTGATGCCGCTTTACACCCTCTTGATTCACTTGCAGAGAGATATCGATACATAGGTTTTCAGATTCTTACTAGTCAGATATATTCTTGTGCGGTGACTAGGGGGTGTTGAGTCCAGTTCACTGAGCAGGGAGTAGGCCTTGTCTATTACATATTTGGCTTATGGAGCGGTCTCTGAGCTAATTTCAAACCCTTGTTTTATGCATCACCCCACCTCACCTTTCCCGTTAAGCAGCCATACTGTGTCTTCTAAAGGTATGACTCTGTTGTGTTTTGTAATTCAGTTCAAGTGTAGCGATTTTGACATTCCCTCTATAAGCGATATCTTAGGATAAGTGTCTTTTTCTGTGTGACTTATTTCACTTAGAATCATCGTACCTAAATCCACTCATCATGCTGCTAACTAGCCTTATGACATTGATTTCATGGCTGAGTGATATTCCATTGTGCCACGTACCACCATTTCTTTATCCATTTTTCTCTTTCTGAGATATTGAAGGTGTACCGAAGTGGAGGTTCTTGGAAACAGAGCAGCCGTAAAGGTTGAGGTGCCTGTGTCTTGTAGATTTTTAGTTTTCCCAATTTATACGCCCATGAGTGGAAGTGCCGTATGCTCTCTAAGCTGTGTTTATTACTTGTTTCAGGACACACCGTACACTTCTCCAGAGTGCCTGTTCGCAATTTACATCCCGCCCATCAGCGTAGCAAGGCTCCCATGTCTCCATGGCCTGTCCTGCTTTTCTGGTTTTTACACTTTTTTCAGCATGGCCCTTTTGACCGAGGGCAAGCTACACTTCTTTGTAGCGCTGATTTGCCCTTCCGGCTTGCTTGGTTGGCCAAAAAGGGCGTATGCGTTTTTTCCTGAATATATTCAGGAAAAAAACGCATACGCCCTTTTTGGCCAAGGGCATCATTGTCAACGTTTTGCCGCTTTTCATGTGCTTTAAAGGCGAGTCGAATCTACCTCCTGAAATCTGTTTCCTGCAAATCTGCCTTGCTTTCAAATCCTCTTCGTTGCCTTCCCTCAATATATTTGTGGATGAGAGTTCTCATTTATAACTCTGCACGTTTGTGAATTGCAGTGCCCCTGAGCTCCATTTGTCTTCTTGCTTTTTTGGGAGCTGGCCGCAAAAGCGCAGGATTGCTTCAGGCCCTATTTTGGTTCTGGGGGGCAGGCTGAGCCTGTGGTTCATTCTTCTTCCTGATGGGAAAATGGAGTGACCTGTGCCTGTCCCAACACCTAGGGCTAGTCTCTCGTTGGTTCCCCGTCTTCCCGTTCATCCTCAGGACAAATTGCAACCTGTACGAAACAGGAGGTTAAAGGTGCTGATTCTCCGAGTAGGGAGATGGTTAGTCAAGCGGCTGGAATGGCGAACCCGAGCACAAGGAGAGGATAAATGAGGTGCGTTTTAGAAACCTTTCCCGATCTCACAGCATACCATCTTCTGGGTTTCCCATGCATGTTTTGATGTAGGAAGATGCCCTTGTACCTGGAGATTTGAGACCCATGGGGTGGGTATCCCGTGGTGTTACTTTAAAGTATCTGCGTTTGCTCACCCAACCTCACCAATCCTCTCAGCCCCAAGCGTGTCCAGCCTTGTGTCTCATCCAGCTGTGGGTCTAGATATGGTCAATCCAGATTACATCAGAGACCCTGAACGGATTTTGTAAGAATTTCTCTCTCTTTCACTGTCTTTGTTTTGTGTGTTTTTTAAAGTAGTTTATGTTTAGAATGGGTCTTGGCTGCTTTTCCCTGCTGTGTTTATGCCGCTTTACACCCTCTTGATTCACTTGCAGAGAGATATCGATACATAGGTTTTCAGATTCTTACTAGTTAAATGTATTCTTGTGCGGTGACTAGGGGATGTTGAGTCCAGTTCACTGAGCAGGGAGTAGGCCTAGTCTATTACATATTTGTCTTATGGAGCGGCCTCTGAGCTAATTTCAAACCCTTGTTTTATGCATCACCCCACCTCTCCTTTCCCGTTAAGCAGCCATACTGTGTCTTCTAAAGGTGTGACTCTGTTCTGTTTTGTAATTCAGTTCAAGTGTAGCGATTTTGACATTCCCTCTATAAGCGATATCTTAGGATAAGTGTCTTTTTCTGTGTGACTTATTTCACTTAGAATCATCGTACCTAAATCCACTCATCATGCTGCTAACTAGCCTTATGACATTGATTTCATGGCTGAGTGATATTCCATTGTGCCACGTACCACCATTTCTTTATCCATTTTTCTCTTTCTGAGATATTGAAGGTGTACCGAAGTGGAGGTTCTTGGAAACAGAGCAGCCGTAAAGGTTGAGGTGCCTGTGTCTTGTTGATTTTTAGTTTTCCCAATTTATACGCCCATGAGTGGAAGTGCCCTATGCTCTCTAAGCTGTGTTTATTACTTGTTTCAGGACACACCGTACACTTCTCCAGAGTGCCTATTGGCAATTTACATCCCGCCCATCAGCGTAGCAAGGCTCCCATGTCTCCATGGCCTGTCCTGCTTTTCTGGTTTTTACACATTTTTCAGCATGGCCCTTTTGACCGAGGGCAAGCGAGACTTCTTTGTAGCGCTGATTTGCCCTTCCGGCTTGCTTGGTTGGCCAAAAAGGGCGTATGCGTTTTTTCCTGAATATATTCAGGAAAAAAACGCATACGCCCATTTTGGCCAAGGGCATCATTGTCAACGTTTTACCGCTTTTCATGTGCTTTAAAGGCGAGTCGAATCTACCTCCTGAAATCTGTTTCCTGCAAATCTGCCTTGCTTTCAAATCCTCTTCGTTGCCTTCCCTCAATATATTTGTGGACGAGAGTTCTCATTTATAACTCTGCACGTTTGTGAATTGCAGTGCCCCTGAGCTCCATTTGTCTACTCGCTTTTTTGGGAGTTGGCCGCAAAAGCGCAAGATTGCTTCAGGCCCTAATTTGGTTCTGGGGGGCAGGCTGAGCCTGTGGTTCATTCTTCTTCCTGATGGGAAAATGGAGTGACCTGTGCCTGTCCCAACACCTAGGGCTAGTCTCTCGTTGGTTCCCCGTCTTCCCGTTCATCCTCAGGACAAATTGCAACCTGTACGAAACAGGAGGTTAAAGGTGCTGATTCTCCAAGTAGGGAGATGGTTAGTCAAGCGGCTGGATTGGCGAACCCAAGCACAAGGAGAGGAGAAATGAGGTGCGTTTTAGAAACCTTTCCCGATCTCACGGCATACCATCTTCTGGGTTTCCCATGCATGTTTTGATGTAGGAAGATGCCCTTGTACCTGGAGATTTGAGACCCATGGGGTGGGTACCCCGCGGTGTTACTTTAAAGTATCTGCATTTGCTCACCCAACCTCACCAATCCTCTCAGCCCCAAGAGTGTCCAGCCTTATGTCTCATCCAGCTGTGGGTCTAGATATGGTCAATCCAGGTTGCATCAGAGACCCTGAACGGATTTTGTAAGAATTTCTCTCTCTTTCACTGTCTTTGTTTTGTGGGTTTTTTTAAGTAATTTATGTTTAGAATGGGTCTTGGCTGCTTTTCCCTGCTGTGTTGATGCCGCTTTACACCCTCTTGATTCACTTGCAGAGAGATATCGATACATAGGTTTTCAGATTCTTACTAGTCAGATATATTCTTGTGCGGTGACTACGGGGTGTTGAGTCCAGTTCACTGAGCAGGGAGTAGGCCTTGTCTATTACATATTTGGCTTATGGAGCGGTCTCTGAGCTAATTTCAAACCCTTGTTTTATGCATCACCCCACCTCACCTTTCCCGTTAAGCAGCCATACTGTGTCTTCTAAAGGTATGACTCTGTTCTGTTTTGTAATTCAGTTCAAGTGTAGCGATTTTGACATTCCCTCTATAAGCGATATCTTAGGATAAGTGTCTTTTTCTGTGTGACTTATTTCACTTAGAATCATCGTACCTAAATCCACTCATCATGCTGCTAACTAGCCTTATGACATTGATTTCATGGCTGAGTGATATTCCATTGTGCCACGTACCACCATTTCTTTATCCATTTTTCTCTTTCTGAGATATTGAAGGTGTACCGAAGTGGAGGTTCTTGGAAACAGAGCAGCCGTAAAGGTTGAGGTGCCTGTGTCTTGTAGATTTTTAGTTTTCCCAATTTATACGCCCATGAGTGGAAGTGCCCTATGCTCTCTAAGCTGTGTTTATTACTTGTTTCAGGACACACCGTACACTTCTCCAGAGTGCCTGTTGGCAATTTACATCCCGCCCATCAGCGTAGCAAGGCTCCCATGTCTCCATGGCCTGTCCTGCTTTTCTGGTTTTTACACTTTTTTCAGCATGGCCCTTTTGACCGAGGGCAAGCTACACTTCTTTGTAGCGCTGATTTGCCCTTCCGGCTTGCTTGGTTGGCCAAAAAGGGCGTATGCGTTTTTTCCTGAATATATTCAGGAAAAAAACGCATACGCCCTTTTTGGCCAAGGGCATCATTGTCAACGTTTTGCCGCTTTTCATGTGCTTTAAAGGCGAGTCGAATCTACCTCCTGAAATCTGTTTCCTGCAAATCTGCCTTGCTTTCAAATCCTCTTCGTTGCCTTCCCTCAATATATTTGTGGATGAGAGTTCTCATTTATAACTCTGCACGTTTGTGAATTGCAGTGCCCCTGAGCTCCATTTGTCTTCTTGCTTTTTTGGGAGCTGGCCGCAAAAGCGCAGGATTGCTTCAGGCACTATTTTGGTTCTGGGGGGCAGGCTGAGCCTGTGGTTCATTCTTCTTCCTGATGGGAAAATGGAGTGACCTGTGCCTGTCCCAACACCTAGGGCTAGTCTCTCGTTGGTTCCCCGTCTTCCCGTTCATCCTCAGGACAAATTGCAACCTGTACGAAACAGGAGGTTAAAGGTGCTGATTCTCCGAGTAGGGAGATGGTTAGTCAAGCGGCTGGAATGGCGAACCCGAGCACAAGGAGAGGATAAATGAGGTGCGTTTTAGAAACCTTTCCCGATCTCATAGCATACCATCTTCTGGGTTTCCCATGCATGTTTTGATGTAGGAAGATGCCCTTGTACCTGGAGATTTGAGACCCATGGGGTGGGTATCCCGTGGTGTTACTTTAAAGTATCTGCGTTTGCTCACCCAACCTCACCAATCCTCTCAGCCCCAAGCGTGTCCAGCCTTGTGTCTCATCCAGCTGTGGGTCTAGATATGGTCAATCCAGATTACATCAGAGACCCTGAACGGATTTTGTAAGAATTTCTCTCTCTTTCACTGTCTTTGTTTTGTGTGTTTTTTAAAGTAGTTTATGTTTAGAATGGGTCTTGGCTGCTTTTCCCTGCTGTGTTTATGCCGCTTTACACCCTCTTGATTCACTTGCAGAGAGATATCGATACATAGGTTTTCAGATTCTTACTAGTTAAATGTATTCTTGTGCGGTGACTAGGGGATGTTGAGTCCAGTTCACTGAGCAGGGAGTAGGCCTAGTCTATTACATATTTGTCTTATGGAGCGGCCTCTGAGCTAATTTCAAACCCTTGTTTTATGCATCACCCCACCTCACCTTTCCCGTTAAGCAGCCATACTGTGTCTTCTAAAGGTGTGACTCTGTTCTGTTTTGTAATTCAGTTCAAGTGTAGCGATTTTGACATTCCCTCTATAAGCGATATCTTAGGATAAGTGTCTTTTTCTGTGTGACTTATTTCACTTAGAATCATCGTACCTAAATCCACTCATCATGCTGCTAACTAGCCTTATGACATTGATTTCATGGCTGAGTGATATTCCATTGTGCCACGTACCACCATTTCTTTATCCATTTTTCTCTTTCTGAGATATTGAAGGTGTACCGAAGTGGAGGTTCTTGGAAACAGAGCAGCCGTAAAGGTTGAGGTGCCTGTGTCTTGTTGATTTTTAGTTTTCCCAATTTATACTCCCATGAGTGGAAGTGCCGTATGCTCTCTAAGCTGTGTTTATTACTTGTTTCAGGACACACCGTACACTTCTCCAGAGTGCCTATTGGCAATTTACATCCCGCCCATCAGCGTAGCAAGGCTCCCATGTCTCCATGGCCTGTCCTGCTTTTCTGGTTTTTACACATTTTTCAGCATGGCCCTTTTGACCGAGGGCAAGCGAGACTTCTTTGTAGCGCTGATTTGCCCTTCCGGCTTGCTTGGTTGGCCAAAAAGGGCGTATGCGTTTTTTCCTGAATATATTCAGGAAAAAAACGCATACGCCCATTTTGGCCAAGGGCATCATTGTCAACGTTTTACCGCTTTTCATGTGCTTTAAAGGCGAGTCGAATCTACCTCCTGAAATCTGTTTCCTGCAAATCTGCCTTGCTTTCAAATCCTCTTCGTTGCCTTCCCTCAATATATTTGTGGACGAGAGTTCTCATTTATAACTCTGCACGTTTGTGAATTGCAGTGCCCCTGAGCTCCATTTGTCTACTCGCTTTTTTGGGAGTTGGCCGCAAAAGCGCAAGATTGCTTCAGGCCCTAATTTGGTTCTGGGGGGCAGGCTGAGCCTGTGGTTCATTCTTCTTCCTGATGGGAAAATGGAGTGACCTGTGCCTGTCCCAACACCTAGGGCTAGTCTCTCGTTAGTTCCCCGTCTTCCCGTTCATCCTCAGGACAAATTGCAACCTGTACGAAACAGGAGGTTAAAGGTGCTGATTCTCCAAGTAGGGAGATGGTTATTCAAGCGGCTGGATTGGCGAACCCAAGCACAAGGAGAGGAGAAATGAGGTGCGTTTTAGAAACCTTTCCCGATCTCACGGCATACCATCTTCTGGGTTTCCCATGCATGTTTTGATGTAGGAAGATGCCCTTGTACCTGGAGATTTGAGACCCATGGGGTGGGTACCCCGCGGTGTTACTTTAAAGTATCTGCATTTGCTCACCCAACCTCACCAATCCTCTCAGCCCCAAGAGTGTCCAGCCTTATGTCTCATCCAGCTGTGGGTCAAGATATGGTCAATCCAGGTTGCATCAGAGACCCTGAACGGATTTTGTAAGAATTTCTCTCTCTTTCACTGTCTTTGTTTTGTGGGTTTTTTTAAGTAATTTATGTTTAGAATGGGTCTTGGCTGCTTTTCCCTGCTGTGTTGATGCCGCTTTACACCGTCTTGATTCACTTGCAGAGAGATATCGATACATAGGTTTTCAGATTCTTACTAGTCAGATATATTCTTGTGCGGTGACTAGGGGGTGTTGAGTCCAGTTCACTGAGCAGGGAGTAGGCCTTGTCTATTACATATTTGGCTTATGGAGCGGTCTCTGAGCTAATTTCAAACCCTTGTTTATGCATCACCCCACCTCACCTTTCCCGTTAAGCAGCCATACTGTGTCTTCTAAAGGTATGACTCTGTTCTGTTTTGTAATTCAGTTCAAGTGTAGCGATTTTGACATTCCCTCTATAAGCGATATCTTAGGATAAGTGTCTTTTTCTGTGTGACTTATTTCACTTAGAATCATCGTACCTAAATCCACTCATCATGCTGCTAACTAGCCTTATGACATTGATTTCATGGCTGAGTGATATTCCATTGTGCCACGTACCACCATTTCTTTATCCATTTTTCTCTTTCTGAGATATTGAAGGTGTACCGAAGTGGAGGTTCTTGGAAACAGAGCAGCCGTAAAGGTTGAGGTGCCTGTGTCTTGTAGATTTTTAGTTTTCCCAATTTATACGCCCATGAGTGGAAGTGCCCTATGCTCTCTAAGCTGTGTTTATTACTTGTTTCAGGACACACCGTACACTTCTCCAGAGTGCCTGTTGGCAATTTACATCCCGCCCATCAGCGTAGCAAGGCTCCCATGTCTCCATGGCCTGTCCTGCTTTTCTGGTTTTTACACTTTTTTCAGCATGGCCCTTTTGACCGAGGGCAAGCTACACTTCTTTGTAGCGCTGATTTGCCCTTCTGGCTTGCTTGGTTGGCCAAAAAGGGCGTATGCGTTTTTTCCTGAATATATTCAGGAAAAAAACGCATACGCCCTTTTTGGCCAAGGGCATCATTGTCAACGTTTTGCCGCTTTTCATGTGCTTTAAAGGCGAGTCGAATCTACCTCCTGAAATCTGTTTCCTGCAAATCTGCCTTGCTTTCAAATCCTCTTCGTTGCCTTCCCTCAATATATTTGTGGATGAGAGTTCTCATTTATAACTCTGCACGTTTGTGAATTGCAGTGCCCCTGAGCTCCATTTGTCTTCTTGCTTTTTTGGGAGCTGGCCGCAAAAGCGCAGGATTGCTTCAGGCACTATTTTGGTTCTGGGGGGCAGGCTGAGCCTGTGGTTCATTCTTCTTCCTGATGGGAAAATGGAGTGACCTGTGCCTGTCCCAACACCTAGGGCTAGTCTCTCTTTGGTTCCCCGTCTTCCCGTTCATCCTCAGGACAAATTGCAACCTGTACGAAACAGGAGGTTAAAGGTGCTGATTCTCCGAGTAGGGAGATGGTTAGTCAAGCGGCTGGAATGGCGAACCCGAGCACAAGGAGAGGATAAATGAGGTGCGTTTTAGAAACCTTTCCCGATCTCATAGCATACCATCTTCTGGGTTTCCCATGCATGTTTTGATGTAGGAAGATGCCCTTGTACCTGGAGATTTGAGACCCATGGGGTGGGTATCCCGTGGTGTTACTTTAAAGTATCTGCGTTTGCTCACCCAACCTCACCAATCCTCTCAGCCCCAAGCGTGTCCAGCCTTGTGTCTCATCCAGCTGTGGGTCTAGATATGGTCAATCCAGATTACATCAGAGACCCTGAACGGATTTTGTAAGAATTTCTCTCTCTTTCACTGTCTTTGTTTTGTGTGTTTTTTAAAGTAGTTTATGTTTAGAATGGGTCTTGGCTGCTTTTCCCTGCTGTGTTTATGCCGCTTTACACCCTCTTGATTCACTTGCAGAGAGATATCGATACATAGGTTTTCAGATTCTTACTAGTTAAATGTATTCTTGTGCGGTGACTAGGGGATGTTGAGTCCAGTTCACTGAGCAGGGAGTAGGCCTAGTCTATTACATATTTGTCTTATGGAGCGGCCTCTGAGCTAATTTCAAACCCTTGTTTTATGCATCACCCCACCTCACCTTTCCCGTTAAGCAGCCATACTGTGTCTTCTAAAGGTGTGACTCTGTTCTGTTTTGTAATTCAGTTCAAGTGTAGCGATTTTGACATTCCCTCTATAAGCGATATCTTAGGATAAGTGTCTTTTTCTGTGTGACTTATTTCACTTAGAATCATCGTACCTAAATCCACTCATCATGCTGCTAACTAGCCTTATGACATTGATTTCATGGCTGAGTGATATTCCATTGTGCCACGTACCACCATTTCTTTATCCATTTTTCTCTTTCTGAGATATTGAAGGTGTACCGAAGTGGAGGTTCTTGGAAACAGAGCAGCCGTAAAGGTTGAGGTGCCTGTGTCTTGTTGATTTTTAGTTTTCCCAATTTATACTCCCATGAGTGGAAGTGCCGTATGCTCTCTAAGCTGTGTTTATTACTTGTTTCAGGACACACCGTACACTTCTCCAGAGTGCCTATTGGCAATTTACATCCCGCCCATCAGCGTAGCAAGGCTCCCATGTCTCCATGGCCTGTCCTGCTTTTCTGGTTTTTACACATTTTTCAGCATGGCCCTTTTGACCGAGGGCAAGCGAGACTTCTTTGTAGCGCTGATTTGCCCTTCCGGCTTGCTTGGTTGGCCAAAAAGGGCGTATGCGTTTTTTCCTGAATATATTCAGGAAAAAAACGCATACGCCCATTTTGGCCAAGGGCATCATTGTCAACGTTTTACCGCTTTTCATGTGCTTTAAAGGCGAGTCGAATCTACCTCCTGAAATCTGTTTCCTGCAAATCTGCCTTGCTTTCAAATCCTCTTCGTTGCCTTCCCTCAATATATTTGTGGACGAGAGTTCTCATTTATAACTCTGCACGTTTGTGAATTGCAGTGCCCCTGAGCTCCATTTGTCTACTCGCTTTTTTGGGAGTTGGCCGCAAAAGCGCAAGATTGCTTCAGGCCCTAATTTGGTTCTGGGGGGCAGGCTGAGCCTGTGGTTCATTCTTCTTCCTGATGGGAAAATGGAGTGACCTGTGCCTGTCCCAACACCTAGGGCTAGTCTCTCGTTAGTTCCCCGTCTTCCCGTTCATCCTCAGGACAAATTGCAACCTGTACGAAACAGGAGGTTAAAGGTGCTGATTCTCCAAGTAGGGAGATGGTTATTCAAGCGGCTGGATTGGCGAACCCAAGCACAAGGAGAGGAGAAATGAGGTGCGTTTTAGAAACCTTTCCCGATCTCACGGCATACCATCTTCTGGGTTTCCCATGCATGTTTTGATGTAGGAAGATGCCCTTGTACCTGGAGATTTGAGACCCATGGGGTGGGTACCCCGCGGTGTTACTTTAAAGTATCTGCATTTGCTCACCCAACCTCACCAATCCTCTCAGCCCCAAGAGTGTCCAGCCTTATGTCTCATCCAGCTGTGGGTCAAGATATGGTCAATCCAGGTTGCATCAGAGACCCTGAACGGATTTTGTAAGAATTTCTCTCTCTTTCACTGTCTTTGTTTTGTGGGTTTTTTTAAGTAATTTATGTTTAGAATGGGTCTTGGCTGCTTTTCCCTGCTGTGTTGATGCCGCTTTACACCCTCTTGATTCACTTGCAGAGAGATATCGATACATAGGTTTTCAGATTCTTACTAGTCAGATATATTCTTGTGCGGTGACTAGGGGATGTTGAGTCCAGTTCACTGAGCAGGGAGTAGGCCTAGTCTATTACATATTTGTCTTATGGAGCGGCCTCTGAGCTAATTTCAAACCCTTGTTTTATGCATCACCCCACCTCACCTTTCCCGTTAAGCAGCCATACTGTGTCTTCTAAAGGTGTGACTCTGTTCTGTTTTGTAATTCAGTTCAAGTGTAGCGATTTTGACATTCCCTCTATAAGCGATATCTTAGGATAAGTGTCTTTTTCTGTGTGACTTATTTCACTTAGAATCATCGTACCTAAATCCACTCATCATGCTGCTAACTAGCCTTATGACATTGATTTCATGGCTGAGTGATATTCCATTGTGCCACGTACCACCATTTCTTTATCCATTTTTCTCTTTCTGAGATATTGAAGGTGTACCGAAGTGGAGGTTCTTGGAAACAGAGCAGCCGTAAAGGTTGAGGTGCCTGTGTCTTGTTGATTTTTAGTTTTCCCAATTTATACGCCCATGAGTGGAAGTGCCGTATGCTCTCTAAGCTGTGTTTATTACTTGTTTCAGGACACACCGTACACTTCTCCAGAGTGCCTATTGGCAATTTACATCCCGCCCATCAGCGTAGCAAGGCTCCCATGTCTCCATGGCCTGTCCTGCTTTTCTGGTTTTTACACATTTTTCAGCATGGCCCTTTTGACCGAGGGCAAGCGAGACTTCTTTGTAGCGCTGATTTGCCCTTCCGGCTTGCTTGGTTGGCCAAAAAGGGCGTATGCGTTTTTTCCTGAATATATTCAGGAAAAAAACGCATACGCCCATTTTGGCCAAGGGCATCATTGTCAACGTTTTACCGCTTTTCATGTGCTTTAAAGGCGAGTCGAATCTACCTCCTGAAATCTGTTTCCTGCAAATCTGCCTTGCTTTCAAATCCTCTTCGTTGCCTTCCCTCAATATATTTGTGGACGAGAGTTCTCATTTATAACTCTGCACGTTTGTGAATTGCAGTGCCCCTGAGCTCCATTTGTCTACTCGCTTTTTTGGGAGTTGGCCGCAAAAGCGCAAGATTGCTTCAGGCCCTAATTTGGTTCTGGGGGGCAGGCTGAGCCTGTGGTTCATTCTTCTTCCTGATGGGAAAATGGAGTGACCTGTGCCTGTCCCAACACCTAGGGCTAGTCTCTCGTTAGTTCCCCGTCTTCCCGTTCATCCTCAGGACAAATTGCAACCTGTACGAAACAGGAGGTTAAAGGTGCTGATTCTCCAAGTAGGGAGATGGTTATTCAAGCGGCTGGATTGGCGAACCCAAGCACAAGGAGAGGAGAAATGAGGTGCGTTTTAGAAACCTTTCCCGATCTCACGGCATACCATCTTCTGGGTTTCCCATGCATGTTTTGATGTAGGAAGATGCCCTTGTACCTGGAGATTTGAGACCCATGGGGTGGGTACCCCGCGGTGTTACTTTAAAGTATCTGCATTTGCTCACCCAACCTCACCAATCCTCTCAGCCCCAAGAGTGTCCAGCCTTATGTCTCATCCAGCTGTGGGTCAAGATATGGTCAATCCAGGTTGCATCAGAGACCCTGAACGGATTTTGTAAGAATTTCTCTCTCTTTCACTGTCTTTGTTTTGTGGGTTTTTTTAAGTAATTTATGTTTAGAATGGGTCTTGGCTGCTTTTCCCTGCTGTGTTGATGCCGCTTTACACCGTCTTGATTCACTTGCAGAGAGATATCGATACATAGGTTTTCAGATTCTTACTAGTCAGATATATTCTTGTGCGGTGACTAGGGGGTGTTGAGTCCAGTTCACTGAGCAGGGAGTAGGCCTTGTCTATTACATATTTGGCTTATGGAGCGGTCTCTGAGCTAATTTCAAACCCTTGTTTATGCATCACCCCACCTCACCTTTCCCGTTAAGCAGCCATACTGTGTCTTCTAAAGGTATGACTCTGTTCTGTTTTGTAATTCAGTTCAAGTGTAGCGATTTTGACATTCCCTCTATAAGCGATATCTTAGGATAAGTGTCTTTTTCTGTGTGACTTATTTCACTTAGAATCATCGTACCTAAATCCACTCATCATGCTGCTAACTAGCCTTATGACATTGATTTCATGGCTGAGTGATATTCCATTGTGCCACGTACCACCATTTCTTTATCCATTTTTCTCTTTCTGAGATATTGAAGGTGTACCGAAGTGGAGGTTCTTGGAAACAGAGCAGCCGTAAAGGTTGAGGTGCCTGTGTCTTGTAGATTTTTAGTTTTCCCAATTTATACGCCCATGAGTGGAAGTGCCCTATGCTCTCTAAGCTGTGTTTATTACTTGTTTCAGGACACACCGTACACTTCTCCAGAGTGCCTGTTGGCAATTTACATCCCGCCCATCAGCGTAGCAAGGCTCCCATGTCTCCATGGCCTGTCCTGCTTTTCTGGTTTTTACACTTTTTTCAGCATGGCCCTTTTGACCGAGGGCAAGCTACACTTCTTTGTAGCGCTGATTTGCCCTTCTGGCTTGCTTGGTTGGCCAAAAAGGGCGTATGCGTTTTTTCCTGAATATATTCAGGAAAAAAACGCATACGCCCTTTTTGGCCAAGGGCATCATTGTCAACGTTTTGCTGCTTTTCATGTGCTTTAAAGGCGAGTCGAATCTACCTCCTGAAATCTGTTTCCTGCAAATCTGCCTTGCTTTCAAATCCTCTTCGTTGCCTTCCCTCAATATATTTGTGGACGAGAGTTCTCATTGATAACTCTGCACGTTTGTGAATTGCAGTGCCCCTGAGCTCCATTTGTCTACTCGCTTTTTTTGGGAGCTGGCCGCAAAAGCGCAGGATTGCTTCAGGCACTATTTTGGTTCTGGGGGGCAGGCTGAGCCTGTGGTTCATTCTTCTTCCTGATGGGAAAATGGAGTGACCTGTGCCTGTCCCAACACCTAGGGCTAGTCTCTCGTTGGTTGCCCATCTTCCCGTTCATCCTCAGGACAAATTGCAACCTGTACGCAACAGGAGGTTAAAGGTGCTGATTCTCCAAGTAGGGAGATGGTAAGTCAAGCGGCTGGAATGGCGAACCCGAGCACAAGGAGAGGATAAATGAGGTGCGTTTTAGAAACCTTTCCCGATCTCACAGCATACCATCTTCTGGGTTTCCCATGCATGTTTTGATGTAGGAAGATGCCCTTGTACGTGGAGATTTGAGACCCATGGGGTGGGTACCCCGTGGTGTTACTTTAAAGTATCTGCGTTTTCTCACCCAACCTCACCAATCCTCTCAGCCCCAAGCGTGTCCAGCCTTGTGTCTCATCCAGCTGTGGGTCTAGATATGGTCAATCCAGATTACATCAGAGACCCTGAACGGATTTTGTAAGAATTTCTCTCTCTTTCACTGTCTTTGTTTTGTGTGTTTTTTAAAGTAGTTTATGTTTAGAATGGGTCTTGGCTGCTTTTCCCTGCTGTGTTTATGCCGCTTTACACCCTCTTGATTCACTTGCAGAGAGATATCGATACATAGGTTTTCAGATTCTTACTAGTTAAATGTATTCTTGTGCGGTGACTAGGGGATGTTGAGTCCAGTTCACTGAGCAGGGAGTAGGCCTAGTCTATTACATATTTGTCTTATGGAGCGGCCTCTGAGCTAATTTCAAACCCTTGTTTTATGCATCACCCCACCTCACCTTTCCCGTTAAGCAGCCATACTGTGTCTTCTAAAGGTGTGACTCTGTTCTGTTTTGTAATTCAGTTCAAGTGTAGCGATTTTGACATTCCCTCTATAAGCGATATCTTAGGATAAGTGTCTTTTTCTATGTGACTTATTTCGCTTAGAATCATCGTACCTAAATCCACTCATCAAGCTGCTAACTAGCCTTATGACATTGATTTCATGGCTGAGTGATATTCCTTTGTGCCAAGTACCACCATTTCTTTATCCATTTTTTTCTTTCCTGGGATATTGATGGTGTACCGAAGTGGAGGTTCTTGTAAACAGAGCAGCCGTAACGTTTGGGGTGCCTGTGTCTTGTTGATTTTTAGTTTTCCCAATTTATACGCCCATGAGTGGAAGTGCCCTATGCTCTCTAAGCTGTGTTTATTACTTGTTTCAGGACACACCGTACATTTCTCCAGAGTGGCTGTTGGCAATTTACATCCCGCCCATCAGCGTAGCAAGGATCCCATGTCTCCATGGCCTGTCCTGCTTTTTTGGTTTTTACACTTTTTTCAGCATTGCCCTTTTGACCGAGGGCAAGAGAGACTTCTTTGTAGCGCTGATTTGCCCTTCCGGCTTGCTTGGTTGGCCAAAATGGGCGTATGCGTTTTTTCCTGAATATATTCTGGAAAAAACGCATACGCCCTTCTTGGCCAAGGGCATCATTGGCACCCTTTTGCAGCTTTTCATGTCCTTTAAAGGCGAGTCGAATCTACCTCCTGAAATCTGTTTCCTGCAAATCTGCCTTGCTTTCAAATCCTCTTCGTTGCCTTCCCTCAATATATTTGTGGATGAGAGTTCTCATTTATAACTCTGCACGTTTGTGAATTGCAGTGCCCCTGAGCTCCATTTGTCTTCTCGCTTTTTTGGGAGCTGGCCGCAAAAGCGCAGGATTGCTTCAGGCCCTATTTTGGTTCTGGGGGGCAGGCTGAGCCTGTGGTTCATTCTTCTTCCTGATGGGAAAATGGAGTGACCTGTGCCTGTCCCAACACCTAGGGCTAGTCTCTCGTTGGTTCCCCGTCTTCCCGTTCATCCTCAGGACAAATTGCAACCTGTACGAAACAGGAGGTTAAAGGTGCTGATTCTCCGAGTAGGGAGATGGTTTGTCAAGCGGCTGGAATGGCGAACCCGAGCACAAGGAGAGGATAAATGAGGTGCGTTTTAGAAACCTTTCCCGATCTCACAGCATACCATCTTCTGGGTTTCCCATGCATGTTTTGATGTAGGAAGATGCCCTTGTACCTGGAGTTTTGAGACCCATGGGGTGGGTATCCCGTGGTGTTACTTTAAAGTATCTGCGTTTGCTCACCCAACCTCACCAATCCTCTCAGCCCCAAGCGTGTCCAGCCTTGTGTCTCATCCAGCTGTGGGTCTAGATATGGTCAATCCAGATTACATCAGAGACCCTGAACGGATTTTGTAAGAATTTCTCTCTCTTTCACTGTCTTTGTTTTGTGGGTTTTTTTAAGTAATTTATGTTTAGAATGGGTCTTGGCTGCTTTTCCCTGCTGTGTTGATGCCGCTTTACACCCTCTTGATTCACTTGCAGAGAGATATCGATACATAGGTTTTCAGATTCTTACTAGTCAGATATATTCTTGTGCGGTGACTAGGGGGTGTTGAGTCCAGTTCACTGAGCAGGGAGTAGGCCTTGTCTATTACATATTTGGCTTATGGAGCGGTCTCTGAGCTAATTTCAAACCCTTGTTTATGCATCACCCCACCTCACCTTTCCCGTTAAGCAGCCATACTGTGTCTTCTAAAGGTATGACTCTGTTCTGTTTTGTAATTCAGTTCAAGTGTAGCGATTTTGACATTCCCTCTATAAGCGATATCTTAGGATAAGTGTCTTTTTCTGTGTGACTTATTTCACTTAGAATCATCGTACCTAAATCCACTCATCATGCTGCTAACTAGCCTTATGACATTGATTTCATGGCTGAGTGATATTCCATTGTGCCACGTACCACCATTTCTTTATCCATTTTTCTCTTTCTGAGATATTGAAGGTGTACCGAAGTGGAGGTTCTTGGAAACAGAGCAGCCATAAAGGTTGAGGTGCCTGTGTCTTGTAGATTTTTAGTTTTCCCAATTTATACGCCCATGAGTGGAAGTGCCCTATGCTCTCTAAGCTGTGTTTATTAGTTGTTTCAGGACACACCGTACACTTCTCCAGAGTGCCTGTTGGCAATTTACATCCCGCCCATCAGCGTAGCAAGGCTCCCATGTCTCCATGGCCTGTCCTGCTTTTCTGGTTTTTACACTTTTTTCAGCATGGCCCTTTTGACCGAGGGCAAGCTACACTTCTTTGTAGCGCTGATTTGCCCTTCTGGCTTGCTTGGTTGGCCAAAAAGGGCGTATGCGTTTTTTCCTGAATATATTCAGGAAAAAAACGCATACGCCCTTTTTGGCCAAGGGCATCATTGTCAACGTTTTGCTGCTTTTCATGTGCTTTAAAGGCGAGTCGAATCTACCTCCTGAAATCTGTTTCCTGCAAATCTGCCTTGCTTTCAAATCCTCTTCGTTGCCTTCCCTCAATATATTTGTGGACGAGAGTTCTTATTGATAACTCTGCACGTTTGTGAATTGCAGTGCCCCTGAGCTCCATTTGTCTTCTCGCTTTTTTTGGGAGCTGGCCGCAAAAGCGCAGGATTGCTTCAGGCACTATTTTGATTCTGGGGGGCAGGCTGAGCCTGTGGTTCATTCTTCTTCCTGATGGGAAAATGGAGTGACCTGTGCCTGTCCCAACACCTAGGGCTAGTCTCTCGTTGGTTGCCCATCTTCCCGTTCATCCTCAGGACAAATTGCAACCTGTACGCAACAGGAGGTTAAAGGTGCTGATTCTCCAAGTAAGGAGATGGTAAGTCAAGCGGCTGGAATGGCGAACCCGAGCACAAGGAGAGGATAAATGAGGTGCGTTTTAGAAACCTTTCCCGATCTCACAGCATACCATCTTCTGGGTTTCCCATGCATGTTTTGATGTAGGAAGATGCCCTTGTACCTGGAGATTTGAGACCCATGGGGTGGGTACCCCGTGGTGTTACTTTAAAGTATCTGCGTTTTCTCACCCAACCTCACCAATCCTCTCAGCCCCAAGCGTGTCCAGCCTTGTGTCTCATCCAGCTGTGGGTCTAGATATGGTCAATCCAGATTACATCAGAGACCCTGAACGGATTTTGTAAGAATTTCTCTCTCTTTCACTGTCTTTGTTTTGTGTGTTTTTTAAAGTAGTTTATGTTTAGAATGGGTCTTGGCTGCTTTTCCCTGCTGTGTTTATGCCGCTTTACACCCTCTTGATTCACTTGCAGAGAGATATCGATACATAGGTTTTCAGATTCTTACTAGTTAAATGTATTCTTGTGCGGTGACTAGGGGATGTTGAGTCCAGTTCACTGAGCAGGGAGTAGGCCTAGTCTATTACATATTTGTCTTATGGAGCGGCCTCTGAGCTAATTTCAAACCCTTGTTTTATGCATCACCCCACCTCACCTTTCCCGTTAAGCAGCCATACTGTGTCTTCTAAAGGTGTGACTCTGTTCTGTTTTGTAATTCTGTTCAAGTGTAGCGATTTTGACATTCCCTCTATAAGCGATATCTTAGGATAAGTGTCTTTTTCTATGTGACTTATTTCGCTTAGAATCATCGTACCTAAATCCACTCATCAAGCTGCTAACTAGCCTTATGACATTGATTTCATGGCTGAGTGATATTCCTTTGTGCCAAGTACCACCATTTCTTTATCCATTTTTTTCTTTCCTGGGATATTGATGGTGTACCGAAGTGGAGGTTCTTGTAAACAGAGCAGCCGTAACGTTTGGGGTGCCTGTGTCTTGTTGATTTTTAGTTTTCCCAATTTATACGCCCATGAGTGGAAGTGCCCTATGCTCTCTAAGCTGTGTTTATTACTTGTTTCAGGACACACCGTACATTTCTCCAGAGTGGCTGTTGGCAATTTACATCCCGCCCATCAGCGTAGCAAGGATCCCATGTCTCCATGGCCTGTCCTGCTTTTCTGGTTTTTACACTTTTTTCAGCATTGCCCTTTTGACCGAGGGCAAGAGAGACTTCTTTGTAGCGCTGATTTGCCCTTCCAGCTTGCTTGGTTGGCCAAAATGGGCGTATGCGTTTTTTCCTGAATATATTCTGGAAAAAACGCATACGCCCTTCTTGGCCAAGGGCATCATTGGCACCCTTTTGCAGCTTTTCATGTCCTTTCAAGGCGAGTCGAATCTACCTCCTGAAATCTGTTTCCTGCAAATCTGCCTTGCTTTCAAATCCTCTTCGTTGCCTTCCCTCAATATATTTGTGGATGAGAGTTCTCATTTATAACTCTGCACGTTTGTGAATTGCAGTGCACCTGAGCTCCATTTGTCTTCTCGCTTTTTTGGGAGCTGGCCGCAAAAGCGCAGGATTGCTTCAGGCCCTATTTTGGTTCTGGGGGGCAGGCTGAGCCTGTGGTTCATTCTTCTTCCTGATGGGAAAATGGAGTGACCTGTGCCTGTCCCAACACCTAGGGCTAGTCTCTCGTTGGTTCCCCGTCTTCCCGTTCATCCTCAGGACAAATTGCAACCTGTACGAAACAGGAGGTTAAAGGTGCTGATTCTCCGAGTAGGGAGATGGTTAGTCAAGCGGCTGGAATGGCGAACCCGAGCACAAGGAGAGGATAAATGAGGTGCGTTTTAGAAACCTTTCCCGATCTCACAGCATACCATCTTCTGGGTTTCCCATGCATGTTTTGATGTAGGAAGATGCCCTTGTACCTGGAGATTTGAGACCCATGGGGTGGGTATCCCGTGGTGTTACTTTAAAGTATCTGCGTTTGCTCACCCAACCTCACCAATCCTCTCAGCCCCAAGCGTGTCCAGCCTTGTGTCTCATCCAGCTGTGGGTCTAGATATGGTCAATCCAGATTACATCAGAGACCCTGAACGGATTTTGTAAGAATTTCTCTCTCTTTCACTGTCTTTGTTTTGTGTGTTTTTTAAAGTAGTTTATGTTTAGAATGGGTCTTGGCTGCTTTTCCCTGCTGTGTTTATGCCGCTTTACACCCTCTTGATTCACTTGCAGAGAGATATCGATACATAGGTTTTCAGATTCTTACTAGTTAAATGTATTCTTGTGCGGTGACTAGGGGATGTTGAGTCCAGTTCACTGAGCAGGGAGTAGGCCTAGTCTATTACATATTTGTCTTATGGAGCGGCCTCTGAGCTAATTTCAAACCCTTGTTTTATGCATCACCCCACCTCACCTTTCCCGTTAAGCAGCCATACTGTGTCTTCTAAAGGTGTGACTCTGTTCTGTTTTGTAATTCAGTTCAAGTGTAGCGATTTTGACATTCCCTCTATAAGCGATATCTTAGGATAAGTGTCTTTTTCTGTGTGACTTATTTCACTTAGAATCATCGTACCTAAATCCACTCATCATGCTGCTAACTAGCCTTATGACATTGATTTCATGGCTGAGTGATATTCCATTGTGCCACGTACCACCATTTCTTTATCCATTTTTCTCTTTCTGAGATATTGAAGGTGTACCGAAGTGGAGGTTCTTGGAAACAGAGCAGCCGTAAAGGTTGAGGTGCCTTTGTCTTGTTGATTTTTAGTTTTCCCAATTTATACGCCCATGAGTGGAAGTTCCCTATGCTCTCAACGCTGTGTTTATTACTTGTTTCAGGACACACCGTACACTTCTCCAGAGTGCCTATTGGCAATTTACATCCCGCCCATCAGCGTAGCAAGGCTCCCATGTCTCCATGGCCTGTCCTGCTTTTCTGGTTTTTACACATTTTTCAGCATGGCCCTTTTGACCGAGGGCAAGCGAGACTTCTTTGTAGCGCTGATTTGCCCTTCCGGCTTGCTTGGTTGGCCAAAAAGGGCGTATGCGTTTTTTCCTGAATATATTCAGGAAAAAAACGCATACGCCCATTTTGGCCAAGGGCATCATTGTCAACGTTTTACCGCTTTTCATGTGCTTTAAAGGCGAGTCGAATAGACCTCCTGAAATCTGTTTCCTGCAAATCTGCCTTGCTTTCAAATCCTCTTCGTTGCCTTCCCTCAATATATTTGTGGATGAGAGTTCTCATTTATAACTCTGCACGTTTGTGAATTGCAGTGCCCCTGAGCTCCATTTGTCTACTCGCTTTTTTGGGAGTTGGCCGCAAAAGCGCAAGATTGCTTCAGGCCCTAATTTGGTTCTGGGGGGCAGGCTGAGCCTGTGGTTCATTCTTCTTCCTGATGGGAAAATGGAGTGACCTGTGCCTGTCCCAACACCTAGGGCTAGTCTCTCGTTAGTTCCCCGTCTTCCCGTTCATCCTCAGGACAAATTGCAACCTGTACGAAACAGGAGGTTAAAGGTGCTGATTCTCCAAGTAGGGAGATGGTTAGTCAAGCGGCTGGATTGGCGAACCCAAGCACAAGGAGAGGAGAAATGAGGTGCGTTTTAGAAACCTTTCCCGATCTCACGGCATACCATCTTCTGGGTTTCCCATGCATGTTTTGATGTAGGAAGATGCCCTTGTACCTGGAGATTTGAGACCCATTGGGTGGGTACCCCGCGGTGTTACTTTAAAGTATCTGCATTTGCTCACCCAACCTCACCAATCCTCTCAGCCCCAAGAGTGTCCAGCCATATGTCTCATCCAGCTGTGGGTCAAGATATGGTCAATCCAGGTTGCATCAGAGACCCTGAACGGATTTTGTAAGAATTTCTCTCTCTTTCACTGTCTTTGTTTTGTGGGTTTTTTTAAGTAATTTATGTTTAGAATGGGTCTTGGCTGCTTTTCCCTGCTGTGTTGATGCCGCTTTACACCCTCTTGATTCACTTGCAGAGAGATATCGATACATAGGTTTTCAGATTCTTACTAGTCAGATATATTCTTGTGCGGTGACTAGGGGGTGTTGAGTCCAGTTCACTGAGCAGGGAGTAGGCCTTGTCTATTACATATTTGGCTTATGGAGCGGTCTCTGAGCTAATTTCAAACCCTTGTTTATGCATCACCCCACCTCACCTTTCCCGTTAAGCAGCCATACTGTGTCTTCTAAAGGTATGACTCTGTTCTGTTTTGTAATTCAGTTCAAGTGTAGCGATTTTGACATTCCCTCTATAAGCGATATCTTAGGATAAGTGTCTTTTTCTGTGTGACTTATTTCACTTAGAATCATCGTACCTAAATCCACTCATCATGCTGCTAACTAGCCTTATGACATTGATTTCATGGCTGAGTGATATTCCATTGTGCCACGTACCACCATTTCTTTATCCATTTTTCTCTTTCTGAGATATTGAAGGTGTACCGAAGTGGAGGTTCTTGGAAACAGAGCAGCCATAAAGGTTGAGGTGCCTGTGTCTTGTAGATTTTTAGTTTTCCCAATTTATACGCCCATGAGTGGAAGTGCCCTATGCTCTCTAAGCTGTGTTTATTACTTGTTTCAGGACACACCGTACACTTCTCCAGAGTGCCTGTTGGCAATTTACATCCCGCCCATCAGCGTAGCAAGGCTCCCATGTCTCCATGGCCTGTCCTGCTTTTCTGGTTTTTACACTTTTTTCAGCATGGCCCTTTTGACCGAGGGCAAGCTACACTTCTTTGTAGCGCTGATTTGCCCTTCTGGCTTGCTTGGTTGGCCAAAAAGGGCGTATGCGTTTTTTCCTGAATATATTCAGGAAAAAAACGCATACGCCCTTTTTGGCCAAGGGCATCATTGTCAACGTTTTGCTGCTTTTCATGTGCTTTAAAGGCGAGTCGAATCTACCTCCTGAAATCTGTTTCCTGCAAATCTGCCTTGCTTTCAAATCCTCTTCGTTGCCTTCCCTCAATATATTTGTGGACGAGAGTTCTTATTGATAACTCTGCACGTTTGTGAATTGCAGTGCCCCTGAGCTCCATTTGTCTTCTCGCTTTTTTTGGGAGCTGGCCGCAAAAGCGCAGGATTGCTTCAGGCACTATTTTGATTCTGGGGGGCAGGCTGAGCCTGTGGTTCATTCTTCTTCCTGATGGGAAAATGGAGTGACCTGTGCCTGTCCCAACACCTAGGGCTAGTCTCTCGTTGGTTGCCCATCTTCCCGTTCATCCTCAGGACAAATTGCAACCTGTACGCAACAGGAGGTTAAAGGTGCTGATTCTCCAAGTAGGGAGATGGTAAGTCAAGCGGCTGGAATGGCGAACCCGAGCACAAGGAGAGGATAAATGAGGTGCGTTTTAGAAACCTTTCCCGATCTCACAGCATACCATCTTCTGGGTTTCCCATGCATGTTTTGATGTAGGAAGATGCCCTTGTACCTGGAGATTTGAGACCCATGGGGTGGGTACCCCGTGGTGTTACTTTAAAGTATCTGCGTTTTCTCACCCAACCTCACCAATCCTCTCAGCCCCAAGCGTGTCCAGCCTTGTGTCTCATCCAGCTGTGGGTCTAGATATGGTCAATCCAGATTACATCAGAGACCCTGAACGGATTTTGTAAGAATTTCTCTCTCTTTCACTGTCTTTGTTTTGTGTGTTTTTTAAAGTAGTTTATGTTTAGAATGGGTCTTGGCTGCTTTTCCCTGCTGTGTTTATGCCGCTTTACACCCTCTTGATTCACTTGCAGAGAGATATCGATACATAGGTTTTCAGATTCTTACTAGTTAAATGTATTCTTGTGCGGTGACTAGGGGATGTTGAGTCCAGTTCACTGAGCAGGGAGTAGGCCTAGTCTATTACATATTTGTCTTATGGAGCGGCCTCTGAGCTAATTTCAAACCCTTGTTTTATGCATCACCCCACCTCACCTTTCCCGTTAAGCAGCCATACTGTGTCTTCTAAAGGTGTGACTCTGTTCTGTTTTGTAATTCAGTTCAAGTGTAGCGATTTTGACATTCCCTCTATAAGCGATATCTTAGGATAAGTGTCTTTTTCTATGTGACTTATTTCGCTTAGAATCATCGTACCTAAATCCACTCATCAAGCTGCTAACTAGCCTTATGACATTGATTTCATGGCTGAGTGATATTCCTTTGTGCCAAGTACCACCATTTCTTTATCCATTTTTTTCTTTCCTGGGATATTGATGGTGTACCGAAGTGGAGGTTCTTGTAAACAGAGCAGCCGTAACGTTTGGGGTGCCTGTGTCTTGTTGATTTTTAGTTTTCCCAATTTATACGCCCATGAGTGGAAGTGCCCTATGCTCTCTAAGCTGTGTTTATTACTTGTTTCAGGACACACCGTACATTTCTCCAGAGTGGGTGTTGGCAATTTACATCCCGCCCATCAGCGTAGCAAGGATCCCATGTCTCCATGGCCTGTCCTGCTTTTCTGGTTTTTACACTTTTTTCAGCATTGCCCTTTTGACCGAGGGCAAGAGAGACTTCTTTGTAGCGCTGATTTGCCCTTCCGGCTTGCTTGGTTGGCCAAAATGGGCGTATGCGTTTTTTCCTGAATATATTCTGGAAAAAACGCATACGCCCTTCTTGGCCAAGGGCATCATTGGCACCCTTTTGCAGCTTTTCATGTCCTTTCAAGGCGAGTCGAATCTACCTCCTGAAATCTGTTTCCTGCAAATCTGCCTTGCTTTCAAATCCTCTTCGTTGCCTTCCCTCAATATATTTGTGGATGAGAGTTCTCATTTATAACTCTGCACGTTTGTGAATTGCAGTGCCCCTGAGCTCCATTTGTCTTCTCGCTTTTTTGGGAGCTGGCCGCAAAAGCGCAGGATTGCTTCAGGCCCTATTTTGGTTCTGGGGGGCAGGCTGAGCCTGTGGTTCATTCTTCTTCCTGATGGGAAAATGGAGTGACCTGTGCCTGTCCCAACACCTAGGGCTAGTCTCTCGTTGGTTCCCCGTCTTCCCGTTCATCCTCAGGACAAATTGCAACCTGTACGAAACAGGAGGTTAAAGGTGCTGATTCTCCGAGTAGGGAGATGGTTAGTCAAGCGGCTGGAATGGCGAACCCGAGCACAAGGAGAGGATAAATGAGGTGCGTTTTAGAAACCTTTCCCGATCTCACAGCATACCATCTTCTGGGTTTCCCATGCATGTTTTGATGTAGGAAGATGCCCTTGTACCTGGAGATTTGAGACCCATGGGGTGGGTATCCCGTGGTGTTACTTTAAAGTATCTGCGTTTTCTCACCCAACCTCACCAATCCTCTCAGCCCCAAGCGTGTCCAGCCTTGTGTCTCATCCAGCTGTGGGTCTAGATATGGTCAATCCAGATTACATCAGAGACCCTGAACGGATTTTGTAAGAATTTCTCTCTCTTTCACTGTCTTTGTTTTGTGTGTTTTTTAAAGTAGTTTATGTTTAGAATGGGTCTTGGCTGCTTTTCCCTGCTGTGTTTATGCCGCTTTACACCCTCTTGATTCACTTGCAGAGAGATATCGATACATAGGTTTTCAGATTCTTACTAGTTAAATGTATTCTTGTGCGGTGACTAGGGGATGTTGAGTCCAGTTCACTGAGCAGGGAGTAGGCCTAGTCTATTACATATTTGTCTTATGGAGCGGTCTCTGAGCTAATTTCAAACCCTTGTTTTATGCATCACCCCACCTCACCTTTCCCGTTAAGCAGCCATACTGTGTCTTCTAAAGGTGTGACTCTGTTCTGTTTTGTAATTCAGTTCAAGTGTAGCGATTTTGACATTCCCTCTATAAGCGATATCTTAGGATAAGTGTCTTTTTCTGTGTGACTTATTTCACTTAGAATCATCGTACCTAAATCCACTCATCATGCTGCTAACTAGCCTTATGACATTGATTTCATGGCTGAGTGATATTCCATTGTGCCACGTACCACCATTTCTTTATCCATTTTTCTCTTTCTGAGATATTGAAGGTGTACCGAAGTGGAGGTTCTTGGAAACAGAGCAGCCGTAAAGGTTGAGGTGCCTGTGTCTTGTTGATTTTTAGTTTTCCCAATTTATACGCCCATGAGTGGAAGTGCCCTATGCTCTCTAAGCTGTGTTTATTACTTGTTTCAGGACACACCGTACACTTCTCCAGAGTGCCTATTGGCAATTTACATCCCGCCCATCAGCGTAGCAAGGCTCCCATGTCTCCATGGCCTGTCCTGCTTTTCTGGTTTTTACACATTTTTCAGCATGGCCCTTTTGACCGAGGGCAAGCGAGACTTCTTTGTAGCGCTGATTTGCCCTTCCGGCTTGCTTGGTTGGCCAAAAAGGGCGTATGCGTTTTTTCCTGAATATATTCAGGAAAAAAACGCATATGCCCTTTTTGGCCAAGGGCATCATTGTCAACGTTTTACCGCTTTTCATGTGCTTTAAAGGCGAGTCGAATCTACCTCCTGAAATCTGTTTCCTGCAAATCTGCCTTGCTTTCAAATCCTCTTCGTTGCCTTCCCTCAATATATTTGTGGACGAGAGTTCTCATTTATAACTCTGCACGTTTGTGAATTGCAGTGCCCCTGAGCTCCATTTGTCTACTCGCTTTTTTGGGAGTTGGCCGCAAAAGCGCAAGATTGCTTCAGGCCCTAATTTGGTTCTGGGGGGCAGGCTGAGCCTGTGGTTCATTCTTCTTCCTGATGGGAAAATGGAGTGACCTGTGCCTGTCCCAACACCTAGGGCTAGTCTCTCGTTAGTTCCCCGTCTTCCCGTTCATCCTCAGGACAAATTGCAACCTGTACGAAACAGGAGGTTAAAGGTGCTGATTCTCCAAGTAGGGAGATGGTTAGTCAAGGGGCTGGATTGGCGAACCCAAGCACAAGGAGAGGAGAAATGAGGTGCGTTTTAGAAACCTTTCCCGATCTCACGGCATACCATCTTCTGGGTTTCCCATGCATGTTTTGATGTAGGAAGATGCCCTTGTACCTGGAGATTTGAGACCCATGGGGTGGGTACCCCGCGGTGTTACTTTAAAGTATCTGCATTTGCTCACCCAACCTCACCAATCCTCTCAGCCCCAAGAGTGTCCAGCCTTATGTCTCATCCAGCTGTGGGTCAAGATATGGTCAATCCAGGTTGCATCAGAGACCCTGCACGGATTTTGTAAGAATTTCTCTCTCTTTCTCTGTCTTTGTTTTGTGGGTTTTTTAAAGTAATTTATGTTTAGAATGGGTCTTGGCTGCTTTTCCCTGCTGTGTTGATGCCGCTTTACACCCTCTTGATTCACTTGCAGAGAGATATCGATACATAGGTTTTCAGATTCTTACTAGTCAGATATATTCTTGTGCGGTGACTAGGGGGTGTTGAGTCCAGTTCACTGAGCAGGGAGTAGGCCTTGTCTATTACATATTTGGCTTATGGAGCGGTCTCTGAGCTAATTTCAAACCCTTGTTTATGCATCACCCCACCTCACCTTTCCCGTTAAGCAGCCATACTGTGTCTTCTAAAGGTATGACTCTGTTCTGTTTTGTAATTCAGTTCAAGTGTAGCGATTTTGACATTCCCTCTATAAGCGATATCTTAGGATAAGTGTCTTTTTCTGTGTGACTTATTTCACTTAGAATCATCGTACCTAAATCCACTCATCATGCTGCTAACTAGCCTTATGACATTGATTTCATGGCTGAGTGATATTCCATTGTGCCACGTACCACCATTTCTTTATCCATTTTTCTCTTTCTGAGATATTGAAGGTGTACCGAAGTGGAGGTTCTTGGAAACAGAGCAGCCGTAAAGGTTGAGGTGCCTGTGTCTTGTAGATTTTTAGTTTTCCCAATTTATACGCCCATGAGTGGAAGTGCCCTATGCTCTCTAAGCTGTGTTTATTACTTGTTTCAGGACACACCGTACACTTCTCCAGAGTGCCTGTTGGCAATTTACATCCCGCCCATCAGCGTAGCAAGGCTCCCATGTCTCCATGGCCTGTCCTGCTTTTCTGGTTTTTACACTTTTTTCAGCATGGCCCTTTTGACCGAGGGCAAGCTACACTTCTTTGTAGCGCTGATTTGCCCTTCTGGCTTGCTTGGTTGGTCAAAAAGGGCGTATGCGTTTTTTCCTGAATATATTCAGGAAAAAACGCATACGCCCTTTTTGGCCAAGGGCATCATTGTCAACGTTTTGCTGCTTTTCATGTGCTTTAAAGGCGAGTCGAATCTACCTCCTGAAATCTGTTTCCTGCAAATCTGCCTTGCTTTCAAATCCTCTTCGTTGCCTTCCCTCAATATATTTGTGGACGAGAGTTCTCATTGATAACTCTGCACGTTTGTGAATTGCAGTGCCCCTGAGCTCCATTTGTCTACTCGCTTTTTTTGGGAGCTGGCCGCAAAAGCGCAGGATTGCTTCAGGCACTATTTTGGTTCTGGGGGGCAGGCTGAGCCTGTGGTTCATTCTTCTTCCTGATGGGAAAATGGAGTGACCTGTGCCTGTCCCAACACCTAGGGCTAGTCTCTCGTTGGTTGTCCATCTTCCCGTTCATCCTCAGGACAAATTGCAACCTGTACGCAACAGGAGGTTAAAGGTGCTGATTCTCCAAGTAGGGAGATGGTAAGTCAAGCGGCTGGAATGGCGAACCCGAGCACAAGGAGAGGATAAATGAGGTGCGTTTTAGAAACCTTTCCCGATCTCACAGCATACCATCTTCTGGGTTTCCCATGCATGTTTTGATGTAGGAAGATGCCCTTGTACCTGGAGATTTGAGACCCATGGGGTGGGTACCCCGTGGTGTTACTTTAAAGTATCTGCGTTTTCTCACCCAACCTCACCAATCCTCTCAGCCCCAAGCGTGTCCAGCCTTGTGTCTCATCCAGCTGTGGGTCTAGATATGGTCAATCCAGATTACATCAGAGACCCTGAACGGATTTTGTAAGAATTTCTCTCTCTTTCACTGTCTTTGTTTTGTGTGTTTTTTAAAGTAGTTTATGTTTAGAATGGGTCTTGGCTGCTTTTCCCTGCTGTGTTTATGCCGCTTTACACCCTCTTGATTCACTTGCAGAGAGATATCGATACATAGGTTTTCAGATTCTTACTAGTTAAATGTATTCTTGTGCGGTGACTAGGGGATGTTGAGTCCAGTTCACTGAGCAGGGAGTAGGCCTAGTCTATTACATATTTGTCTTATGGAGCGGCCTCTGAGCTAATTTCAAACCCTTGTTTTATGCATCACCTCACCTCACCTTTCCCGTTAAGCAGCCATACTGTGTCTTCTAAAGGTGTGACTCTGTTCTGTTTTGTAATTCAGTTCAAGTGTAGCGATTTTGACATTCCCTCTATAAGCGATATCTTAGGATAAGTGTCTTTTTCTATGTGACTTATTTCGCTTAGAATCATCGTACCTAAATCCACTCATCAAGCTGCTAACTAGCCTTATGACATTGATTTCATGGCTGAGTGATATTCCTTTGTGCCAAGTACCACCATTTCTTTATCCATTTTTTTCTTTCCTGGGATATTGATGGTGTACCGAAGTGGAGGTTCTTGTAAACAGAGCAGCCGTAACGTTTGGGGTGCCTGTGTCTTGTTGATTTTTAGTTTTCCCAATTTATACGCCCATGAGTGGAAGTGCCCTATGCTCTCTAAGCTGTGTTTATTACTTGTTTCAGGACACACCGTACATTTCTCCAGAGTGGCTGTTGGCAATTTACATCCCGCCCATCAGCGTAGCAAGGATCCCATGTCTCCATGGCCTGTCCTGCTTTTCTGGTTTTTACACTTTTTTCAGCATTGCCCTTTTGACCGAGGGCAAGAGAGACTTCTTTGTAGCGCTGATTTGCCCTTCCGGCTTGCTTGGTTGGCCAAAATGGGCGTATGCGTTTTTTCCTGAATATATTCTGGAAAAAACGCATACGCCCTTCTTGGCCAAGGGCATCATTGGCACCCTTTTGCAGCTTTTCATGTCCTTTCAAGGCGAGTCGAATCTTCCTCCTGAAATCTGTTTCCTGCAATTTTGCCTTCCTTTCAAATCCTCTTCGTTGCCTTCCCTCAATATATTTGTGGACGAGAGTTCTCATTTATAACTCTGCAGGTTTGTGAATTGCAGTGCCCCTGAGCTCCATTGTCTACTCGCTTTTTTGGGAGCTGGCCGCAAAAGCGCAGGATTGCTTCAAGCCCTATTTTGGTTCTGGGGGGCAGGCTGAGCCTGTGGTTCATTCTTCTTCCTGATGGGAAAATGGAGTGACCTGTGCCTGTCCAAACACCAAGGGCTATTCTCTCGTTGTTTCCCCGTCTTCCCGTTCATCCTGAGGACAAATTGCAACCTGTACGAAACAGGAGGTTTAAGGTGCTGATTCTCCAAGTAGGGAGATGGGTAGTCAAGCGGCTGGAATGGCGAACCCGACCACAAGGAGAGGAGAAATGAGGTGCACTTTAGAAGCCTTTCCCGATCTCACGGCATACCATCTTCTGGGTTTCCCATGAATGTTTTGATGTAGGAAGATGCCCTTGTACCTGGAGATTTGAGACCCATGGGGTGTGTACCCCGCGGTGTTACTTTAAGGTATCTGCATTCGCTCACCCAACCTCACCAATCCTCTCAGCCCCAAGAGTGTCCAGCCTTATGTCTCATCCAGCTGTGGGTCTAGATATGGTCGATCCAGGTGGCATAAGAGCCCCTGAACTGATTTTGTAAGGATTTCTCTGTCTTTCACTGTCTATGTTTTGTGGGTTTTTTAAAGTAATTTATGTTTAGAATGGGTCTTGGCTGCTTTTCCCTGCTGTGTTTATGCCGCTTTCCACCCTCTTGATTCTCTTGCAGAGAGATATCGATACATAGGTTTTCAGATTCTTCCTAGTCAGATATATTCTTGTGCGGTGACTAAGGGTTGTTGAGTCCAGTTCACTGAGCAGGGAGTAGTCCTTGTCTATTACATATTTGGCTTATGGAGCGGTCTCTGAGCTAATTTCAAACCCTTGTTTTATGCATCACCCAGGCTGACCTTTGCCGTTAACCAGCCATAGTGTGTCTTCTAAAGGTGTGACTCTGTTCTGTTTTGTAATTCAGTTCAAGTGTAGCGATTTTGACATTCCCTCTATAAGCGATATATTAGGATAAGTGTCTTTTTCTGTGTGACTTATTTCACTTAGAATCATCGTATCTAAATCCACTCATCATGCTGCTAACTAGCCTTATGACATTGATTTCATGGCTGAGTGATATTCCATTGTGCCAAGTACCACCATTTCTTTATCCATTTTTCTCTTTCCTGGGATATTGAAGGTGTACTGAAGTGGAGGTTCTTGGAAACAGAGCAGCCGTAAAGTTTGGGGTGCCTGTGTCTTGTGATTTTTAGTTTTCCCAATTCATACGCCCATGAGTGGAAGTGCCCTATGCTCTCTAAGCTGTGTTTATTACTTGTTTCAGGACACACCGTACACTTCTCCAGAGTGCCTGTTGGCAATTTACATCCCGCCCATCAGCGTAGCAAGGCTCCCATGTCTCCATGGCCTGTCCTGCTTTTCTGGTTTTTACACTTTGTTCAGCATGGTCCTTTTGAGCGAGGGCAAGCGAGACTTCTTTGTAGCGCTGATTTGCCCTTCCGGCTTGCTTGGTTGGCCAAAAAGGGCGTATGCGTTTTTTCCTGAATATATTCAGGAAAAAACGCATACGCCCTTTTTGGCCAAGGGCATCATTGTCAACGTTTTCCGCTTTTCATGTGCTTTAAAGGCGAGTCGAATCTACCTCCTGAAATCTGTTTCCTGCAAATCTGCCTTGCTTTCAAATCCTCTTCGTTGCCTTCCCTCAATATATTTGTGGACGCGAGTTCTCATTTATAACTCTGCACGTTTGTGAATTGCAGTGGCCCTGAGCTCCACTTGTCTACTCGCTTTTTTGGGAGCTGGCCACAAAAGCGCAGGATTGCTTCAGGCCCTATTCGGCTTCCAGGGGGCAGGTTGAGACTGTGGTTCATTCTTCTTCCTGATGGGAAAATGGAGTGACCTGTGCCTGTCCCAACACCTAGGGCTAGTCTCTCGTTGGTTCCACGTCTTCCCGTTCATCCTCAGGACAAATTGCAACCTGTACGAAACAGGAGGTTTAAGGTGCTGATTCTCCAAGTAGGGAGATGGTTAGTCAAGCGGCTGGAATGGCGAACCCGAGCACAAGGAGAGGAGAAATGAGGTGCGTTTTAGAAACCTTTCCCGATCTCACGGCATACCATCTTCTGGGTTTCCCATGCATGTTTTGATGTAGGAAGATGCCCTTGTATCTGGAGATTTGAGACCCATGGAGTGTGTACCCGGCGGTGTTACTTTAAAGTATCTGCGTTTGCTCACCCAACCTCACCAATCCTCTCAGCCCCAAGAGTGTCCAGCCTTATGTCTCATCAGGCTGTGGGTCTAGATATGGTTAATCCAGGTTGCATCAGAGACCCTGAACGGATTTTGTAAGAATTTCTCTCTCTTTCACTGTCTTTGTTTTGTGGGTTTTTTAAAGTAATTTATGTTTAGAATGGGGCTTGGCTGCTTTTCCCTGCTGTGTTTATGCCGCTTTACACCCTCTTGATTCACTTGTAGAGAGATATCGATACATAGGTTTTCAGATTCTTACTAGTCAGATATATTCTTGTGCGGTGACTAGGGGGTGTTCAGTCCAGTTCACTGAGCAGGGAGTAGTCCTTGTCTATTACATATTTGGCTTATGGAGCGGTCTCTGAGCTAATTTCAAACCCTTGTTTTATGCATCACCCCACCTCACCTTTCCCTTTAATCAGCCAGAGTTTGTCTTCTAATGGTGTGACTCTGTTCTGTTTTGTAATTCAGTTCAAGTGTAGCGATTCTGACATTCCCTCTATAAGCAATATCTTAGGATAAGTGTGTTTTACTGTGTGACTTATTTCACTTAGAATCATCGTCGCTAAATCCACTCATCATGCTGCTAACTAGCCTTATGACATTGATTTCATGGCTGAGTGATATTCCATTGTGCCAAGTACCACCATTTATTTATCCATTTTTCACTTTCCTGGGATATTGAAGGTGTACTGAAGTGGAGGTTCTTGGAAACAGAGCAGCCGTAAAGTTTGGGGTGCCTGTGTCTTGTTGATTTTTAGTTTTCCCAATTTATACGCCCATGAGTGGAAGTGCCCTATGCTCTCTAAGCTGTGTTTATTACTTGTTTCAAGACACACCGTACACTTCTCCAGAGTGCCTGTTGGCAATTTACATCCCGCCCATCAGCGTAGCAAGGCTCCCATGTCTCCATGGCCTGTCCTGCTTTTCTGGTTTTTACACATTTTTCAGCATGGCATTTTTGACCGAGGGCAAGCGAGACTTCTTTGTAGCACTGATTTGCCATTCCGGCTTGCTTGGTTGGCCAAAAAGGGCGTATGCGTTTTTTCCTGAATATATTTAGGGAAAAACGCATACGCCCTTTTTGGCCAAGGGCATCATTGTCAACGTTTTGCCGCTTTTCATGTGCTTTAAAGGCGAGTCGTATCTACCTCCTGAAATCTGTTTCTTGCAAATCTGCCTTGCTTTCAAATCCTCTTCGTTGCCTTCCCTCAATATATTTGTGGACGAGAGTTCTCATTGATAACTCTGCACGTTTGTGAATTGCAGTGCCCCTGAGTTCCATTTGTCTACTTGCTTTTTTGGGAGCTGGCCGCAAAAGCGCAGGATTGCTTCAGGTCCTATTTTGGTTCTGGGGGGCAGGCTGAGCCTGTGGTTCATTCTTCTTCCTGATGGGAAAATGGAGTGACCTGTGCCTGTCCAAACACCTAGGGCTAGTCTCTCGTTGGTTCCACGTCTTCCCGTTCATCCTCAGGACAATTTGCAACCTGTACGAAACAGGAGGTTAAAGGTGCTGATTCTCCAAGTAGGGAGATGGTTAGTCAAGCGGCTGGAATGGCGAACCCGAGCACAAGGAGAGGAGAAATGAGGTGCGTTTTAGAAACCTTTCCCGATCTCACGGCATACCGTCTTCTGGGTTTCCCATGCATGTTTTGATGTAGGAAGATGCCCTTGTACCTGGAGATTTGAGACCCATGGGGTGTGTACCCCGCGGTGTTATTTTAAAGTATCTGCATTTGCTCACCCAACCTCACCAATCCTCTCAGCCCCAAGAGTGTCCAGCCTTATGTCTCATCCAGCTGTGGGTCTAGATATGGTCAATCCAGGTTGCATCAGAGACCCTGAACGGATTTTGTAAGAATTTCTCTCTCTTTCACTGTCTTTGTTTTGTGGGTTTTTTAAAGTAATTTATGTTTAGAATGGGGCTTGGCTGCTTTTCCCTGCTGTGTTTATGCCGCTTTACACCCTCTTGATTCACTTGCAGAGAGATATCGATACATAGGTTTTCAGATTCTTACTAGTCAGATATATTCTTGTGCGGTGACTAGGGGGTGTTGAGTCCAGTTCACTGAGCAGGGAGTAGGCCTTCTCTATTACATATTTGGCTTATGGAGTGGTCTCAGAGCTAATTTCAAACCCTTGTTCTATGCATCACCCCACCTCACCTTTTCCGTTAAGCAGCCATAGTGTGTCTTCTAATGGTGTGACTCTGTTCTGTTTTGTAATTCAGTTCAAGTGTTGCTATTTTGACACTCGCTCTATAAGCGATATCTTAGGATAAGTGTCTTTCTCTGTGTGACTTATTTCACTTAGAATCATCGTCGCTAAATCCACTCATCATGCTGCTAACTAGCCTTATGACATTGATTTCATGGCTGAGTGATATTCCATTGTGCCAAGTACCACCATTTCTTTATCCATTTTTCTCTTTCCTGGGATATTGAAGGTGTACTGAAGTGGAGGTTCTTGGAAACAGAGCAGCCGTAATGTTTGGGGTGCCTGTGTCTTGTTGATTTTTAGTTTTCCCAATTTATACGCCCATGAGTGGAAGTGCCCTATGCTTTCTAAGCTGTGTTTATTACTTTTTTCAAGACACACCGTACACTTCTCCAGAGTGCCTGTTGGCAATTTACATCCCGCCCATCAGCGTAGCAAGTCTCCCATGTCTCCATGGCCTGTCCTGCTTTTCTGGTTTTTACACTTTTTCCAGCATGGCATTTTTAACCGAGGGCAAGCGAGACTTCTTTGTAGCACTGATTTGCCATTCCGGCTTGCTTGGTTGGCCAAAAAGTGCGTATGCGTTTTTTCCTGAATATATTTAGGGAAAAACGCATACGCCCTTTTTGGCCAAGGGCATCATTGTCAACGTTTTGCCGCTTTTCATGTGCTTTAAAGGCGAGTCGAATCTACCTCCTGAAATCTGTTTCCTGCAAATCTGCCTTGCTTTCAAATCCTTTTCGTTGCCTTCCCTCAATATATTTGCGGACGAGAGTTCTCATTTATAACTGTGCACGTTTGTGAATTGCAGTGCCCCTGAGCTCCATTTCTCTACTCGCTCTTTTGGGAGCTGGCCGCAACAGCGCAGGATTGCTTTAGGCCCTATTTTGGTTCTGGGGGGCAGGCTGAGCCTGTGGTTCATTCTTCTTCCTGATGGGAAAATGGAGTGACCTGTGCCTGTCCCAACACCTAGGGCTAGTCTCTCGTTGGTTCCCCGTCTTCCCGTTCATCCTCAGGACAAATTGCAACCTGTACGAAACAGGAGGTTAAAGGTGCTGATTCTCCAAGTAGGGAGATGGTTAGTCAAGCGGCTGGAATGGCGAACCCAAGCACAAGGAGAGGAGAAATGAGGTGCGTTTTAGAAGCCTTTCCCGATCTCACGGCATACCATCTTCTGGGTTTCCCATGCATGTTTTGATGTAGGAAGATGCCCTTGTACCTGGAGATTTGAGACCCATGGGGTGGTTACCCCGCGGTGTTACTTTAAGGTATCTGCGTTTGCTCACCCAACCTCACCAATCCTCTCAGCCCCAAGAGTGTCCAGCCTTATGTCTCATCCAGCTGTGGGTCTAGATATGGTCGATCCAGGTGGCATAAGAGCCCCTGAACTGATTTTGTAAGAATTTCTCTCTCTTTCACTGTCTTTGTTTTGTGGGTTTTTTTAAGTAATTTATGTTTAGAATGGTGCTTGGCTGCTTTTCCCTGCTGTGTTTATGCCGCTTTACACCCTCTTGATTCACTTGCAGAGAGATATCGATACATAGGTTTTCAGATTCTTACTAGTCAGAATTATTCTTGAGCGGTGACTAGGGGGTGTTGAGTCCAGTTCACTGAGCAGGGAGTAGGCCTTGTCTATTACATATTTGGCTTATGGAGCGGTCTCTGAGCTAATTTCAAACCCTTGTTTTATGCATCACCACACCACACCTTTCCCGTTAAGCAGCCATAGTGTGTCTTCTAAAGGTGTGCCTCTGTTCTGTTTTGTAATTCAGTTCAAGTGTAGCGATTTTGACATTCCCTCTATAATCGATATCTTAGGATAAGGGTCTTTTTCTGTGTGACTTATTTCACTTAGAATCATCGTCGCTAAATCCACTCATCATGCTGCTAACTAGCCTTATGACATTGATTTCATGGCTGAGTGATATTCCATTGTGCCAAGTACCACCATTTGTTTATCCATTTTTCTCTTTCCTGGGATATTGAAGGTGTACCGATGTGGAGGTTCTTGGAAAGAGAGCAGCCGTAAAGTTTGGGGTGCCTGTGTCTTGTTGATTTTTAGTTTTCCCAATGTATACGCCCATGAGTGGAAGTGCCCTATGCTCTCTAAGCTGTGTTTATTACTTGTTTCAGGACACACTGTACACTTCTCCAGAGTGCCTGTTGGCAATTTACATCCCGCCCATCAGCGTAGCAAGGCTCCCATGTCTCCATGGCCTGTCCTGCTTTTCTGGTTTTTACACTTTTTTCAGCATGGCCCTTTTGACCGAGGGCAAGCGAGACTTCTTTGTAGCGCTGATTTGCCCTTCCGGCTTGCTTGGTTGGCCAAAAAGGGCGTATGCGTTTTTTCCTGAATATATTCAGGAAAAAACGCATACGCCCTTTTTGGCCAAGGGCATCATTGTCAACGTTTTGCCGCTTTTCATGTGCTTTAAAGGCGAGTCGAATCTACCTCCTGAAATCTGTTTCTTGCAAATCTGCTTTGCTTTCAAATCCTCTTCGTTGCCTTCCCTCAATATATTTGTGGACGAGAGTTCTCATTTATAACTCTGCACGTTTCTTAATTGCAGTGCCCCTGAGCTCCATTTTACTACTCGCTTTTTTGGGAGCTGGCCGCAAAAGCGCAGGATTGCTTCAGGCCCTATTTTGGTTCTGGGGGGCAGGCTGAGCCTGTGGTTCATTCTTCTTCCTGATGGGAAAATGGAGTGACCTGTGCCTGTCCCAACACCTAGGGCTAGTCTCTCATTGGTTCCCCGTCTTCCCTTTCATCCTCAGGACAAATTGCAACCTGTACGAAACAGGAGGTTAAAGGTGCTGATTCTCCAAGTAGGGAGATGGTTAGTCAAGCGGCTGGAACGGCAAACCCGAGCACAAGGAGAGGAGAAATGAGGTGCGTTTTAGAAACCTTTCCCGATCTCACGGCATACCATCTTCTGGGTTTCCCATGCATGTTTTGATGTAGGAAGATGCCCTTGTACCTGGAGATTGAAAACCCATGGTGTGGGTACCCCGCGGTGTTACTTTAAAGTATCTGCGTTTGCTCACCCAACCTCACCAATCCTCTCAGCCCCAAGAGTGTCCAGCCTTATGTGTCATCCAGCTGTGGGTCTAGACATGGTCAATCCAGGTTGCAACAGAGACCCTGAACGGATTTTGTAAGAATTTCTCTCTCTTTCACTGTCTTTGCTTTGTGGGTTTTTTAAAGTAATTTATGTTTAGAATGGGGCTTGGCTGCTTTTCCCTGCTGTGTTTATGCCGCTTTACACCCTCTTGATTCACTTGCAGAGAGATATCGATACATAGGTTTTCAGATTCTTACTAGTCAGATATATTCTTGTGCGGTGACTAGGGGGTGTTGAGTCCAGTTCACTGAGCAGGGAGTAGGCCTTGTCTATTACATATTCGGCTTATGGAGCGGTCTCTCAGCTAATTTCAAACCCTTCTTTTATGCATCACCCCACCTCACCTTTCCCGTTAAGCAGCCATAGTGTGTCTTCTAAAGGTGTGACTCTGTTCTGTTCTGTAATTCAGTTCAAGTGTAGCGATTTTGACATTCCCTCTATAAGCGATATCTTAGGATAAGTGTCTTTTTCTGTGTGACTTATTTCACTTAGAATCATCGTACCTAAATCCACTCATCATGCTGCTAACTAGCCTTATGACATTGATTTCATGGCTGAGTGATATTCCATTGTGCCAAGTACCACCATTTCTTTATCCATTTTTCTCTTTCCTGGGATATTGAAGGTGTACCGAAACGTAGGTTCTTGGAAACAGAGCAGCCGTAAACTTTAGGGTGCCTGTGTCTTGTTGATTTTTAGTTTTCCCAATTTATACGCCCATGACTGGAAGTGCCCTATGCTCTCTACGCTGTGTTTATTACTTGTTTCAGGACACACCGTACTCTTCTCCAGAGTGCCTGTTGGCAATTTACATCCCGCCCATCAGCGTAGCAAGGCTCCCATGTCTCCATGGCCTGTCCTGCTTTTCTGGTTTTTACACTTTGTTCAGCATGGCCCTTTTGACCGAGGGCAAGCGAGACTTCTTTGTAGCGCTGATTTGCCCTTCCGGCTTGCTTGGTTGGCCAAAAAGGGCGTATGCGTTTTTTCCTGAATATATTCAGGAAAAAACGCATACGCCCTTTTTGGCCAAGGGCATCATTGTCAACGTTTTGCCGCTTTTCATGTGCTTTAAAGGCGAGTCGAATCTACCTCCTGAAATCTGTTTCCTGCAAATCTGCCTTGCTTTCAAATCCTCTTCGTTGCCTTCCCTCAATATATTTGTGGACGAGAGTGCTCATTGATAACTCTGCACGTTTGTGAATTGCAGTGCCCCTGAGCTCCATTTGTCTCCTCGCTTTTTTGGGAGCTGGCCGCAAAAGCGCAGGATTGCTTCAGGCCCTATTTTGGTTCTGGGGGGCAGGCTGAGCCTGTGGTTCATTCTTCTTCCTGATGGGAAAATGGAGTGACCTGTGCCTGTCCCAACACCTAGGGCTCGTCTCTCGTTGGTTCCCCATCTTCCCGTTCATCCTCAGGACAAATTGCAACCTGGACGAAACAGGAGGTTATAGGTGCTGATTCTCCAAGTAGGGAGATGTTTAGTCAAGCGGCTGGAATGGCGAACCCGAGCACAAGGAGAGGAGAAATGAGGTGCGTTTTAGAAACCTTTTCCAATCTCACGGCATACCATCTTCTGGGTTTCCCATGCATGTTTTGATGTAGGAAGATTCCCTTGTACCTGGAGATTTGAGACACATGGGGTGGGTACCCCGCGGTATTACTTTAAAGTATCTGCATTTGCTCACCCAACCTCACCAATCCTCTCAGCCCCAAGAGTGTCCAGCCTTATGTCTCATCCAGCTGTGGGTCTAGATATGGTCAATCCAGGTTGCATCATAGACCCTGAACGGATTTTGTAAGAATTTCTCTCTCTTTCACTGTCTTTTTTTTGTGGGTTTTTTAAAGTAATTTATGTTTAGAATCGGGCTTGGCTGCTTTTCCCTGCTGTGTTGATGCCGCTTTACACCCTCTTGATTCACTTGCAGAGAGATATCGATACATAGGTTTTCAGATTCTTACTAGTCAGATATATTCTTGTGTGGTGACTAGGGTGTGTTGAGTCCAGTTCACTGAGCAGGGAGTAGGCCTTGTCTATTACATATTTGGCTTATGGAGCGGTCTCTGAGCTAATTTCAAACCCTTGTTTTATGCATCACCCCACCTCACCTTTTCCGTTAAGCAGCCATAGTGTGTCTTCTAAAGGTGAGCCTCTGTTCTGTTTTGTAATTCAGTTCAAGTGTAGCGATTTTGACATTCCCTCTATAAGCGATATCTTAGGATAAGTGCCTTTTTCTGTGTGATTTATTTCACTTAGAATCATCGTACCTAAATCCACTCATCATGCTGCTAACTAGCCTTATGACATTGATTTCATGGCTGAGTGATATTCCATTGTGCCAAGTACCACCATTTCTTTATCCATTTTTCTCTTTCCTGGGATATTGAAGGTGTACCGAAGCGGAGGTTCTTGGAAACAGAGCAGCCGTAAACTTTAGGGTGCCTGTGTCATGTTGATTTTTAGTTTTCCCAATTTATACGCCCATGAGTGGAAGTGCCCTATGCTCTTTAAGCTGTGTTTATTACTTGTTTCAGGACACACCGTGCTCTTCTCCAGAGTGCCTGTTGGCAATTTACATCCCGCCCATCAGCGTAGCAAGGCTCCCATGTCTCCATGGCCTGTCCTGCTTTTCTGGTTTTTACACTTTGTTCAGCATGGCCCTTTTGACCGAGGGCAAGCGAGACCTCTTTGTAGCACTGATTTGCCCTTCCGGCTTGCTTGGTTGGCCAAAAAGTGCGTACGCCTTTTTTCCTGAATATATTCAGGAAAAAACGCGTACGCCCTTTTTGGCCAAGGGCATCATTGTCAACGTTGTGCCGCTTTTCATGTGCTTTAAAGGCGAGTCGAATCTACCTCCTGAAATCTGTTTCCTGCAAATCTGCCTTGCTTTCAAATCCTCTTCGTTGCCTTCCCTCAATATATTTGTGGACGAGAGTTCTCATTTATAACTCTGCCCGTTTGTGAATTGCAGTGCCCGTGAGCTCCATTTGTCTCCTCGCTTTTTTGGGAGCTGGCCGCAAAAGCACAGGATTGCTTCAGGCCCTATTTTGGTTCTGGGGGGCAGGCTGAGCCTGTGGTTCATTCTTCTTCCTGATGGGAAAATGGAGTGACCTATTCCTGTCCCAACACCTAGGGCTAGTCTCTCGTTGGTTCCGCGTCTTCCTGTTCATCCTCAGGACAAATTGCAACCTGTACAATCAGGAGGTTAAAGGTGCTGATTCTCCAAGTAGGGAGATGGTTAGTCAAGCAGCTGGAATGGCGAACCCGAGCACAAGGAGAGGAGAAATGAGGTGCGTTTTAGAAACCTTTTCCGATCTCACGGCATACCATCTTCTGGGTTTCCCATGCATGTTTTGATGTAGGAAGATGCCCTTGTACCTGGAGATTTGAGACCCATGGGGTGGGTACCCCGCAGTGTTACTTTGAAGTATCTGCGTTTGCTCACCCAACCTCACCAATCCTCTCAGCCCCAAGAGTGTCCAGCCTTATGTCTCATCCAGCTGTGGGTCTAGATATGGTCAATCCAGGTTGCATCATAGACCCTGAACGGATTTTGTAACAATTTCTCTCTCTTTCACTGTCTTTGTTTTGTGGGTTTTTTAAAGTAATGTATGTTTAGAATCGGGCTTGGCTGCTTTTCCCTGCTGTGTTTATGCTGCTTTACACCCTCTTGATTCACTTGCAGAGAGATATCAATACACAGGTTTTCAGATTCATACTAGTCAGATATATTCTTGTGTGGTGACTAGGGTGTGTTGAGTCCAGTTCACTGAGCAGGGAGTAGGCCTTGTCTATTACATATTTGGCTTATGGAGCGGTCTCTCAGCTAATTTCAAACCCTTGTTTTATGCATCACCCCACCTCACCTTTTCCGTTAAGCAGCCATAGTGTGTCTTCTAAAGGTGTGCCTCTGTTCTGTTTTGTAATTCAGTTCAACTGTAGCGATTTTGACATTCCCTCTATAAGCGATATCTTAGGATAAGTGTCTTTTTCTGTGTGACTTATTTCACTTAGAATCATCGTACCTAAATCCACTCATCATGCTGCTAACTAGCCTTATGACATTGATTTCATGGCTGAGTGATATTCCATTGTGCCAAGTACCACCATTTCTTTATCCATTTTTCTCTTTCCTGGGATATTCAAGGTGTACCGAAACGGAGGTTCTTGGAAACAGAGCAGCCGTAAACTTTAGGGTTCCTGTGTCTTGTTGATTTTTAGTTTTCCCAATTTATACGCCCATGAGTGGAAGTGCCCTATGCTCTCTACGCTGTGTTTATTACTTGTTTCAGGACAAACCGTACTCTTCTCCAGAGTGCCTGTTGGCAATTTACATCCCGCCCATCAGCGTAGCAAGGCTCCCATGTCTCCATGGCCTGTCCTGCTTTTCTGCTTTTTACACTTTGTTCAGCATGGCCCTTTTGACCGAGGGCAAGCGAGACTTCTTTGTAGCGCTGATTTGCCCTTCCGGCTTGCTTGGTTGGCCAAAAAGGGCGTATGCGTTTTTTCCTGAATATATTCAGGAAAAAACGCATACGCCCTTTTTGGCCAAGGGCATCATTGTCAACGTTTTGCCGCTTTTCATGTGCTTTAAAGGCGAGTCGAATCTACCTCCTGAAATCTGTTTCCTGCAAATCTGCCTTGCTTTCAAATCCTCTTCGTTGCCTTCCCTCAATATATTTGTGGACGAGAGTTCTCATTTATAACTCTGCACGTTTGTGAATTGCAGTGCCCCTGAGCTCCATTTGTCTCCTCGCTTTTTTGGGAGCTGGCCGCAAAAGCGCAGGATTGCTTCAGGCCCTATTTTGGTTCTGGGGGGCAGGCTGAGCCTGTGGTTCATTCTTCTTCCTGATGGGAAAATGGAGTGACCTATTCCTGTCCCAACACCTAGGGCTAGTCTCTCGTTGGTTCCGCGTCTTCCTGTTCATCCTCAGGACAAATTGCAACCTGTACAATCAGGAGGTTAAAGGTGCTGATTCTCCAAGTAGGGAGATGGTTAGTCAAGCAGCTGGAATGGCGAACCCGAGCACAAGGAGAGGAGAAATGAGGTGCGTTTTAGAAACCTTTTCCGATCTCACGGCATACCATCTTCTGGGTTTCCCATGCATGTTTTGATGTAGGAAGATGCCCTTGTACCTGGAGATTTGAGACCCATGGGGTGGGTACCCCGCAGTGTTACTTTGAAGTATCTGCGTTTGCTCACCCAACCTCACCAATCCTCTCAGCCCCAAGAGTGTCCAGCCTTATGTCTCATCCAGCTGTGGGTCTAGATATGGTCAATCCAGGTTGCATCATAGACCCTGAACGGATTTTGTAAGAATTTCTCTCTCTTTCACTGTCTTTGTTTTGTGGGTTTTTTAAAGTAATGTATGTTTAGAATCGGGCTTGGCTGCTTTTCCCTGCTGTGTTAATGGGGCTTTACACCCTCTTGATTCACTTGCAGAGAGATATCGATACATAGGTTTTCAGAATCTTACTAGTCAGATATATTCTTGTGTGGTGACTAGGGTCTATTGAGTCCAGTTCACTGAGCAGGGAGTAGGCCTTGTCTATTACATATTTGGCTTATGGAGCGGTCTCTCAGCTAATTTCAAACCCTTGTTTTATGCATCACCCCACCTCACCTTTCCCGTTAAGCAGCCATAGTGTGTCTTCTAAAGGTGTGACTCTGTTCTGTTCTGTAATTCAGTTCAAGTGTAGCGATTTTGACATTCCCTCTATAAGCGATATCTTAGGATAAGTGTCTTTTTCTGTGTGACTTATTTCACTTAGAATCATCGTACCTAAATCCACTCATCATGCTGCTAACTAGCCTTATGACATTGATTTCATGGCTGAGTGATATTCCATTGTGCCAAGTACCACCATTTCTTTATCCATTTTTCTCTTTCCTGGGATATTGAAGGTGTACCGAAACGGAGGTTCTTGGAAACAGAGCAGCCGTAAACTTTAGGGTGCCTGTGTCTTGTTGATTTTTAGTTTTCCCAATTTATACGCCCATGACTGGAAGTGCCCTATGCTCTCTACGCTGTGTTTATTACTTGTTTCAGGACACACCGTACTCTTCTCCAGAGTGCCTGTTGGCAATTTACATCCCGCCCATCAGCGTAGCAAGGCTCCCATGTCTCCATGGCCTGTCCTGCTTTTCTGGTTTTTACACTTTGTTCAGCATGGCCCTTTTGACCGAGGGCAAGCGAGACTTCTTTGTAGCGCTGATTTGCCCTTCCGGCTTGCTTGGTTGGCCAAAAAGGGCGTATGCGTTTTTTCCTGAATATATTCAGGAAAAAACGCATACGCCCTTTTTGGCCAACGGCATCATTGTCAACGTTTTGCCGCTTTTCATGTGCTTTAAAGGCGAGTCGAATCTACCTCCTGAAATCTGTTTCCTGCAAATCTGCCTTGCTTTCAAATCCTCTTCGTTGCCTTCCCTCAATATATTTGTGGACGAGAGTTCTCATTTATAACTCTGCACGTTTGTGAATTGCAGTGCCCCTGAGCTCCATTTGTCTCCTCGCTTTTTTGGGAGCTGGCCGCAAAAGCGCAGGATTGCTTCAGGCCCTATTTTGGTTCTGGGGGGCAGGCTGAGCCTGTGGTTCATTCTTCTTCCTGATGGGAAAATGGAGTGACCTGTGCCTGTCCCAACACCTAGGGCTAGTCTCTCGTTAGTTCCCCGTCTTCCCGTTCATCCTCAGGACAAATTGCAACCTGGACGAAACAGGAGGTTATCGGTGCTGATTCTCCAAATAGGGAGATGTTTAGTCAAGGGGCTGGAATGGCGAACCCGAGCACAAGGAGAGGAGAAATGAGGTGCGTTTTAGAAACCTTTTCCGATCTCACGGCATACCATCTTCTGGGTTTCCCATGCATGTTTTGATGTAGGAAGATTCCCTTGTACCTGGAGATTTGAGACACATGGGGTGGGTACCCCGCGGTATTACTTTAAAGTATCTGCATTTGCTCACCCAACCTCACCAATCCTCTCAGCCCCAAGAGTGTCCAGCCTTATGTCTCATCCAGCTGTGGGTCTAGATATGGTCAATCCAGGTTGCATCATAGACCCTGAACGGATTTTGTAAGAATTTCTCTCTCTTTCACTGTCTTTGTTTTGTGGGTTTTTAAAAGTAATTTACGTTTCGAATGGGGCTTGGCTGCTTTTCCCTGCTGTGTTAATGCCGCTTTACACCCTCTTGATTCACTTGCAGAGAGATATCGATACATAGGTTTTCAGAATCTTACTAGTCAGATATATTCTTGTGTGGTGACTAGGGTCTGTTGAGTCCAGTTCACTGAGCAGGGAGTAGGCCTTGTCTATTACATATTTGGCTTATGGAGCGGTCTCTGAGCTAATTTCAAACCCTTGTTTTATGCATCACCCCACCTCACCTTTCCCGTTAAGCAGCCATAGTGTGTCTTCTAAAGGTGTGACTCTGTTCTGTTTTGTAATTCAGTTCAAGTGTAGCGATTTTGACATTCCCTCTATAAGCGATATCTTAGGATAAGTGTCTTTTTCTGTGTGACTTATTTCACTTAGAATCATCGTACCTAAATCCACTCATCATGCTGCTAACTAGCCTTATGACATTGATTTCATGGCTGAGTGATATTCCATTGTGCCAAGTACCACCATTTCTTTATCCATTTTTCTCTTTCCTGGGATATTGAAGGTGTACCGAAACGGAGGTTCTTGGAAACAGAGCAGCCGTAAACTTTAGGGTGCCTGTGTCTTGTTGATTTTTAGTTTTCCCAATTTATACGCCCATGAGTGGAAGTGCCCTATGCTCTCTACGCTGTGTTTATTACTTGTTTCAGGACACACCGTACTCTTTTCCAGAGTGCCTGTTGGCAATTTACATCCCGCCCATCAGCGTAGCAAGGCTCCCATGTCTCCATGGCCTGTCCTGCTTTTCTGGTTTTTACACTTTGTTCAGCATGGCCCTTTTGACCGAGGGCAAGCGAGACTTCTTTGTAGCGCTGATTTGCCCTTCCGGCTTGCTTGGTTGGCCAAAAAGGGCGTATGCGTTTTTTCCTGAATATATTCAGGAAAAAACGCATACGCCCTTTTTGGCCAAGGGCATCATTGTCAACGTTTTGCCGCTTTTCATGTGCTTTAAAGGCGAGTCGAATCTACCTCCTGAAATCTGTTTCCTGCAAATCTGCCTTGCTTTCAAATCCTCTTCGTTGCCTTCCCTCAATATATTTGTGGACGAGAGTTCTCATTTATAACTCTGCACGTTTGTGAATTGCAGTGCCCCTGAGCTCCATTTGTCTCCTCGCTTTTTTGGGAGCTGGCCGCAAAAGCGCAGGATTGCTTCAGGCCCTATTTTGGTTCTGGGGGGCAGGCTGAGCCTGTGGTTCATTCTTCTTCCTGATGGGAAAATGGAGTGACCTGTGCCTGTCCCAACACCTAGGGCTCGTCTCTCGTTGGTTCCCCGTCTTCCCGTTCATCCTGAGGACAAATTGCAACCTGTACGAAACAGGAGGTTAAAGGTGCTGATTCTCCAAGTAGGGAGATGTTTAGTCAAGCGGCTGGAATGGCGAACCCGAACACAAGGAGAGGAGAAATGAGGTGCGTTTTAGAAACCTTTCCCGATCTCACGGCATACCATCTTCTGGGTTTCCCATGCATGTTTTGATGTAGGAAGATGCCCTTGTACCTGGAGATTTGAGACCCATGGGGTGTGTTCCCCGCAGTGTTACTTTAAAGTATCTGCGTTTGCTCACCCAACCTCACCAATCCTCTCAGCCCCAAGAGTGTCCAGCCTTATGTCTCATCCAGCTGTGGGTCTAGATATGGTCAATCCAGGTTGCATCATAGACCCTGAACGGATTTTGTAAGAATTTCTCTCTCTTTCACTGTCTTTTTTTTGTGGGTTTTTTAAAGTAATTTATGTTTAGAATCGGGCTTGGCTGCTTTTCCCTGCTGTGTTGATGCCGCTTTACACCCTCTTGATTCACTTGCAGAGAGATATCGATACATAGGTTTTCAGATTCTTACTAGTCAGATATATTCTTGTGTGGTGACTAGGGTGTGTTGAGTCCAGTTCACTGAGCAGGGAGTAGGCCTTGTCTATTACATATTTGGCTTATGGAGCGGTCTCTGAGCTAATTTCAAACCCTTGTTTTATGCATCACCCCACCTCACCTTTCCCGTTAAGCAGCCATAGTGTGTCTTCTAAAGGTGTGACTCTGTTCTGTTTTGTAATTCAGTTCAAGTGTAGCGATTTTGACATTCCCTCTATAAGCGATATCTTAGGATAAGTGTCTTTTTCTGTGTGACTTATTTCACTTAGAATCATCGTACCTAAATCCACTCATCATGCTGCTAACTAGCCTTATGACATTGATTTCATGGCTGAGTGATATTCCATTGTGCCAAGTACCACCATTTCTTTATCCATTTTTCTCTTTCCTGGGATATTGAAGTTGTACCGAAGCGGAGGTTCTTGGCAACAGAGCAGCCGTAAAGTTGGGGGTGCCTGTGTCTTGTTGATTTTTAGTTTTCCCAATTTATACGCCCTTCAGTGGAAGTGCCCTATGCTCTCAACGCTGTGTTTATTACTTGTTTCAGAACACACCGTACTCTTCTCCAGAGTGCCTGTTGGCAATTTATATCCCGCCCATCAGCGTAGCAAGGCTCCCATGTCTCCATGGCCTGTCCTGCTTTTCTGGTTTTTACACTTTGTTCAGCATGGCCCTTTTGACCGAGGGCAAGCGAGACTTCTTTGTAGCGCTGATTTGCCCTTCCGGCTTGCTTGGTTGGCCAAAAAGGGCGTATGCGTTTTTTCCTGAATATATTCAGGTAAAAACGCATACGCCCTTTTTGGCCAAGGGCATCATTGTCAACATTTTGCCGCTTTTCATGTGCTTTAAAGGCGAGTCGAATCTACCTCCTGAAATCTGTTTCCTGCAAATCTGCCTTCCTTTCAAATCCTCTTCGTTGCCTTCCCTCAATATATTTGTGGACGAGAGTTCTCATTTATAACTCTGCACGTTTGTGAATTGCAGTGCCCCTGAGCTCCATTTGTCTCCTCGCTTTTTTTGGGAGCTGGCCGCAAAAGCGCAGGATTGCTTCAGGCCCTATTTTGGTTCTGGGGGGCAGGCTGAGCCTGTGGTTCATTCTTCTTCCTGATGGGAAAATGGAGTGACCTATGCCTGTCCCAACACCTAGGGCTCGTCTCTCGTTGGTTCCGCGTCTTCCCGTTCATCCTCAGGACAAATTGCAACCTGTACAATCAGGAGGTTAAAGGTGCTGATTCTCCAAGTAGGGAGATGGTTAGTCAAGCGGCTGGAATGGCGAACCCGAGCACAAGGAGAGGAGAAATGAGGTGCGTTTTAGAAACCTTTCCCGATCTCATGGCATACCATCTTCTGGGTTTCCCATGCATGTTTTGATGTAGGAAGATGCCCTTGTACCTGGAGATTTGAGACCCATGGGGTGTGTTCCCCGCAGTGTTACTTTAAAGTATCTGCGTTTGCTCACCCAACCTCACCAATCCTCTCAGCCCCAAGAGTGTCCAGCCTTATGTCTCATCCAGCTGTGGGTCTAGATATGGTCAATCCAGTTTGCATCATAGACACTGAACGGATTTTGTAAGAATTTCTCTCTCTTTCACTGTCTTTGTTTTGTGGGTTTTTTAAAGTAATTTATGATTAGAATCGGGCTTGGCTGCTTTTCCCTGCTGTGTTGATGCCGCTTTACACCCTCTTGATTCACTTGCAGAGAGATATCGATACATAGGTTTTCAGATGCTTACTAGTCAGATATATTCTTGTGCGGTGACTAGGGGGTGTTGAGTCCAGTTCACTAAGCAGGGAGTAGGCCTTGTCTATTACATATTTGGCTTATGGAGCTGTCTCTGAGCTAATTTCAAACCCTTGTTTTATGCATCACCCCACCTCACCTTTCCCGTTAAGCAGCCATAGTGTGTCTTCTAAAGGTGTGACTCTGTTCTGTTTTGTAATTCAGTTCAAGTGTAGCGATTTTGACATTCCCTCTATAAGCGATATCTTAGGATAAGTGTCATTTCCTGTGTGACTTACTTCACTTAGAATCATCGTACCTAAATCCACTCATCATGCTGCTAACTAGCCTTATGACATTGATTTCATGGCTGAGTGATATTCCATTGTGCCAAGTACCACCATTTCTTTATCCATTTTTCTCTTTCCTGGGATATTGAAGGTGTACCAAAGCGGAGGTTCTTGGAAACAGAGCAGCCGTAAACTTTAGGGTGCCTGTGTCTTGTTGATTTTTAGTTTTCCCAATTTATATGCCCATGAGTGGAAGTGCCCTATGCTCTCTACGCTGTGTTTATTACTTGTTTCAGGACACACCGTACTCTTCTCCAGAGTGCCTGTTGGCAATTTACATCCCGCCCATCAGCGTAGCAAGGCTCCCATGTCTCCATGGCCTGTCCTGCTTTTCTGGTTTTTACACTTTGTTCAGCATGGCCCTTTTGACCGAGGGCAAGCGAGACTTCTTTGTAGCGCTGATTTGCCCTTCCGGCTTGCTTGGTTGCCCAAAAAGGGCGTATGCGTTTTTTCCTGAACATATTCAGGAAAAAACGCATACGCCCTTTTTGGCCAAGGGCATCATTGTCAACGTTTTGTCGCTTTTCATGTGCTATAAAGGCGAGTCGAATCTACCTCCTGAAATCTGTTTCCTGCAGTCTGCCTTGCTTTCAAATCCTCTTCGTTGCCTTCCCTCAATATATTTGTGGACGAGAGTTCTCATTTATAACTCTGCACGTTTGTGAATTGCAGTGCCCCTGAGCTCCATTTGTCTACTCGCATTTTAGGGAGGTGGCCGCAAAAGGGCAGGATTGCTTCAAGCCCTATTTTGGTTCAGGGGGGCAGGCTGAGCCTGTGGTTCATTCTTCTTCCTGATGGGAAAATGGAGTGACCTATGCCTGTCCCAACACCTAGGGCTAGTCTCTCGTTGGTTCCCCGTCTTCCCGTTCATCCTCAGGACAAATTGCAACCTGGACGAAACAGGAGGTTAAAGGTGCTGATTCTCCAAGTAGGCAGATGGTTAGTCAAGCGGCTGGAATGGCGAACCCGAGCACAAGGAGAGGAGAATTGAGGTGTGTTTTAGAAACCTTTCCCGATCTCATGGCATACCATCTTCTGGGTTTCCCATGCATGTTTTGATGTAGGAAGATGCCCTTGTACCTGGAGATTTGAGACCCATGGGGTGTGTTCCCCGCAGTGTTACTTTAAAGTATCTGGGTTTGCTCACCCAACCTCACCAATCCTCTCAGCCCCAAGAGTGTCCAGCCTTATGTCTCATCCAGCTGTGGGTCTAGATATGGTCAATCCAGGTTGCATCATAGACCCTGAACGGATTTTGTAAGAATTTCTCTCTCTTTCACTGTCTTTGTTTTGTGGGTTTTTTAAAGTAATTTATGTTTAGGATCGGGCTTGGCTACTTTTCCCTGCTGTGTTGATGCCGCTTTACACCCTCTTGATTCACTTGCAGAGAGATATCGATACATAGGTTTTCAGATTCTTACTAGTCAGATATATTCTTGTGTGGTGACTAGGGTGTGTTGAGTCCAGTTCACTGAGCAGGAAGTAGCCCTCGTCTATTACATATTTGGCTTATGGAGCGGTCTCTGAGCTAATTTCAAACCCTTGTTTTATGCATCACCCCACCTCACCTTTCCCGTTAAGCAGCCATAGTGTGTCTTCTAAAGGTGGGACTCTGTTCTGTTTTGTAATTCAGTTCAAGTGTAGCGATTTTGACATTCCCTCTATAAGCGATATCTTAGGATAAGTGTCTTTTTCTGTGTGACTTATTTCACTTAGAATCATCGTATCTAAATCCACTCATCATGCCGCTAACTAGCCTTATGACATTCATTTCATGGTTGAGTGATATTCCATTGTGCCAAGTACCACCATTTCTTTATCCATTTTTCTCTTTCCTGGGATATTGAAGGTGTACCGAAGTGGAGGTTCTTGGAAACAGAGCAGCCGTAAAGTTTGGGGTGCCTGTGTCTTGTTGATTTTTAGTTTTCCCAATTTATACGCCCTTGAGTGGAAGTGCCCTATGCTCTCTACGCTGTGTTTATTACTTGTTTCAGGACACACCGTACTCTTCTCCAGAGTGCCTGTTGGCAATTTACATCCCGCCCATCAGCGTAGCAAGGCTCCCATGTCTCCATGGCCTGTCCTGCTTTTCTGGTTTTTACACTTTGTTCAGCATGGCCCTTTTGACCGAGGGCAAGCGAGACTTCTTTGTAGCGCTGATTTGCCCTTCCGGCTTGCTTGGTTGGCCAAAAAGGGCGTATGCGTATTTTCCTGAATATATTCAGGAAAAAACGCATACGCCCTTTTTGGCCAAGGGCATCATTGTCAACGTTTTGCCGCTTTTCATGTGCTTTAAAGGCGAGTCGAATCTACCTCCTGAAATCTGTTTCCTGCAAATCTGCCTTGCTTTCAAATCCTCTTCGTTGCCTTCCCTCAATATATTTGTGGACGAGAGTTCTCATTTATAACTCTGCACGTTTGTGAATTGCAGTGCCCCTGAGCTCCATTTGTCTCCTCGCTTTTTTGGGAGCTGGCCGCAAAAGCGCAGGATTGCTTCAGGCCCTATTTTGGTTCTGGGGGCAGGCTGAGCCTGTGGTTCATTCTTCTTCCTGATGGGAAAATGGAGTGACCTGTGCCTGTCCCAACACCTAGGGCTAGTCTTTCGTTGGTTCCTCGTCTTCCCGTTCATCCTCAGGACAAATTGCAACCTGGACGAAACAGTAGGTTAAAGGTGCTGATTCTCCAAGTAGGGAGATGGTTAGTCAAGCGGCTGGAATGGCGAACCCGAGCACAAGGAGAGGAGAAATGAGGTGCGTTTTAGAAACCTTTCCCGATCTCATGGCATACCATCTTCTGGGTTTCCCATGCATGTTTTGATGTAGGAAGATTCCCTTGTACCTGGAGATTTGAGACCCATGGGGTGTGTTCCCCGCAGTGTTACTTTAAAGTATCTGCGTTTGCTCACCCAACCTCACCAATCCTCTCAGCCCCAAGAGTGTCCAGCCTTGTGTCTCATCCAGCTGTGGGTCTAGATATGGTCAATCCAGGTTGCATCAGAGACCCTGAACGGATTTTGTAAGAATTTCTCTCTCTTTCACTGTCTTTGTTTTGTGGGTTTTTTAAAGTAATTTATGTTTAGAATCGGGCTTGGCTGCTTTTCCCTGCTGTGTTGATGCCGCTTTACACCCTCTTGATTCACTTGCAGAGAGATATCGATACATAGGTTTTCAGATTCTTACTAGTCAGATATATTCTTGTGTGGTGTCTAGGGTGTGTTGAGTCCAGTTCACTGAGCAGGGAGTAGGCCTTGTCTATTACATATTTGGCTTATGGAGCGGTCTCTGAGCTAATTTCAAACCCTTGTTTTATGCATCACCCCACCTCACCTTTCCCGTTAAGCAGCCATAGTGTGTCTTCTAAAGGTGTGACTCTGTTCTGTTTTGTAATTCAGTTCAAGTGTAGCGATTTTGACATTCCCTCTATAAGCGATATCTTAGGATAAGTGTCTTTTTCTGTGTGACTTATTTCACTTAGAATCATCGTATCTAAATCCACTCATCATGCCGCTAACTAGCCTTATGACATTGATTTCATGGTTGAGTGATATTCCATTGTGCCAAGTACCACCATTTCTTTATCCATTTTTCGCCTTCCTGGGATATTGAAGGTGTACCGAAGTGGAGGTTCTTGGAAACCGAGCAGCCGTATACTTTAGGGTGCCTGTGTCTTGTTGATTTTTAGTTTTCCCAATTTATACGCCCTTGAGTGGAAGTGCCCTATGCTCTCTACGCTGTGTTTATTACTTGTTTCAGGACACACCGTACTCTTCTCCAGAGTGCCTGTTGGCAATTTACATCCCGCCCATCAGCGTAGCTAGGCTCCCATGTCTCCATGGCCTGTCCTGCTTTTCTGGTTTTTACACTTTGTTCAGCATGGCCCTTTTGACCGAGGGCAAGCGAGACTTCTTTGTAGCGCTGATTTGCCCTTCCGGCTTGCTTGGTTGGCCAAAAAGGGCGTATGCGTTTTTTCCTGAATATATTCAGGAAAAAACGCATACGCCCTTTTTGGCCAAGGGCATCATTGTCAACGTTTTGCCGCTTTTCATGTGCTTTAAAGGCGAGTCGAATCTACCTCCTGAAATCTGTTTCCTGCAAATCTGCCTTGCTTTCAAATCCTCTTCGTTGCCTTCCCTCAATATATTTGTGGACGAGAGTTCTCATTTATAACTCTGCACGTTTGTGAATTGCAGTGCCCCTGAGCTCCATTTGTCTCCTCGCTTTTTTGGGAGCTGGCCGCAAAAGCGCAGGATTGCTTCAGGCCCTATTTTGGTTCTGGGGGGCAGGCTGAGCCTGTGGTTCATTCTTCTTCCTGATGGGAAAATGGAGTGACCTGTTCCTGTCCCAACACCTAGGGCTAGTCTTTCGTTGGTTCCTCGTCTTACCGTTCATCCTCAGGACAAATTGCAACCTGGACGAAACAGTAGGTTAAAGGTGCTGATTCTCCAAGTAGGGAGATGGTTAGTCAAGCGGCTGGAATGGCGAACCCGAGCAGAAGGAGAGGAGAAATGATGTGCGTTTTAGAAACCTTTCCCGATCTCATGGCATACCATCTTCTGGGTTTCCCATGCATGTTTTGATGTAGGAAGATGCCCTTGTACCTGGAGATTTGAGACCCATGGGGTGTGTTTCCCGCAGTGTTACTTTAAAGTATCTGCGTTTGCTCACCCAACCTCACCAATCCTCTCAGCCCCAAGAGTGTCCAGCCTTATGTCTCATCCAACTGTGGGTCTAGATATGGTCAATCCAGGTTGCATCATAGACCCTGAACGGATTTTGTAAGAATTTCTCTCTCTTTCACTGTCTTTGTTTTGTGGGTTTTTTAAAGTAATTTATGTTTAGAATCGGGCTTGGCTGCTTTTCCCTGCTGTGTTGATGCCGCTTTACACCCTCTTGATTCACTTGCAGAGAGATATCGATACATAGGTTTTCAGATTCTTACTAGTCAGATATATTCTTGTGTGGTGTCTAGGGTGTGTTGAGTCCAGTTCACTGAGCAGGGAGTAGGCCTTGTCTATTACATATTTGGCTTATGGAGCGGTCTCTGAGCTAATTTCAAACCCTTGTTTTATGCATCACCCCACCTCACCTTTCCCGTTAAGCAGCCATAGTGTGTCTTCTAAAGGTGTGACTCTGTTCTGTTTTGTAATTCAGTTCAAGTGTAGCGATTTTGACATTCCCTCTATAAGCGATATCTTAGGATAAGTGTCTTTTTCTGTGTGCCTTATTTCACTTAGAATCATCGTATCTAAATCCACTCATCATGCCGCTAACTAGCCTTATGACATTGATTTCATGGTTGAGTGATATTCCATTGTGCCAAGTACCACCATTTCTTTATCCATTTTTCTCTTTCCTGGGATATTGAAGGTGTACCGAAGTGGAGGTTCCTGGAAACAGAGCAGCCGTAAACTTTAGGGTGCCTGTGTCTTGTTGATTTTTAGTTTTCCCAATTTATACGCCCTTGAGTGGAAGTGCCCTATGCTCTCTACGCTGTGTTTATTACTTGTTTCAGGACACACCGTACTCTTCTCCAGAGTGCCTGTTGGCAATTTACATCCCGCCCATCAGCGTAGCTAGGCTCCCATGTCTCCATGGCCTGTCCTGCTTTTCTGGTTTTTACACTTTGTTCAGCATGGCCCTTTTGACCGAGGGCAAGCGAGACTTCTTTGTAGCGCTGATTTGCCCTTCCGGCTTGCTTGGTTGGCCAAAAAGGGCGTATGCGTTTTTTCCTGAATATATTCAGGAAAAAACGCATACGCCCTTTTTGGCCAAGGGCATCATTGTCAACGTTTTGCCGCTTTTCATGTGCTTTAAAGGCGAGTCGAATCTACCTCCTGAAATCTGTTTCCTGCAAATCTGCCTTGCTTTCAAATCCTCTTCGTTGCCTTCCCTCAATATATTTGTGGACGAGAGTTCTCATTTATAACTCTGCACGTTTGTGAATTGCAGTGCCCCTGAGCTCCATTTGTCTCCTCGCTTTTTTGGGAGCTGGCCGCAAAAGCGCAGGATTGCTTCAGGCCCTATTTTGGTTCTGGGGGGCAGGCTGAGCCTGTGGTTCATTCTTCTTCCTGATGGGAAAATGGAGTGACCTGTGCCTGTCCCAACACCTAGGGCTAGTCTTTCGTTGGTTCTCCGTCTTCCCGTTCATCCTCAGGACAAATTGCAACCTGGACGAAACAGTAGGTTAAAGGTGCTGATTCTCCGAGTAGGGAGATGGTTAATCAAGCGGCTGGAATGGCGAACCCGAGCACAAGGAGAGGAGAAATGAGGTGCGTTTTAGAAACCTTTCCCGATCTCACGGCATACCATCTTCTGGCTTTCCCATGCATGTTTTGATGTAGGAAGATGCCCTTGTACCTGGAGATTTGAGACCCATGGGGTGTGTTCCCCGCAGTGTTACTTTAAAGTATCTGCGTTTGCTCACCCAACCTCACCAATCCTCTCAGCCCCAAGAATGTCCAGCCTTATGTCTCATCCAGCTGTGGGTCTAGATATGGTCAATCCAGGTTGCATCATAGACCCTGAACGGTTTTTGTAAGAATTTCTCTCTCTTTCACTGTCTTTGTTTTGTGGGTTTTTTAAAGTAATTTATGTTTAGAATCGGGCTTGGCTGCTTTTCCCTGCTGTGTTGATGCCGCTTTACACCCTCTTGATTCACTTGCAGAGAGATATCGATACATAGGTTTTCAGATTCATACTAGTCAGATATATTCTTGTGTGGTGACTAGGGTGTGTTGAGTCCAGTTCACTGAGCAGGGAGTAGGCCTTGTCTATTACATATTTGGCTTATGGAGCGGTCTCTGAGCTAATTTCAAACCCTTGTTTTATGCATCACCCCACCTCACCTTTCCCGTTAAGCAGCCATAGTGTGTCTTCTAAAGGTGTGACTCTGTTCTGTTTTGTAATTCAGTTCAAGTGTAGCGATTTTGACATTCCCTCTATAAGCGATATCTTAGGATAAGTGTCTTTTTCTGTGTGACTTATTTCACTTAGAATCATCGTATCTAAATCCACTCATCATGCTGCTAACTAGCCTTATGACATTGATTTCATGGCTGAGTGATATTCCATTGTGCCAAGTACCACCATTTCTTTATCCATTTTTCTCTTTCCTGGAATATTGAAGGTGTACCGAAGCGGAGGTTCTTGGAAACAGAGCAGCCGTAAACTTTAGGGTGCCTGTGTCTTGTTGATTTTTAGTTTTCCCAATTTATACGCCCTTGAGTGGAAGTGCCCTATGCTCTCTACGCTGTGTTTATTACTTGTTTCAGGACACACCGTACTCTTCTCCAGAGTGCCTGTTGGCAATTTACATCCCGCCCATCAGCATAGCAAGGCTCCCATGTCTCCATGGCCTGTCCTGCTTTTCTGGTTTTTACACTTTGTTCAGCATGGCCCTTTTGACCGAGGGCAAGCGAGACTTCTTTGTAGCGCTGATTTGCCCTTCCGGCTTGCTTGGTTGGCCAAAAAGGGCGTATGCGTTTTTTCCTGAATATATTCAGGAAAAAACGCATACGCCCTTTTTGGCCAAGGGCATCATTGTCAACGTTTTGCCGCTTTTCATGTGCTTTAAAGGCGAGTCGAATCTACCTCCTGAAATCTGTTTCCTGCAAATCTGCCTTGCTTTCAAATCCTCTTCGTTGCCTTCCCTCAATATATTTGTGGACGAGAGTTCTCATTTATAACTCTGCACGTTTGTGAATTGCAGTGCCCCTGAGCTCCATTTGTCTCCTCGCTTTTTTGGGAGCTGGCCGCAAAAGCGCAGGATTGCTTCAGGCCCTATTTTGGTTCTGGGGGGTAGGCTGAGCCTGTGGTTCATTCTTCTTCCTGATGGGAAAATGGAGTGACCTGTGCCTGTCCCAACACCTAGGGCTAGTCTTTCGTTGGTTCCCCATCTTCCCGTTCATCCTCAGGACAAATTGCAACCTGGACGAAACAGTAGGTTAAAGGTGCTAATTCTCCAAGTAGGGAGATGTTTAGTCAAGCGGCTGGAATGGCGAAACCGAGCACAAGGAGAGGAGAAATGAGGTGCGTTTTAGAAACCTTTCCCGATCTCACGGCATACCATCTTCTGGGTTTCCCATGCATGTTTTGATGTAGGAAGATTCCCTTGTACCTGGAGATTTGAGACCCATGGGGTGTGTTCCCCGCAGTGTTACTTTAAAGTATCTGCGTTTGCTCACCCAACCTCACCAATCCTCTCAGCCCCAAGAGTGTCCAGCCTTATGTCTCATCCAGCTGTGGGTCTAGATATGGTCAATCCAGGTTGCATCAGAGACCCTGAACGGATTTTGTAAGAATTTCTCTCTCTTTCACTGTCTTTGTTTTGTGGGTTTTTTTAAGTAATTTATGTTTAGAATCGGGCTTGGCTGCTTTTCCCTGCTGTGTTGATGCCGCTTTACACCCTCTTGATTCACTTGCAGAGAGATATCGATACATAGGTTTCAGATTCTTACTAGTCAGATATATTCTTGTGTGGTGACTACGGTGTGTTGAGTCCAGTTCACTGAGCAGGGAGTAGGCCTTGTCTATTACATATTTGGCTTATGGAGCGGTCTCTGAGCTAATTTCAAACCCTTGTTTTATGCATCATCCCACCTCACCTTTCCCGTTAAGCAGCCATAGTGTGTCTTCTAAAGGTGTGACTCTGTTCTGTTTTGTAATTCAGTTCAAGTGTAGCGATTTTGACATTCCCTCTATAAGCGATATCTTAGGATAAGTGTCTTTTCCTGTGTGACTTACTTCACTTAGAATCATCGTACCTAAATCCACTCATCATGCTGCTAACTAGCCTTATGACATTGATTTCATGGCTGAGTGATATTCCATTGTGCCAAGTACCACCATTTCTTTATCCATTTTTCTCTTTCCTGGGATATTGAAGGTGTACCAAAGCGGAGGTTCTTGGAAACAGAGCAGCCGTAAACTTTAGGGTGCCTGTGTCTTGTTGATTTTTAGTTTTCCCAATTTATACGCCCATGAGTGGAAGTGCCCTATGCTCTCTACGCTGTGTTTATTACTTGTTTCAGGACACACCGTACTCTTCTCCAGAGTGCCTGTTGGCAATTTACATCCCGCCCATCAGCGTAGCAAGGCTCCCATGTCTCCATGGCCTGTCCTGCTTTTCTGGTTTTTACACTTTGTTCAGCATGGCCCTTTTGACCGAGGGCAAGCGAGACTTCTTTGTAGCGCTGATTTGCCCTTCCAGCTTGCTTGGTTGCCCAAAAAGGGCGTATGCGTTTTTTCCTGAACATATTCAGGAAAAAACGCATACGCCCTTTTTGGCCAAGGGCATCATTGTCAACGTTTTGTCGCTTTTCATGTGCTTTAAAGGCGAGTCGAATCTACCTCCTGAAATCTGTTTCCTGCAGTCTGCCTTGCTTTCAAATCCTCTTCGTTGCCTTCCCTCAATATATTTGTGGACGAGAGTTCTCATTTATAACTCTGCACGTTTGTGAATTGCAGTGCCCCTGAGCTCCATTTGTCTCCTCGCTTTTTTGGGAGCTGGCCGCAAAAGCGCAGGATTGCTTCAGGCCCTATTTTGGTTCTGGGGGGCAGGCTGAGCCTGTGGTTCATTCTTCTTCCTGATGGGAAAATGGAGTGACCTGTGCCTGTCCCAACACCTAGGGCTCGTCTCTCGTTGGTTCCGCGTCTTCCCGTTCATCCTCAGGACAAATTGCAACCTGTACAATCAGGAGGTTAAAGGTGCTGATTCTCCAAGTAGGGAGATGGTTAGTCAAGCGGCTGGAATGGCGAACCCGAGCACAAGGAGAGGAGAAATGAGGTGCGTTTTAGAAACCTTTCCCGATCTCATGGCATACCATTTTCTGGGTTTCCCATGCATGTTTTGATGTAGGAAGATGCCCTTGTACCTGGAGATTTGAGACCCATGGGGTGTGTTCCCCGCAGTGTTACTTTAAAGTATCTGCGTTTGCTCACCCAACCTCACCAAACCTCTCAGCCCCAAGCGTGTCCAGCCTTATGTCTCATACAGCTGTGGGTCTAGATATGGTCAATCCAGGTTGCATCAGAGACCCTGAACGGATTTTGTAAGAATTTCTCTCTCTTTCACTGTCTTTGTTTTGTCCGTTTTTTAAAGTAATTTATGTTTAGAATCGGGCTTGGCTGCTTTTCCCTGCTGTGTTGATGCCGCTTTACACCCTCTTGATTCACTTGCAGAGAGATATCGATACATAGGTTTTCAGATTCTTACTAGTCAGATATATTCTTGTGTGGTGACTAGGGTGTGTTGAGTCCAGTTCACTGAGCAGGGAGTAGGCCTTGTCTATTACATATTTGGCTTATGGAGCGGTCTCTGAGCTAATTTCAAACCCTTGTTTTATGCATCACCCCACCTCACCTTTCCCGTTAAGCAGCCATAGTGTGTCTTCTAAAGGTGTGACTCTGTTCTGTTTTGTAATTCAGTTCAAGTGTAGCGATTTTGACATTCCCTCTATAAGCGATATCTTAGGATAAGTGTCTTTTTCTGTGTGACTTAATTCACTTAGAATCATCGTATCTAAATCCACTCATCATGCTGCTAACTAGCCTTATGACATTGATTTCATGGTTGAGTGATATTCCATTGTGCCAAGTACCACCATTTCTTTATCCATTTTTCTCTTTCCTGGGATATTGAAGGTGTACCGAAGTGGAGGTTCTTGGAAACAGAGCAGCCGTAAACTTTAGGGTGCCTGTGTCTTGTTGATTTTTAATTTTCCCAATTTATACGCCCTTGAGTGGAAGTGCCCTATGCTCTCTACGCTGTGTTTATTACTTGTTTCAGGACACACCGTACTCTTCTCCAGAGTGCCTGTTGGCAATTTACATCCCGCCCATCAGCGTAGCAAGGCTCCCATGTCTCCATGGCCTGTCCTGCTTTTCTGGTTTTTACACTTTGTTCAGCATGGCCCTTTTGACCGAGGGCAAGCGAGACTTCTTTGTAGCGCTGATTTGCCCTTCCGGCCTGCTTGGTTGGCCAAAAAGGGCGTATGCGTTTTTTCCTGAATATATTCAGGAAAAAACGCATACGCCCTTTTTGGCCAAGGGCATCATTGTCAACGTTTTGCCGCTTTTCATGTGCTTTAAAGGCGAGTCGAATCTACCTCCTGAAATCTGTTTCCTGCAAATCTGCCTTGCTTTCAAATCCTCTTCGTTGCCTTCCCTCAATATATTTGTGGACGAGAGTTCTCATTTATAACTCTGCACGTTTGTGAATTGCAGTGCCCCTGAGCTCCATTTGGCTCCTCGCTTTTTTGGGAGCTGGCCGCAAAAGCGCAGGATTGCTTCAGGCCCTATTTTGGTTCTGGGGGGCAGGCTGAGCCTGTGGTTCATTCTTCTTCCTGTCTGGAAAATGGAGTGACCTATGCCTGTCCCAACACCTAGGGCTCGTCTCTCGTTGGTTCCGCGTCTTCCCGTTCATCCTCAGGACAAATTGCAACCTGTAAGAAACAGGAGGTTAAAGGTGCTGATTCTCCAACTAGGGAGATGGTTAGTGAAGTGGCTGGAATGGCGAACCCGAGCACAAGGAGAGGATAAATGAGGTGCGTTTTAGAAACCTTTCCCGATCTCATGGCATACCATCTTCTGGGTTTCCCATGCATGTTTTGATGTAGGAAGATGCCCTTGTACCTGGAGATTTGAGACCCATGGGGTGTGTTCCCCGCAGTTTTACTTTAAAGTATCTGCGTTTGCTCACCCAACCTCACCAATCCTCTCAGCCCCAAGAGTGTCCAGCCTTAAGTCTCATCCAGCTGTGGGTCTAGATATGGTCAATCCAGGTTGCATCATAGACCCTGAACGGATTTTGTAAGAATTTCTCTCTCTTTCACTGTCTTTGTTTTGTGGGTTTTTTAAAGTAATTTATGTTTAGAATCGGGCTTGGCTGCTTTTCCCTGCTGTGTTGATGCCGCTTTACACCCTCTTGATTCACTTGCAGAGAGATATCGATACATAGGTTTTCAGATTCTTACTAGTCAGATATATTCTTGTGTGGTGTCTAGGGTGTGTTGAGTCCAGTTCACTGAGCAGGGAGTAGGCCTTGTCTATTACATATTTGGCTTATGGAGCGGTCTCTGAGCTAATTTCAAACCCTTGTTTTATGCATCACCCCACCTCACCTTTCCCGTTAAGCAGCCATAGTGTGTCTTCTAAAGGTGTGACTCTGTTCTGTTTTGTAATTCAGTTCAAGTGTAGCGATTTTGACATTCCCTCTATAAGCGATATCTTAGGATAAGTGTCTTTTTCTGTGTGACTTATTTCACTTAGAATCATCGTATCTAAATCCACTCATCATGCTGCTAACTAGCCTTATGACATTGATTTCATGGCTGAGTGATATTCCATTGTGCCAAGTACCACCATTTCTTTATCCATTTTTCTCTTTCCTGGGATATTGAAGGTGTACCAAAGTGGAGGTTCTTGGAAACAGAGCAGCCGTAAAGTTTAGGGTGCCTGTGTCTTGTTGATTTTTAATTTTCCCAATTTATACGCCCTTGAGTGGAAGTGCCCTATGCTCTCTACGCTGTGTTTATTACTTGTTTCAGGACACACCGTACTCTTCTCCAGAGTGCCTGTTGGCAATTTACATCCCGCCCATCAGCGTAGCAAGGCTCCCATGTCTCCATGGCCTGTCCTGCTTTTCTGGTTTTTACACTTTGTTCAGCATGGCCCTTTTGACCGAGGGCAAGCGAGACTTCTTTGTAGCGCTGATTTGCCCTTCCGGCCTGCTTGGTTGGCCAAAAAGGGCGTATGCGTTTTTTCCTGAATATATTCAGGAAAAAACGCATACGCCCTTTTTGGCCAAGGGCATCATTGTCAACGTTTTGCCGCTTTTCATGTGCTTTAAAGGCGAGTCGAATCTACCTCCTGAAATCTGTTTCCTGCAAATCTGCCTTGCTTTCAAATCCTCTTCGTTGCCTTCCCTCAATATATTTGTGGACGAGAGTTCTCATTTATAACTCTGCACGTTTGTGAATTGCAGTGCCCCTGAGCTCCATTTGTCTCCTCGCTTTTTTGGGAGCTGGCCGCAAAAGCGCAGGATTGCTTCAGGCCCTATTTTGGTTCTGGGGGGCAGGCTGAGCCTGTGGTTCATTCTTCTTCCTGATGGGAAAATGGAGTGACCTGTGCCTGTCCCAACACCTAGGGCTAGTCTTTCGTTGGTTCCTCGTCTTCCCGTTCATCCTCAGGACAAATTGCAACCTGGACGAAACAGTAGGTTAAAGGTGCTGATTCTCCAAGTAGGGAGATGGTTAGTCAAGCGGCTGGAATGGCGAACCCGAGCACAAGGAGAGGAGAAATGAGGTGCGTTTTAGAAACCTTTCCCGATCTCATGGCATACCATCTTCTGGGTTTCCCATGCATGTTTTGATGTAGGAAGATGCCCTTGTACCTGGAGATTTGAGACCCATGGGGTGTGTTCCCCGCAGTGTTACTTTAAAGTATCTGCGTTTGCTCACCCAACCTCACCAATCCTCTCAGCCCCAAGAGTGTCCAGCCTTATGTCTCATCCAGCTGTGGGTCTAGATATGGTCAATCCAGGTTGCATCATAGACCCTGAACGGATTTTGTAAGAGTTTCTCTCTCTTTCACTGTCTTTGTTTTGTGGGTTTTTTAAAGTAATTTATGTTTAGAATCGGGCTTGGCTGCTTTTCCCTGCTGTGTTGATGCCGCTTTACACCCTCTTGATTCACTTGCAGAGAGATATCGATACATAGGTTTTCAGATTCTTACTAGTCAGATATATTCTTGTGTGGTGTCTAGGGTGTGTTGAGTCCAGTTCACTGAGCAGGGAGTAGGCCTTGTCTATTACATATTTGGCTTATGGAGCGGTCTCTGAGCTAATTTCAATCCCTTGTTTTATGCATCACCCCACCTCACCTTTCCCGTTAAGCAGCCATAGTGTGTCTTCTAAAGGTGTGACTCTGTTCTGTTTTGTAATTCAGTTCAAGTGTAGCGATTTTGACATTCCCTCTATAAGCGATATCTTAGGATAAGTGTCTTTTTCTGTGTGACTTATTTCACTTAGAATCATCGTATCTAAATCCACTCATCATGCTGCTAACTAGCCTTATGACATTGATTTCATGGCTGAGTGATATTCCATTGTGCCAAGTACCACCATTTCTTTATCCATTTTTCTCTTTCCTGGGATATTGAAGGTGTACCAAAGTGGAGGTTCTTGGAAACAGAGCAGCCGTAAACTTTAGGGTGCCTGTGTCTTGTTGATTTTTAATTTTCCCAATTTATACGCCCTTGAGTGGAAGTGCCCTATGCTCTCTACGCTGTGTTTATTACTTGTTTCAGGACACACCGTACTCTTCTCCAGAGTGCCTGTTGGCAATTTACATCCCGCCCATCAGCGTAGCAAGGCTCCCATGTCTCCATGGCCTGTCCTGCTTTTCTGGTTTTTACACTTTGTTCAGCATGGCCCTTTTGACCGAGGGCAAGCGAGACTTCTTTGTAGCGCTGATTTGCCCTTCCGGCCTGCTTGGTTGGCCAAAAAGGGCGTATGCGTTTTTTCCTGAATATATTCAGGAAAAAACGCATACGCCCTTTTTGGCCAAGGGCATCATTGTCAACGTTTTGCCGCTTTTCATGTGCTTTAAAGGCGAGTCGAATCTACCTCCTGAAATCTGTTTCCTGCAAATCTGCCTTGCTTTCAAATCCTCTTCGTTGCCTTCCCTCAATATATTTGTGGACGAGAGTTCTCATTTATAACTCTGCACGTTTGTGAATTGCAGTGCCCCTGAGCTCCATTTGTCTCCTCGCTTTTTTGGGAGCTGGCCGCAAAAGCGCAGGATTGCTTCAGGCCCTATTTTGGTTCTGGGGGGCAGGCTGAGCCTGTGGTTCATTCTTCTTCCTGATGGGAAAATGGAGTGACCTGTGCCTGTCCCAACACCTAGGGCTAGTCTTTCGTTGGTTCCTCGTCTTCCCGTTCATCCTCAGGACAAATTGCAACCTGGACGAAACAGTAGGTTAAAGGTGCTGATTCTCCAAGTAGGGAGATGGTTAGTCAAGCGGCTGGAATGGCGAACCCGAGCACAAGGAGAGGAGAAATGAGGTGCGTTTTAGAAACCTTTCCCGATCTCATGGCATACCATCTTCTGGGTTTCCCATGCATGTTTTGATGTAGGAAGATGCCCTTGTACCTGGAGATTTGAGACCCATGGGGTGTGTTCCCCGCAGTGTTACTTTAAAGTATCTGCGTTTGCTCACCCAACCTCACCAATCCTCTCAGCCCCAAGAGTGTCCAGCCTTATGTCTCATCCAGCTGTGGGTCTAGATATGGTCAATCCAGGTTGCATCATAGACCCTGAACGGATTTTGTAAGAGTTTCTCTCTCTTTCACTGTCTTTGTTTTGTGGGTTTTTTAAAGTAATTTATGTTTAGAATCGGGCTTGGCTGCTTTTCCCTGCTGTGTTGATGCCGCTTTACACCCTCTTGATTCACTTGCAGAGAGATATCGATACATAGGTTTTCAGATTCTTACTAGTCAGATATATTCTTGTGTGGTGTCTAGGGTGTGTTGAGTCCAGTTCACTGAGCAGGGAGTAGGCCTTGTCTATTACATATTTGGCTTATGGAGCGGTCTCTGAGCTAATTTCAATCCCTTGTTTTATGCATCACCCCACCTCACCTTTCCCGTTAAGCAGCCATAGTGTGTCTTCTAAAGGTGTGACTCTGTTCTGTTTTGTAATTCAGTTCAAGTGTAGCGATTTTGACATTCCCTCTATAAGCGATATCTTAGGATAAGTGTCTTTTTCTGTGTGACTTATTTCACTTAGAATCATCGTATCTAAATCCACTCATCATGCTGCTAACTAGCCTTATGACATTGATTTCATGGCTGAGTGATATTCCATTGTGCCAAGTACCACCATTTCTTTATCCATTTTTCTCTTTCCTGGGATATTGAAGGTGTACCAAAGTGGAGGTTCTTGGAAACAGAGCAGCCGTAAAGTTTAGGGTGCCTGTGTCTTGTTGATTTTTAATTTTCCCAATTTATACGCCCTTGAGTGGAAGTGCCCTATGCTCTCTACGCTGTGTTTATTACTTGTTTCAGGACACACCGTACTCTTCTCCAGAGTGCCTGTTGGCAATTTACATCCCGCCCATCAGCGTAGCAAGGCTCCCATGTCTCCATGGCCTGTCCTGCTTTTCTGGTTTTTACACTTTGTTCAGCATGGCCCTTTTGACCGAGGGCAAGCGAGACTTCTTTGTAGCGCTGATTTGCCCTTCCGGCCTGCTTGGTTGGCCAAAAAGGGCGTATGCGTTTTTTCCTGAATATATTCAGGAAAAAACGCATACGCCCTTTTTGGCCAAGGGCATCATTGTCAACGTTTTCCCGCTTTTCATGTGCTTTAAAGGTGAGTCGAATCTACCTCCTAAAATCTGTTTCCTGCAAATCTGCCTTGCTTTCAAATCCTCTTCGTTGCCTTCCCTCAATATATTTGTGGACGAGAGTTCTCATTTATAACTCTGCACGTTTGTGAATTGCAGTGCCCCTGAGCTCCATTTGTCTCCTCGCTTTTTTGGGAGCTGGCCGCAAAAGCGCAGGATTGCTTCAGGCCCTATTTTGGTTCTGAGGGGCAGGCTGAGCCTGTGGTTCATTCTTCTTCCTGATGGGAAAATGGAGTGACCTGTGCCTGTCCCAACACCTAGGGCTAGTCTTTCGTTGGTTCCTCGTCTTCCCGTTCATCCTCAGGACAACTTGCAACCTGGACGAAACAGTAGGTTAAAGGTGCTGATTCTCCAAGTAGGGAGATGGTTAGTCAAGCGGCTGGAATGGCGAACCCGAGCACAAGGAGAGGAGAAATGAGGTGCGTTTTAGAAGCCTTTCCCGATCTCATGGCATACCATCTTCTGGGTTTCCCATGCATGTTTTGATGTAGGAAGATTCCCTTGTACCTGGAGATTTGAGACCCATGGGGTGTGTTCCCCGCAGTGTTACTTTAAAGTATCTGCGTTTGCTCACCCAACCTCACCAATCCTCTCAGCCCCAAGAGTGTCCAGCCTTATGTCTCATCCAGCTGTGGGTCTAGATATGGTCAATCCAGGTTGCATCAGAGACCCTGAACGGATTTTGTAAGAATTTCTCTCTCTTTCACTGTCTTTGTTTTGTGGGTTTTTTAAAGTAATGTATGTTTAGAATCGGGCTTGGCTGCTTTTCCCTGCTGTGTTGATGCCGCTTTACACCCTCTTGATTCACTTGCAGAGAGATATCGATACATAGGTTTTCAGATTCTTACTAGTCAGATATATTCTTGTGTGGTGTCTAGGGTGTGTTGAGTCCAGTTCACTGAGCAGGGAGTAGGCCTTGTCTATTACATATTTGGCTTATGGAGCGGTCTCTGAGCTAATTTCAACCCCTTGTTTTATGCATCACCCCACCTCACCTTTCCCGTTAAGCAGCCATAGTGTGTCTTCTAAAGGTGTGACTCTGTTCTGTTTTGTAATTCAGTTCAAGTGTAGCGATTTTGACATTCCCTCTCTAAGCGATATCTTAGGATAAGTGTCTTTTTCTGTGTGACTTATTTCACTTAGAATCATCGTATCTAAATCCACTCATCATGCTTCTAACTAGCCTTATGACATTGATTTCATGGTTGAGTGATATTCCATTGTGCCAAGTACCACCATTTCTTTATCCATTTTTCTCTTTCCTGGGATATTGAAGGTGTACTGAAGTGGAGGTTCTTGGAAACAGAGCAGTCGTAAACTTTAGGGTGCCTGTGTCTTGTTGATTTTTAGTTTTCCCAATTTATACGCCCTTGAGTGGAAGTGCCCTATGCTCTCTACGCTGTGTTTATTACTTGTTTCAGGACACACCGCACTCTTCTCCAGAGTGCCTGTTGGCAATTTACATCCCGCCCATCAGCGTAGCAAGGCTCCCATGTCTCCATGGCCTGTCCTGCTTTTCTGGTTTTTACACTTTGTTCAGCATGGCCCTTTGACCGAGGGCAATCGAGACTTCTTTGTAGCGCTGATTTGCCCTTCCGGCCTGCTTGGTTGGCCAAAAAGGGCGTATGCGTTTTTTCCTGAATATATTCAGGAAAAAACGCATACGCCCTTTTTGGCCAAGGGCATCATTGTCAACGTTTTGCCGCTTTTCATGTGCTTTAAAGGCGAGTCGAATCTACCTCCTGAAATCTGTTTCCTGCAAATCTGCCTTGCTTTCAAATCCTCTTCGTTGCCTTCCCTCAATATATTTGTGGACGAGAGTTCTCATTTATAACTCTGCACGTTTGTGAATTGCAGTGCCCCTGAGCTCCATTTGTCTCCTCGCTTTTTTGGGAGCTGGCCGCAAAAGCGCAGGATTGCTTCAGGCCCTATTTTGGTTCTGGGGGGCAGGCTGAGCCTGTGGTTCATTCTTCTTCCTGATGGGAAAATGGAGTGACCTGTGCCTGTCCCAACACCTAGGGCTAGTCTTTCGTTGGTTCCCCGTCTTCCCGTTCATCCTCAGGGCAAATTGCAACCTGGACGAAACAGTATGTTAAAGGTGCTGATTCTCCAAGTAGGGAGATGGTTAGTCAAGAGGCTGGAATGGCGAACCCAAGCACAAGGAGAGGAGAAATGAGGTGCGTTTTAGAAACCTTTCCCGATCTCACGGCATACCATCTTCTGGGTTTCCCATGCATGTTTTGATGTAGGAAGATTCCCTTGTACCTGGAGATTTGAGACCCATGGGGTGGGTACCCCGCGGTATTACTTTAAAGTATCTGCATTTGCTCACCCAACCTCACCAATCCTCTCAGCCCCAAGAGTGCCCAGCCTTATGTCTCATCCAGCTGTGGGTCTAGATATGGTCAATCCAGGTTGCATCAGAGACCCTGAACGGATTTTGTAAGAATTTCTCTCTCTTTCACTGTCTTTGTTTTGTGGGTTTTTTAAAGTAATTTATGTTTAGAATCGGGCTTGGCTGCTTTTCCCTGCTGTGTTGATGCCGCTTTACACCCTCTTGATTCACTTGCAGAGAGATATCGATACATAGGTTTTCAGATTCTTACTAGTCAGATATATTCTTGTGTGGTGTCTAGGGTGTGTTGAGTCCAGTTCACTGAGCAGGGAGTAGGCCTTGTCTATTACATATTTGGCTTATGGAGCGGTCTCTGAGCTAATTTCAAACCCTTGTTTTATGCATCACCCCACCTCACCTTTCCCGTTAAGCAGCCATAGTGTGTCTTCTAAAGGTGTGACTCTGTTCTGTTTTGTAATTCAGTTCAAGTGTAGCGAGTTTGACATTCCCTCTAGAAGCGATATCTTAGGATAAGGGCCTTTTTCTGTGTGACTTATTTCACTTAGAATCATCGTACCTAAATCCACTCATCATGCTGCTAACTAGCCTTATGACATTGATGTCATGGCTGAGTGATATTCCATTGTGCCAAGTACCACCATTTCTTTATCCATTTTTCTCTTTCCTGGGATATTGAAGGTGTACCGAAGCGGAGGTTCTTGGAAACAGAGCAGCCGTAAACTTTAGGGTGCCTGTGTCTTGTTGATTTTTACTTTTCCCAATTTATACGCCCATGAGTGGAAGTGCCCTATGCTCTCTACGCTGTGTTTATTACTTGTTTCAGGACACACCGTACTCTTCTCCAGAGTGCCTGTTGGCAATTTACATCCCGCCCATCAGCGTAGCAAGGCTCCCATGTCTCCATGGCCTGTCCTGCTTTTCTGGTTTTTACACTTTGTTCAGCATGGCCCTTTTGACCGAGGGCAAGCGAGACTTCTTTGTAGCGCTGATTTGCCCTTCTGGCTTGCTTGGTTGGCCAAAAAGGGCGTATGCGTTTTTTCCTGAATATATTCAGGAAAAAACGCATACGCCCTTTTTGGCCAAGGGCATCATTGTCAACGTTTTGCCGCTTTTCATGTGCTTTAAAGGCGAGTCGAATCTACCTCCTGAAATCTGTTTCCTGCAAATCTGCCTTGCTTTCAAATCCTCTTCGTTGCCTTCCCTCAATATATTTGTGGACGAGAGTTCTCATTTATAACTCTGCACGTTTGTGAATTGCAGTGCCCCTGAGCTCCATTTGTCTCCTCGCTTTTTTGGGAGCTGGCCGCAAAAGCGCAGGATTGCTTCAGGCCCTATTTTGGTTCTGGGGGGCAGGCTGAGCCTGTGGTTCATTCTTCTTCCTGATGGGAAAATGGAGTGACCTCTGCCTCTCCCAACACCTAGGGCTAGTCTTTCGTTGGTTCCTCGTCTTCCCGTTCATCCTCAGGACAAATTGCAACCTGGACGAAACAGTAGGTTAAAGGTGCTGATTCTCCAAGTAGGGAGATGGTTAGTCAAGCGGCTGGAATGGCGAACCCGAGCACAAGGAGAGGAGAAATGAGGTGCGTTTTAGAAACCTTTCCCGATCTCATGGCATACCATCTTCTGGGTTTCCCATGCATGTTTTGATGTAGGAAGATGCCCTTGTACCTGGAGATTTGAGACCCATGGGGTGTGTTCCCCGCAGTGTTACTTTAAAGTATCTGCGTTTGCTCACCCAACCTCACCAATCCTCTCAGCCCCAAGAGTGTCCAGCCTTATGTCTCATCCAGCTGTGGGTCTAGATATGGTCAATCCAGGTTGCATCATAGACCCTGAACGGATTTTGTAAGAATTTCTCTCTCTTTCACTGTCTTTGTTTTGTGGGTTTTTTTAAGTAATTTATGTTTAGAATCGGGCTTGGCTGCTTTTCCCTGCTGTGTTGATGCCGCTTTACACCCTCTTGATTCACTTGCAGAGAGATATCGATACATAGGTTTTCAGATTCTTACTAGTCAGATATATTCTTGTGTGGTGTCTAGGGTGTGTTGAGTCCAGTTCACTGAGCAGGGAGTAGGCCTTGTCTATTACATATTTGGCTTATGGAGCGGTCTCTGAGCTAATTTCAATCCCTTGTTTTATGCATCACCCCACCTCACCTTTCCCGTTAAGCAGCCATAGTGTGTCTTCTAAAGGTGTGACTCTGTTCTGTTTTGTAATTCAGTTCAAGTGTAGCGATTTTGACATTCCCTCTCTAAGCGATATCTTAGGATAAGTGTCTTTTTCTGTGTGACTTAATTCACTTAGAATCATCGTATCTAAATCCACTCATCATGCTGCTAACTAGCCTTATGACATTGATTTCATGGTTGAGTGATATTCCATTGTGCCAAGTACCACCATTTCTTTATCCATTTTTCTCTTTCCTGGGATATTGAAGGTGTACCGAAGTGGAGGTTCTTGGAAACAGAGCAGCCGTAAACTTTAGGGTGCCTGTGTCTTGTTGATTTTTAATTTTCCCAATTTATACGCCCTTGAGTGGAAGTGCCCTATGCTCTCTACGCTGTGTTTATTACTCGTTTCAGGACACACCGTACTCTTCTCCAGAGTGCCTGTTGGCAATTTACATCCCGCCCATCAGCGTAGCAAGGCTCCCATGTCTCCATGGCCTGTCCTGCTTTTCTGGTTTTTACACTTTGTTCAGCATGGCCCTTTTGACCGAGGGCAAGCGAGACTTCTTTGTAGCGCTGATTTGCCCTTCCGGCCTGCTTGGTTGGCCAAAAAGGGCGTATGCGTTTTTTCCTGAATATATTCAGGAAAAAACGCATACGCCCTTTTTGGCCAAGGGCATCATTGTCAACGTTTTGCCGCTTTTCATGTGCTTTAAAGGCGAGTCGAATCTACCTCCTGAAATCTGTTTCCTGCAAATCTGCCTTGCTTTCAAATCCTCTTCGTTGCCTTCCCTCAATATATTTGTGGACGAGAGTTCTCATTTATAACTCTGCACGTTTGTGAATTGCAGTGCCCCTGAGCTCCATTTGGCTCCTCGCTTTTTTGGGAGCTGGCCGCAAAAGCGCAGGATTGCTTCAGGCCCTATTTTGGTTCTGGGGGGCAGGCTGAGCCTGTGGTTCATTCTTCTTCCTGTTTGGAAAATGGAGTGACCTATGCCTGTCCCAACACCTAGGGCTCGTCTCTCGTTGGTTCCGCGTCTTCCCGTTCATCCTCAGGACAAATTGCAACCTGTACGAAACAGGAGGTTAAAGGTGCTGATTCTCCAACTAGGGAGATGGTTAGTGAAGTGGCTGGAATGGCGAACCCGAGCACAAGGAGAGGATAAATGAGGTGCGTTTTAGAAACCTTTCCCGATCTCATGGCATACCATCTTCTGGGTTTCCCATGCATGTTTTGATGTAGGAAGATGCCCTTGTACCTGGAGATTTGAGACCCATGGGGTGTGTTCCCCGCAGTTTTACTTTAAAGTATCTGCGTTTGCTCACCCAACCTCACCAATCCTCTCAGCCCCAAGAGTGTCCAGCCTTAAGTCTCATCCAGCTGTGGGTCTAGATATGGTCAATCCAGGTTGCATCATAGACCCTGAACGGATTTTGTAAGAATTTCTCTCTCTTTCACTGTCTTTGTTTTGTGGGTTTTTTAAAGTAATTTATGTTTAGAATCGGGCTTGGCTGCTTTTCCCTGCTCTGTTGATGCCGCTTTACACCCTCTTGATTCACTTGCAGAGAGATATCGATACATAGGTTTTCAGATTCTTACTAGTCAGATATATTCTTGTGTGGTGTCTAGGGTGTGTTGAGTCCAGTTCACTGAGCAGGGAGTAGGCCTTGTCTATTACATATTTGGCTTATGGAGCGGTCTCTGAGCTAATTTCAAACCCTTGTTTTATGCATCACCCCACCTCACCTTTCCCGTTAAGCAGCCATAGTGTGTCTTCTAAAGGTGTGACTCTGTTCTGTTTTGTAATTCAGTTCAAGTGTAGCGATTTTGACATTCCCTCTATAAGCGATATCTTAGGATAAGTGTCTTTTTCTGTGTGACTTATTTCACTTAGAATCATCGTATCTAAATCCACTCATCATGCTGCTAACTAGCCTTATGACATTGATTTCATGGCTGAGTGATATTCCATTGTGCCAAGTACCACCATTTCTTTATCCATTTTTCTCTTTCCTGGGATATTGAAGGTGTACCAAAGTGGAGGTTCTTGGAAACAGAGCAGCCGTAAACTTTAGGGTGCCTGTGTCTTGTTGATTTTTAATTTTCCCAACTTATACGCCCTTGAGTGGAAGTGCCCTATGCTCTCTACGCTGTGTTTATTACTTGTTTCAGGACACACCGTACTCTTCTCCAGAGTGCCTGTTGGCAATTTACATCCCGCCCATCAGCGTAGCAAGGCTCCCATGTCTCCATGGCCTGTCCTGCTTTTCTGGTTTTTACACTTTGTTCAGCATGGCCCTTTTGACCGAGGGCAAGCGAGACTTCTTTGTAGCGCTGATTTGCCCTTCCGGCCTGCTTGGTTGGCCAAAAAGGGCGTATGCGTTTTTTCCTGAATATATTCAGGAAAAAACGCATACGCCCTTTTTGGCCAAGGGCATCATTGTCAACGTTTTCCCGCTTTTCATGTGCTTTAAAGGTGAGTCGAATCTACCTCCTGAAATCTGTTTCCTGCAAATCTGCCTTGCTTTCAAATCCTCTTCGTTGCCTTCCCTCAATATATTTGTGGACGAGAGTTCTCATTTATAACTCTGCACGTTTGTGAATTGCAGTGCCCCTGAGCTCCATTTGTCTCCTCGCTTTTTTGGGAGCTGGCCGCAAAAGTGCAGGATTGCTTCAGGCCCTATTTTGGTTCTGGGGGGCAGGCTGAGCCTGTGGTTCATTCTTCTTCCTGATGGGAAAATGGAGTGACCTGTGCCTGTCCCAACACCTAGGGCTAGTCTTTCGATGGTTCCTCGTCTTCCCGTTCATCCTCAGGACAAATTGCAACCTGGACGAAACAGTAGGTTAAAGGTGCTGATTCTCCAAGTAGGGAGATGGTTAGTCAAGCGGCTGGAATGGCGAACCCGAGCACAAGGAGAGGAGAAATGAGGTGCGTTTTAGAAACCTTTCCCGATCTCATGGCATACCATCTTCTGGGTTTCCCATGCATGTTTTGATGTAGGAAGATGCCCTTGTACCTGGAGATTTGAGACCCATGGGGTGTGTTCCCCGCAGTGTTACTTTAAAGTATCTGCGTTTGCTCACCCAACCTCACCAATCCTCTCAGCCCCAAGAGTGTCCAGCCTTATGTCTCATCCAGCTGTGGGTCTAGATATGGTCAATCCAGGTTGCATCATAGACCCTGAACGGATTTTGTAAGAATTTCTCTCTCTTTCACTGTCTTTGTTTTGTGGGTTTTTTTAAGTAATTTATGTTTAGAATCGGGCTTGGCTGCTTTTCCCTGCTGTGTTGATGCCGCTTTACACCCTCTTGATTCACTTGCAGAGAGATATCGATACATAGGTTTTCAGATTCTTACTAGTCAGATATATTCTTGTGTGGTGTCTAGGGTGTGTTGAGTCCAGTTCACTGAGCAGGGAGTAGGCCTTGTCTATTACATATTTGGCTTATGGAGCGGTCTCTGAGCTAATTTCAAACCCTTGTTTTATGCATCACCCCACCTCACCTTTCCCGTTAAGCAGCCATAGTGTGTCTTCTAAAGGTGTGACTCTGTTCTGTTTTGTAATTCAGTTCAAGTGTAACGATTTTGACATTCCCTCTAGAAGCGATATCTTAGGATAAGGGCCTTTTTCTGTGTGACTTATTTCACTTAGAATCATCGTACCTAAATCCACTCATCATGCTGCTAACTAGCCTTATGACATTGATGTCATGGCTGAGTGATATTCCATTGTGCCAAGTACCACCATTTCTTTATCCATTTTTCTCTTTCCTGGGATATTGAAGGTGTACCGAAGCGGAGGTTCTTGGAAACAGAGCAGCCGTAAACTTTAGGGTGCCTGTGTCTTGTTGATTTTTACTTTTCCCAATTTATACGCCCATGAGTGGAAGTGCCCTATGCTCTCTACGCTGTGTTTATTACTTGTTTCAGGACACACCGTACTCTTCTCCAGAGTGCCTGTTGGCAATTTACATCCCGCCCATCAGCGTAGCAAGGCTCCCATGTCTCCATGGCCTGTCCTGCTTTTCTGGTTTTTACACTTTGTTCAGCATGGCCCTTTTGACCGAGGGCAAGCGAGACTTCTTTGTAGCGCTGATTTGCCCTTCTGGCTTGCTTGGTTGGCCAAAAAGGGCGTATGCGTTTTTTCCTGAATATATTCAGGAAAAAACGCATACGCCCTTTTTGGCCAAGGGCATCATTGTCAACGTTTTGCCGCTTTTCATGTGCTTTAAAGGCGAGTCGAATCTACCTCCTGAAATCTGTTTCCTGCAAATCTGCCTTGCTTTCAAATCCTCTTCGTTGCCTTCCCTCAATATATTTGTGGACGAGAGTTCTCATTTATAACTCTGCACGTTTGTGAATTGCAGTGCCCCTGAGCTCCATTTGTCTCCTCGCTTTTTTGGGAGCTGGCCGCAAAAGCGCAGGATTGCTTCAGGCCCTATTTTGGTTCTGGGGGGCAGGCTGAGCCTGTGGTTCAGTCTTCTTCCTGATGGGAAAATGGAGTGACCTCTGCCTCTCCCAACACCTAGGGCTAGTCTTTCGTTGGTTCTCCGTCTTCCCGTTCATCCTCAGGACAAATTGCAACCTGGACGAAACAGTAGGTTAAAGGTGCTGATTCTCCGAGTAGGGAGATGGTTAGTCAAGCGGCTGGAATGGCGAACCCGAGCACAAGGAGAGGAGAAATGAGGTGCGTTTTAGAAACCTTTCCCGATCTCACGGCATACCATCTTCTGGCTTTCCCATGCATGTTTTGATGTAGGAAGATTCCCTTGTACCTGGAGATTTGAGACCCATGGGGTGTGTTCCCCGCAGTGTTACTTTAAAGTATCTGCGTTTGCTCACCCAACCTCACCAATCCTCTCAGGCCCAAGAGTGTCCAGCCTTATGTCTCATCCAGCTGTGGGTCTAGATATGGTCAATCCAGGTTGCATCAGAGACCCTGAACGGATTTTGTAAGAATTTCTCTCTCTTTCACTGTCTTTGTTTTGTGGGTTTTTTTAAGTAATTTATGTTTAGAATCGGGCTTGGCTGCTTTTCCCTGCTGTGTTTATGCCGCTTTACACCCTCTTGATTCACTTGCAGAGAGATATCGATACATAGGTTTTCAGATTCTTACTAGTTAAATGTATTCTTGTGCGGTGACTAGGGGATGTTGAGTCCAGTTCACTGAGCAGGGAGTAGGCCTTGTCTATTACATATTTGGCTTATGGAGCGGTCTCTGAGCTAATTTCAAACCCTTGTTTTATGCATCACCCCACCTCACCTTTCCCGTTAAGCAGCCATAGTGTGTCTTCTAAAGGTGTGACTCTGTTCTGTTTTGTAATTCAGTTCAAGTGTAGCGATTTTGACATTCCCTCTATAAGCGATATCTTAGGATAAGTGTCTTTTTCTGTGTGACTTATTTCACTGAGAATCATCGTACCTAAATCCACACATCATGCTGCTAACTAGCCTTATGACATTGATTTCATGGCTGAGTGATATTCCATTGTGCCAAGTACCACCATTTCTTTATCCATTTTTCTCTTTCCTGGGATATTGAAGGTGTACCGAAGCGGAGGTTCTTGGAAACAGAGCAGCCGTAAACTTTAGGGTGCCTGTGTCTTGTTGATTTTTAGTTTTCCCAATTTATACGCCCATGAGTGGAAGTGCCCTATGCTCTCTACGCTGTGTTTATTACTTGTTTCAGGACACACCGTACTCTTCTCCAGAGTGCCTGTTGGCAATTTATATCCCGCCCATCAGCGTAGCAAGGCTCCCATGTCTCCATGGCCTGTCCTGCTTTTCTGGTTTTTACTGTTTGTTCAGCATGGCCCTTTTGACCGAGGGCAAGCGAGACTTCTTTGTAGCGCTGATTTGCCCTTCCGGCTTGCTTGGTTGGCCAAAAAGGGCGTATGCGTTTTTTCCTGAATATATTCAGGAAACGCATACGCCCTTTTTGGCCAAGGGCATCATTGTCAACGTTTTGCCGCTTTTCATGTGCTTTAAAGGCGAGTCAAATCTACCTCCTGAAATCTGTTTCCTGCAAATCTGCCTTGCTTTCAAATCCTCTTCGTTGCCTTCCCTCAATATATTTGTGGACGAGAGTTCTCATTTATAACTCTGCACGTTTGTGAATTGCAGTGCCCCTGAGCTCCATTTGTCTCCTCGCTTTTTTGGGAGCTGGCCGCAAAAGCGCAGGATTGCTTCAGGCCCTATTTTGGTTCTGGGGGGCAGGCTGAGCCTGTGGTTCATTCTTCTTCCTGATGGGAAAATGGAGTGACCTATGCCTGTCCCAACACCTAGGGCTCGTCTCTCGTTGGTTCCGCGTCTTCCCGTTCATCCTCAGGACAGATTGCAACCTGTACAATCAGGAGGTTAAAGGTGCTGATTCTCCAAGTAGGGAGATGGTTAGTCAAGCGGCTGGAATGGCGAACCCGAGCACAAGGAGAGGAGAAATGAGGTGCGTTTTAGAAACCTTTCCCGATCTCATGGCATACCATCTTCTGGGTTTCCCATGCATGTTTTGATGTAGGAAGATGCCCTTGTACCTGGAGATTTGAGACCCATGGGGTGTGTTCCCCGCAGTGTTACTTTAAAGTATCTGCGTTTGCTCACCCAACCTCACCAATCCTCTCAGCCCCAAGAGTGTCCAGCCTTATGTCTCATCCAGCTGTGGGTCTAGATATGGTCAATCCAGGTTGCATCAGAGACCCTGAACGGATTTTGTAAGAATTTCTCTCTCTTTCACTGTCTTTGTTTTGTGGGTTTTTTTAAGTAATTTATGTTTAGAATCGGGCTTGGCTGCTTTTCCCTGCTGTGTTGATGCCGCTTTACACCCTCTTGATTCACTTGCAGAGAGATATCGATACATAGGTTTTCAGATTCTTACTCGTCAGATATATTCTTGTGTGGTGTCTAGGGTGTGTTGAGTCCAGTTCACTGAGCAGGGAGTAGCCCTTGTCTATTACATATTTGGCTTATGGAGTGGACTCTGAGCTAATTTCAAACCCTTGTTTTATGCATCACCCCACCTCACCTTTCCCGTTCAGCAGCCATAGTGTGTCTTCTAAAGGTGTGACTCTGTTCTGTTTTGTAATTCAGTTCAAGTGTAGCGATTTTGACATTCCCTCTATAAGCGATATCTTAGGATAAGTGTCTTTTTCTGTGTGACTTATTTCACTTAGAATCATCGTATCTAAATCCACTCATCATGCTGCTAACTAGCCTTATGACATTGATTTCATGGCTGAGTGATATTCCATTGTGCCAAGTACCACCATTTCTTTATCCATTTTTCTCTTTCCTGGGATATTGAAGGTGTACCGAAGTGGAGGTTCTTGGAAACAGAGCAGCCGTAAACTTTAGGGTGCCTGTGTCTTGTTGATTTTTAGTTTTCCCAATTTATACGCCCTTGAGTGGAAGTGCCCTATGCTCTCTACGCTGTGTTTATTACTTGTTTCAGGACACACCGTACTCTTCTCCAGAGTGCCTGTTGGCAATTTACATCCCGCCCATCAGCGTAGCAAGGCTCCCATGTCTCCATGGCCTGTCCTGCTTTTCTGGTTTTTACACTTTGTTCAGCATGGCCCTTTTGACCGAGGGCAAGCGAGACTTCTTTGTAGCGCTGATTTGCCCTTCCGGCTTGCTTGGTTGGCCAATAAGGGCGTATGCGTTTTTTCCTGAATATATTCAGGAAAAAACGCATACGCCCTTTTTGGCCAAGGGCATCATTGTCAACGTTTTGCCGCTTTTCATGTGCTTTAAAGGCGAGTCGAATCTACCTCCTGAAATCTGTTTCCTGCAAATCTGCCTTGCTTTCAAATCCTCTTCGTTGCCTTCCCTCAATATATTTGTGGACGAGAGTTCTCATTTATAACTCTGCACGTTTGTGAATTGCAGTGCCCCTGAGCTCCATTTGTCTCCTCGCTTTTTTGGGAGCTGGCCGCAAAAGCGCAGGATTGCTTCAGGCCCTATTTTGGTTCTGGGGGGCAGGCTGAGCCTGTGGTTCATTCTTCTTCCTGATGGGAAAATGGAGTGACCTATGCCTGTCCCAACACCTAGGGCTCGTCTCTCGTTGGTTCCGCGTCGTCCCGTTCATCCTCAGGACAAATTGCAACCTGTACAATCAGGAGGTTAAAGGTGCTGATTCTCCAAGTAGGGAGATGGTTAGTCAAGCGGCTGGAATGGCGAACCCGAGCACAAGGAGAGGAGAAATGAGGTGCGTTTTAGAAACCTTTCCCGATCTCATGGCATACCATCTTCTGGGTTTCCCATGCATGTTTTGATGTAGGAAGATTCCCTTGTACCTGGAGATTTGAGACCCATGGGGTGTGTTCCCCGCAGTGTTACTTTAAAGTATCTGCGTTTGCTCACCCAACCTCACCAATCCTCTCAGCCCCAAGAGTGTCCAGCCTTATGTCTCATCCAGCTGTGGGTCTAGATATGGTCAATCCAGGTTGCATCAGAGACCCTGAACGGATTTTGTAAGAATTTCTCTCTCTTTCACTGTCTTTGTTTTGTGGGTTTTTTAAAGTAATTTATGTTTAGAATCGGGCTTGGCTGCTTTTCCCTGCTGTGTTGATGCCGCTTTACACCCTCTTGATTCACTTGCAGAGAGATATCGATACATAGGTTTTCAGATTCTTACTAGTCAGATATATTCTTGTGTGGTGACTAGGGTGTGTTGAGTCCAGTTCACTGAGCAGGGAGTAGGCCTTGTCTATTACATATTTGGCTTATGGAGCGGTGTCTGAGCTAATTTCAAACCCTTGTTTTATGCATCACCCCACCTCACCTTTCCCGTTAAGCAGCCATAGTGTGTCTTCTAAAGGTGTGACTCTGTTCTGTTTTGTAATTCAGTTCAAGTGTAGCGATTTTGACATTCCCTCTATAAGCGATATCTTAGGATAAGAGTCTTTTTCTGTGTGACTTATTTCACTTAGAATCATCGTATCTAAATCCACTCATCATGCTGCTAACTAGCCTTATGACATTGATTTCATGGCTGAGTGATATTCCATTGTGCCAAGTACCACCATTTCTTTATCCATTTTTCTCTTTCCTGGGATATTGAAGGTGTACCGAAGCGGAGGTTCTTGGAAACAGAGCAGCCGTAAACTTTAGGGTGCCTGTGTCTTGTTGATTTTTAGTTTTCCCAATTTATACGCCCTTGAGTGGAAGTGCCCTATGCTCTCTACGCTGTGTTTATTACTTGTTTCAGGACACACCGTACTCTTCTCCAGAGTGCCTGTTGGCAATTTACATCCCGCCCATCAGCGTAGCAAGGCTCCCATGTCTCCATGGCCTGTCCTGCTTTTCTGGTTTTTACACTTTGTTCAGCATGGCCCTTTTGACCGAGGGCAAGCGAGACTTCTCTGTAGCGCTGATTTGCCCTTCCGGCTTGCTTGGTTGGCCAAAAAGGGCGTATGCGTTTTTTCCTGAATATATTCAGGAAAAAACGCATACGCCCTTTTTGGCCAAGGGCATCATTGTCAACGTTTTGCCGCTTTTCATGTGCTTTAAAGGCGAGTCGAATCTACCTCCTGAAATCTGTTTCCTGCAAATCTGCCTTGCTTTCAAATCCTCTTCGTTGCCTTCCCTCAATATATTTGTGGACGAGAGTTCTCATTTATAACTCTGCACGTTTGTGAATTGCAGTGCCCCTGAGCTCCATTTGTCTCCTCGCTTTTTTGGGAGCTGGCCGCAAAAGCGCAGGATTGCTTCAGGCCCTATTTTGGTTCTGGGGGGCAGGCTGAGCCTGTGGTTCATTCTTCTTCCTGATGGGAAAATGGAGTGACCTATGCCTGTCCCAACACCTAGGGCTCGTCTCTCGTTGGTTCCGCGTCTTCCCGTTCCTCCTCAGGACAGATTGCAACCTGTACAATCAGGAGTTTAAAGGTGCTGATTCTCCAAGTAGGGAGATGGTTAGTCAAGCGGCTGAAATGGCGAACCCGAGCACAAGGAGAGGAGAAATGAGGTGCGTTTTAGAAACCTTTCCCGATCTCATGGCATACCATCTTCTGGGTTTCCCATGCATGTTTTGATGTAGGAAGATTCCCTTGTACCTGGAGATTTGAGACCCATGGGGTGTGTTCCCCGCAGTGTTACTTTAAAGTATCTGCGTTTGCTCACCCAACCTCACCAATCCTCTCAGCCCCAAGAGTGTCCAGCCTTATGTCTCATCCAGCTGTGGGTCTAGATATGGTCAATCCAGGTTGCATCAGAGACCCTGAACGGATTTTGTAAGAATTTCTCTCTCTTTCACTGTCTTTGTTTTGTGGGTTTTTTAAAGTAATTTATGTTTAGAATCGGGCTTGGCTGCTTTTCCCTGCTGTGTTGATGCCGCTTTACACCCTCTTGATTCACTTGCAGAGAGATATCGATACATAGGTTTTCAGATTCTTACTAGTCAGATATATTCTTGTGTGGTGACTAGGGTGGGTTGAGTCCAGTTCACTGAGCAGGGAGTAGGCCTTGTCTATTACATATTTGGCATATGGAGCGGTGTCTGAGCTAATTTCAAACCCTTGTTTTATGCATCACTCCACCTCACCTTTCCCGTTAAGCAGCCATAGTGTGTCTTCTAAAGGTGTGACTCTGTTCTGTTTTGTAATTCAGTTCAAGTGTAGCGATTTTGACATTCCCTCTATAAGCGATATCTTAGGATAAGTGTCTTTTTCTGTGTGACTTATTTCACTGAGAATCATCGTACCTAAATCCACACATCATGCTGCTAACTAGCCTTATGACATTGATTTCATGGCTGAGTGATATTCCATTGTGCCAAGTACCACCATTTCTTTATCCATTTTTCTCTTTCCTGGGATATTGAAGGTGTACCGAAGCGGAGGTTCTTGGAAACAGAGCAGCCGTAAACTTTAGGGTGCCTGTGTCTTGTTGATTTTTAGTTTTCCCAATTTATACGCCCATGAGTGGAAGTGCCCTATGCTCTCTACGCTGTGTTTATTACTTGTTTCAGGACACACCGTACTCTTCTCCAGAGTGCCTGTTGGCAATTTATATCCCGCCCATCAGCGTAGCAAGGCTCCCATGTCTCCATGGCCTGTCCTGCTTTTCTGGTTTTTACTGTTTGTTCAGCATGGCCCTTTTGACCGAGGGCAAGCGAGACTTCTTTGTAGCGCTGATTTGCCCTTCCGGCTTGCTTGGTTGGCCAAAAAGGGCGTATGCGTTTTTTCCTGAATATATTCAGGAAACGCATACGCCCTTTTTGGCCAAGGGCATCATTGTCAACGTTTTGCCGCTTTTCATGTGCTTTAAAGGCGAGTCGAATCTACCTCCTGAAATCTGTTTCCTGCAAATCTGCCTTGCTTTCAAATCCTCTTCGTTGCCTTCCCTCAATATATTTGTGGACGAGAGTTCTCATTTATAACTCTGCACGTTTGTGAATTGCAGTGCCCCTGAGCTCCATTTGTCTCCTCGCTTTTTTGGGAGCTGGCCGCAAAAGCGCAGGATTGCTTCAGGCCCTATTTTGGTTCTGGGGGGCAGGCTGAGCCTGTGGTTCATTCTTCTTCCTGATGGGAAAATGGAGTGACCTATGCCTGTCCCAACACCTAGGGCTCGTCTCTCGTTGGTTCCGCGTCTTCCCGTTCCTCCTCAGGACAGATTGCAACCTGTACAATCAGGAGTTTAAAGGTGCTGATTCTCCAAGTAGGGAGATGGTTAGTCAAGCGGCTGAAATGGCGAACCCGAGCACAAGGAGAGGAGAAATGAGGTGCGTTTTAGAAACCTTTCCCGATCTCATGGCATACCATCTTCTGGGTTTCCCATGCATGTTTTGATGTAGGAAGATTCCCTTGTACCTGGAGATTTGAGACCCATGGGGTGTGTTCCCCGCAGTGTTACTTTAAAGTATCTGCGTTTGCTCACCCAACCTCACCAATCCTCTCAGCCCCAAGAGTGTCCAGCCTTATGTCTCATCCAGCTGTGGGTCTAGATATGGTCAATCCAGGTTGCATCAGAGACCCTGAACGGATTTTGTAAGAATTTCTCTCTCTTTCACTGTCTTTGTTTTGTGGGTTTTTTAAAGTAATGTATGTTTAGAATCGGGCTTGGCTGCTTTTCCCTGCTGTGTTGATGCCGCTTTACACCCTCTTGATTCACTTGCAGAGAGATATCGATACATAGGTTTTCAGATTCTTACTAGTCAGATATATTCTTGTGTGGTGACTAGGGTGGGTTGAGTCCAGTTCACTGAGCAGGGAGTAGGCCTTGTCTATTACATATTTGGCATATGGAGCGGTGTCTGAGCTAATTTCAAACCCTTGTTTTATGCATCACCCCACCTCACCTTTCCCGTTAAGCAGCCATAGTGTGTCTTCTAAAGGTGTGACTCTGTTCTGTTTTGTAATTCAGTTCAAGTGTAGCGATTTTGACATTCCCTCTATAAGCGATATCTTAGGATAAGTGTCTTTTTCTGTGTGACTTATTTCACTGAGAATCATCGTACCTAAATCCACACATCATGCTGCTAACTAGCCTTATGACATTGATTTCATGGCTGAGTGATATTCCATTGTGCCAAGTACCACCATTTCTTTATCCATTTTTCTCTTTCCTGGGATATTGAAGGTGTACCGAAGCGGAGGTTCTTGGAAACAGAGCAGCCGTAAACTTTAGGGTGCCTGTGTCTTGTTGATTTTTAGTTTTCCCAATTTATACGCCCATGAGTGGAAGTGCCCTATGCTCTCTACGCTGTGTTTATTACTTGTTTCAGGACACACCGTACTCTTCTCCAGAGTGCCTGTTGGCAATTTATATCCCGCCCATCAGCGTAGCAAGGCTCCCATGTCTCCATGGCCTGTCCTGCTTTTCTGGTTTTTACTGTTTGTTCAGCATGGCCCTTTTGACCGAGGGCAAGCGAGACTTCTTTGTAGCGCTGATTTGCCCTTCCGGCTTGCTTGGTTGGCCAAAAAGGGCGTATGCGTTTTTTCCTGAATATATTCAGGAAACGCATACGCCCTTTTTGGCCAAGGGCATCATTGTCAACGTTTTGCCGCTTTTCATGTGCTTTAAAGGCGAGTCGAATCTACCTCCTGAAATCTGTTTCCTGCAAATCTGCCTTGCTTTCAAATCCTCTTCGTTGCCTTCCCTCAATATATTTGTGGACGAGAGTTCTCATTTATAACTCTGCACGTTTGTGAATTGCAGTGCCCCTGAGCTCCATTTGTCTCCTCGCTTTTTTGGGAGCTGGCCGCAAAAGCGCAGGATTGCTTCAGGCCCTATTTTGGTTCTGGGGGGCAGGCTGAGCCTGTGGTTCATTCTTCTTCCTGATGGGAAAATGGAGTGACCTATGCCTGTCCCAACACCTAGGGCTCGTCTCTCGTTGGTTCCGCGTCTTCCCGTTCCTCCTCAGGACAGATTGCAACCTGTACAATCAGGAGTTTAAAGGTGCTGATTCTCCAAGTAGGGAGATGGTTAGTCAAGCGGCTGAAATGGCGAACCCGAGCACAAGGAGAGGAGAAATGAGGTGCGTTTTAGAAACCTTTCCCGATCTCATGGCATACCATCTTCTGGGTTTCCCATGCATGTTTTGATGTAGGAAGATTCCCTTGTACCTGGAGATTTGAGACCCATGGGGTGTGTTCCCCGCAGTGTTACTTTAAAGTATCTGCGTTTGCTCACCCAACCTCACCAATCCTCTCAGCCCCAAGAGTGTCCAGCCTTATGTCTCATCCAGCTGTGGGTCTAGATATGGTCAATCCAGGTTGCATCAGAGACCCTGAACGGATTTTGTAAGAATTTCTCTCTCTTTCACTGTCTTTGTTTTGTGGGTTTTTTAAAGTAATGTATGTTTAGAATCGGGCTTGGCTGCTTTTCCCTGCTGTGTTGATGCCGCTTTACACCCTCTTGATTCACTTGCAGAGAGATATCGATACATAGGTTTTCAGATTCTTACTAGTCAGATATATTCTTGTGTGGTGACTAGGGTGGGTTGAGTCCAGTTCACTGAGCAGGGAGTAGGCCTTGTCTATTACATATTTGGCATATGGAGCGGTGTCTGAGCTAATTTCAAACCCTTGTTTTATGCATCACCCCACCTCACCTTTCCCGTTAAGCAGCCATAGTGTGTCTTCTAAAGGTGTGACTCTGTTCTGTTTTGTAATTCAGTTCAAGTGTAGCGATTTTGACATTCCCTCTATAAGCGATATCTTAGGATAAGTGTCTTTTTCTGTGTGACTTATTTCACTGAGAATCATCGTACCTAAATCCACACATCATGCTGCTAACTAGCCTTATGACATTGATTTCATGGCTGAGTGATATTCCATTGTGCCAAGTACCACCATTTCTTTATCCATTTTTCTCTTTCCTGGGATATTGAAGGTGTACCGAAGCGGAGGTTCTTGGAAACAGAGCAGCCGTAAACTTTAGGGTGCCTGTGTCTTGTTGATTTTTAGTTTTCCCAATTTATACGCCCATGAGTGGAAGTGCCCTATGCTCTCTACGCTGTGTTTATTACTTGTTTCAGGACACACCGTACTCTTCTCCAGAGTGCCTGTTGGCAATTTATATCCCGCCCATCAGCGTAGCAAGGCTCCCATGTCTCCATGGCCTGTCCTGCTTTTCTGGTTTTTACTGTTTGTTCAGCATGGCCCTTTTGACCGAGGGCAAGCGAGACTTCTTTGTAGCGCTGATTTGCCCTTCCGGCTTGCTTGGTTGGCCAAAAAGGGCGTATGCGTTTTTTCCTGAATATATTCAGGAAACGCATACGCCCTTTTTGGCCAAGGGCATCATTGTCAACGTTTTGCCGCTTTTCATGTGCTTTAAAGGCGAGTCGAATCTACCTCCTGAAATCTGTTTCCTGCAAATCTGCCTTGCTTTCAAATCCTCTTCGTTGCCTTCCCTCAATATATTTGTGGACGAGAGTTCTCATTTATAACTCTGCACGTTTGTGAATTGCAGTGCCCCTGAGCTCCATTTGTCTCCTCACTTTTTTGAGAGCTGGCCGCAAAAGCGCAGGATTGCTTCAGGCCCTATTTTGGTTCTGGGGGGCAGGCTGAGCCTGTGGTTCATTCTTCTTCCTGATGGGAAAATGGAGTGACCTATGCCTGTCCCAACACCTAGGGCTCGTCTCTCGTTGGTTCCGCGTCTTCCCGTTCATCCTCAGGACAGATTGCAACCTATACAATCAGGAGGTTAAAGGTGCTGATTCTCCAAGTAGGGAGATGGTTAGTCAAGCGGCTGGAATGGCGAACCCGAGCACAAGGAGAGGAGAAATGAGGTGCGTTTTAGAAACCTTTCCCGATCTCATGGCATACCATCTTCTGGGTTTCCCATGCATGTTTTGATGTAGGAAGATGCCCTTGTACCTGGAGATTTGAGACCCATGGGGTGTGTTCCCCGCAGTGTTACTTTAAAGTATCTGCGTTTGCTCACCCAACCTCACCAATCCTCTCAGCCCCAAGAGTGTCCAGCCTTATGTCTCATCCAGCTGTGGGTCTAGATATGGTCAATCCAGTTTGCATCAGAGAACCTGAACGGATTTTGTAAGAATTTCTCTCTCTTTCACTGTCTTTGTTTTGTGGGTTTTTTAAAGTAATTTATGTTTAGAATCGGGCTTGGCTGCTTTTCCCTGCTGTGTTGATGCCGCTTTACACCCTCTTGATTCACTTGCAGAGAGATATCGATACATAGGTTTTCAGATTCTTACTAGTCAGATATATTCTTGTGTGGTGACTAGGGTGTGTTGAGTCCAGTTCACTGAGCAGGGAGTAGGCCTTGTCTATTACATATTTGGCTTATGGAGCGGTCTCTGAGCTAATTTCAAACCCTTGTTTTATGCATCACCCCACCTCACCTTTCCCGTTAAGCAGCCATAGTGTGTCTTCTAAAGGTGTGCCTCTGTTCTGTTTTGTAATTCAGTTCAAGTGTAGCGATTTTGACATTCCCTCTATAAGCGATATCTTAGGATAAGTGTCTTTTTCTGTGTGACTTATTTCACTTAGAATCATCGTATCTAAATCCACTCATCATGTTGCTAACTAGCCTTATGACATTGATTTCATGGCTGAGTGATATTCCATTGTGCCAAGTACCACCATTTCTTTATCCATTTTTCTCTTTCCTGGGATATTGAAGGTGTACCGTAGTGGAGGTTCTTGGAAACAGAGCAGCCGTAAACTTTAGGGTGCCTGTGTCTTGTTGATTTTTAGTTTTCCCAATTTATACGCCCTTGAGTGGAAGTGCCCTATGCTCTCTACGCTGTGTTTATTACTTGTTTCAGGATACACCGTACTCTTCTCCAGAGTGCCTGTTGGCAATTTACATCCCGCCCATCAGCGTAGCAAGGCTCCCATGTCTCCATGGCCTGTCCTGCTTTTCTGGTTTTTACACTTTGTTCAGCATGGCCCTTTTGACAGAGGGCAAGCGAGACTTCTCTGTAGCGCTGATTTGCCCTTCCGGCTTGCTTGGTTGGCCAAAAAGGGCGTATGCGTTTTTTCCTGAATATATTCAGGAAAAAACGCATACGCCCTTTTTGGCCAAGGGCATCATTGTCAACGTTTTGCCGCTTTTCATGTGCTTTAAAGGCGAGTCGAATCTACCTCCTGAAATCTGTTTCCTGCAAATCTGCGTTGCTTTCAAATCCTCTTCGTTGCCTTCCCTCAATATATTTGTGGACGAGAGTTCTCATTTATAACTCTGCACGTTTGTGAATTGCAGTTTCCCTGAGCTCCATTTGTCTCCTCGCTTTTTTGGGAGCTGGCCGCAAAAGCGCAGGATTGCTTCAGGCCCTATTTTGGTTCTGGGGGGCAGGCTGAGCCTGTGGTTCATTCTTCTTCCTGATGGGAAAATGGAGTGACCTATGCCTGTCCCAACACCTAGGGCTCGTCTCTCGTTGGTTCCGCGTCTTCCCGTTCATCCTCAGGACAGATTGCAACCTGTACAATCAGGAGGTTAAAGGTGCTGATTCTCCAAGTAGGGAGATGGTTAGTCAAGCGGCTGGAATGGCGAACCCGAGCACAAGGAGAGGAGAAATGAGGTGCGTTTTAGAAACCTTTCCCGATCTCATGGCATACCATCTTCTGGGTTTCCCATGCATGTTTTGATGTAGGAAGATGCCCTTGTACCTGGAGATTTGAGACCCATGGGGTGTGTTCCCCGCAGTGTTACTTTAAAGTATCTGCGTTTGCTCACCCAACCTCACCAATCCTCTCAGCCCCAAGAGTGTCCAGCCTTATGTCTCATCCAGCTGTGGGTCTAGATATGGTCAATCCAGGTTGCATCAGAGAACCTGAACGGATTTTGTAAGAATTTCTCTCTCTTTCACTGTCTTTGTTTTGTGGGTTTTTTAAAGTAATTTATGTTTAGAATCGGGCTTGGCTGCTTTTCCCTGCTGTGTTGATGCCGCTTTACACCCTCTTGATTCACTTGCAGAGAGATATCGATACATAGGTTTTCAGATTCTTACTAGTCAGATATATTCTTGTGTGGTGACTAGGGTGTGTTGAGTCCAGTTCACTGAGCAGGGAGTAGGCCTTGTCTATTACATATTTTGCTTATGGAGCGGTCTCTGAGCTAATTTCAAACCCTTGTTTTATGCATCACCCCACCTCACCTTTCCCGTTAAGCAGCCATAGTGTGTCTTCTAAAGGTGTGACTCTGTTCTGTTTTGTAATTCAGTTCAAGTGTAGCGATTTTGACCTTCCCTCTATAAGCGATATCTTAGGATAAGTGTCTTTTTCTGTGTGACTTATTTCACTTAGAATCATCGTATCTAAATCCACTCATCATGCTGCTAACTAGCCTTATGACATTGATTTCATGGCTGAGTGATATTCCATTGTGCCAAGTACCACCATTTCTTTATCCATTTTTCTCTTTCCTGGGATATTGAAGGTGTACCGAAGCGGAGGTTCTTGGAAACAGAGCAGCCGTAAACTTTAGGGTGCCTGTGTCTTGTTGATTTTTAGTTTTCCCAATTTATACGCCCTTGAGTGGAAGTGCCCTATGCTCTCTACGCTGTGTTTATTAATTGTTTCAGGACACACCGTACTCTTCTCCAGAGTGCCTGTTGGCAATTTACATCCCGCCCATCAGCGTAGCAAGGCTCCCATGTCTCCATGGCCTGTCCTGCTTTTCTGGTTTTTACACTTTGTTCAGCATGGCCCTTTTGACCGAGGGCAAGCGAGACTTCTCTGTAGCGCTGATTTGCCCTTCCGGCTTGCTTGGTTGGCCAAAAAGGGCGTATGCGTTTTTTCCTGAATATATTCAGGAAAAAACGCATACGCCCTTTTTGGCCAAGGGCATCATTGTCAACGTTTTGCCGCTTTTCATGTGCTTTAAAGGCGAGTCGAATGTACCTCCTGAAATCTGTTTCCTGCAAATCTGCCTTGCTTTCAAATCCTCTTCGTTGCCTTCCCTCAATATATTTGTGGACGAGAGTTCTCATTTATAACTCTGCACGTTTGTGAATTGCAGTGCCCCTGAGCTCCATTTGTCTCCTCGCTTTTTTGGGAGCTGGCCGCAAAAGCGCAGGATTGCTTCAGGCCCTATTTTGGTTCTGGGGGGCAGGCTGAGCCTGTGGTTCATTCTTCTTCCTGATGGGAAAATGGAGTGACCTGTGCCTGTCCCAACACCTAGGGCTAGTCTTTCGTTGGTTCCCCGTCTTCCCGTTCATCCTCAGGACAAATTGCAACCTGGACGAAACAGTAGGTTAAAGGTGCTGATTCTCCAAGTAGGGAGATGGTTAGTCAAGCGGCTGGAATGGCGAAACCGAGCACAAGGAGAGGAGAAATGAGGTGCGTTTTAGAAACCTTTCCCGATCTCACGGCATACCATCTTCTGGCTTTCCCATGCATGTTTTGATGTAGGAAGATTCCCTTGTACCTGGAGATTTGAGACCCATGGGGTGTGTTCCCCGCAGTGTTACTTTAATGTATCTGCGTTTGCTCACCCAACCTCACCAATCCTCTCAGCCCCAAGAGTGTCCAGCCTTATGTCTCATCCAGCTGTGGGTCTAGATATGGTCAATCCAGGTTGCATCGGAGACCCTGAACGGATTTTGTAAGAATTTCTCTCTCTTTCACTGTCTTTGTTTTGTGGGTTTTTTTAAGTAATTTATGTTTAGAATCGGGCTTGGCTGCTTTTCCCTGCTGTGTTGATGCCGCTTTACACCCTCTTGATTCACTTGCAGAGAGATATCGATACATAGGTTTCAGATTCTTACTAGTCAGATATATTCTTGTGTGGTGACTAGGGTGTGTTGAGTCCAGTTCACTGAGCAGGGAGTAGGCCTTGTCTATTACATATTTGGCTTATGGAGCGGTCTCTGAGCTAATTTCAATCCCTTGTTTTATGCATCACCCCACCTCACCTTTCCCGTTAAGCAGCCATAGTGTGTCTTCTAAAGGTGTGACTCTGTTCTGTTTTGTAATTCAGTTCAAGTGTAGCGATTTTGACCTTCCCTCTATAAGCGATATCTTAGGATAAGTGTCTTTTTCTGTGTGACTTATTTCACTTAGAATCATCGTATCTAAATCCACTCCTCATGTTGCTAACTAGCCTTATGACATTGATTTCATGGCTGAGTGATATTCCATTGTGCCAAGTACCACCATTTCTTTATCCATTTTTCTCTTTCCTGGGATATTGAAGGTGTACCGAAGTGGAGGTTCTTGGAAACAGAGCAGCCGTAAACTTTAGGGTGCCTGTGTCTTGTTGATTTTTAGTTTTCCCAATTTATACGCCCTTGAGTGGAAGTGCCCTATGCTCTCTACGCTGTGTTTATTACTTGTTTCAGGACACACCGTACTCTTCTCCAGAGTGCCTGTTGGCAATTTACATCCCGCCCATCAGCGTAGCAAGGCTCCCATGTCTCCATGGCCTGTCCTGCTTTTCTGGTTTTTACACTTTGTTCAGCATGGCCCTTTTGACCGAGGGCAAGCGAGACTTCTCTGTAGCGCTGATTTGCCCTTCCGGCTTGCTTGGTTGGCCAAAAAGGGCGTATGCGTTTTTTCCTGAATATATTCAGGAAAAAACGCATACGCCCTTTTTGGCCAAGGGCATCATTGTCAACGTTTTGCCGCTTTTCATGTGCTTTAAAGGCGAGTCGAATCTACCTCCTGAAATCTGTTTCCTGCAAATCTGCCTTGCTTTCAAATCCTCTTCGTTGCCTTCCCTCAATATATTTGTGGACGAGAGTTCTCATTTATAACTCTGCACGTTTGTGAATTGCAGTGCCCCTGAGCTCCATTTGTCTCCTCGCTTTTTTGGGAGCTGGCCGTAAAAGCGCAGGATTGCTTCAGGCCCTATTTTGGTTCTGGGGGGCAGGCTGAGCCTGTGGTTCATTCTTCTTCCTGATGGGAAAATGGAGTGACCTGTGCCTGTCCCAACACCTAGGGCTAGTCTTTCGTTGGTTCCCCGTCTTCCCGTTCATCCTCAGGACAAATTGCAACCTGGACGAAACAGTAGGTTAAAGGTGCTGATTCTCCAAGTAGGGAGATGGTTAGTCAAGCGGCTGGAATGGCGAAACCGAGCACAAGGAGAGGAGAAATGAGGTGCGTTTTAGAAACCTTTCCCGATCTCACGGCATACCATCTTCTGGCTTTCCCATGCATGTTTTGATGTAGGAAGATTCCCTTGTACCTGGAGATTTGAGACCCATGGGGTGTGTTCCCCGCAGTGTTACTTTAAAGTATCTGCGTTTGCTCACCCAACCTCACCAATCCTCTCAGCCCCAAGAGTGTCCAGCCTTATGTCTCATCCAGCTGTGGGTCTAGATATGGTCAATCCAGGTTGCATCGGAGACCCTGAACGGATTTTGTAAGAATTTCTCTCTCTTTCACTGTCTTTGTTTTGTGGGTTTTTTTAAGTAATTTATGTTTAGAATCGGGCTTGGCTGCTTTTCCCTGCTGTGTTGATGCCGCTTTACACCCTCTTGATTCACTTGCAGAGAGATATCGATACATAGGTTTCAGATTCTTACTAGTCAGATATATTCTTGTGTGGTGACTAGGGTGTGTTGAGTCCAGTTCACTGAGCAGGGAGTAGGCCTTGTCTATTACATATTTGGCTTATGGAGCGGTGTCTGAGCTAATTTCAATCCCTTGTTTTATGCATCACCCCACCTCACCTTTCCCGTTAAGCAGCCATAGTGTGTCTTCTAAAGGTGTGACTCTGTTCTGTTTTGTAATTCAGTTCAAGTGTAGCGATTTTGACATTCCCTCTATAAGCGATATCTTAGGATAAGTGTCTTTTTCTGTGTGACTTATTTCACTTAGAATCATCGTATCTAAATCCACTCATCATGTTGCTAACTAGCCTTATGACATTGATTTCATGGCTGAGTGATATTCCATTGTGCCAAGTACCACCATTTCTTTATCCATTTTTCTCTTTCCTGGGATATTGAAGGTGTACCGAAGTGGAGGTTCTTGGAAACAGAGCAGCCGTAAACTTTAGGGTGCCTGTGTCTTGTTGATTTTTAGTTTTCCCAATTTATACGCCCTTGAGTGGAAGTGCCCTATGCTCTCTACGCTGTGTTTATTACTTGTTTCAGGACACACCGTACTCTTCTCCAGAGTGCCTGTTGGCAATTTACATCCCGCCCATCAGCGTAGCAAGGCTCCCATGTCTCCATGGCCTGTCCTGCTTTTCTGGTTTTTACACTTTGTTCAGCATGGCCCTTTTGACCGAGGGCAAGCGAGACTTCTCTGTAGCGCTGATTTGCCCTTCCAGCTTGCTTGGTTGGCCAAAAAGGGCGTAGGCGTTTTTTCCTGAATATATTCAGGAAAAAACGCCTACGCCCTTTTTGGCCAAGGGCATCATTGTCAACGTTTTGCCGCTTTTCATGTGCTTTAAAGGCGAGTCGAATCTACCTCCTGAAATCTGTTTCCTGCAAATCTGCCTTGCTTTCAAATCCTCTTCGTTGCCTTCCCTCAATATATTTGTGGACGAGAGTTCTCATTTATAACTCTGCACGTTTGTGAATTGCAGTGCCCCTGAGCTCCATTTGTCTCCTCACTTTTTTGAGAGCTGGCCGCAAAAGCGCAGGATTGCTTCAGGCCCTATTTTGGTTCTGGGGGGCAGGCTGAGCCTGTGGTTCATTCTTCTTCCTGATGGGAAAATGGAGTGACCTATGCCTGTCCCAACACCTAGGGCTCGTCTCTCGTTGGTTCCGCGTCTTCCCGTTCATCCTCAGGACAGATTGCAACCTATACAATCAGGAGGTTAAAGGTGCTGATTCTCCAAGTAGGGAGATGGTTAGTCAAGCGGCTGGAATGGCGAACCCGAGCACAAGGAGAGGAGAAATGAGGTGCGTTTTAGAAACCTTTCCCGATCTCATGGCATACCATCTTCTGGGTTTCCCATGCATGTTTTGATGTAGGAAGATGCCCTTGTACCTGGAGATTTGAGACCCATGGGGTGTGTTCCCCGCAGTGTTACTTTAAAGTATCTGCGTTTGCTCACCCAACCTCACCAATCCTCTCAGCCCCAAGAGTGTCCAGCCTTATGTCTCATCCAGCTGTGGGTCTAGATATGGTCAATCCAGGTTGCATCAGAGAACCTGAACGGATTTTGTAAGAATTTCTCTCTCTTTCACTGTCTTTGTTTTGTGGGTTTTTTAAAGTAATTTATGTTTAGAATCGGGCTTGGCTGCTTTTCCCTGCTGTGTTGATGCCGCTTTACACCCTCTTGATTCACTTGCAGAGAGATATCGATACATAGGTTTTCAGATTCTTACTAGTCAGATATATTCTTGTGTGGTGACTAGGGTGTGTTGAGTCCAGTTCACTGAGCAGGGAGTAGGCCTTGTCTATTACATATTTGGCTTATGGAGCGGTCTCTGAGCTAATTTCAAACCCTTGTTTTATGCATCACCCCACCTCACCTTTCCCGTTAAGCAGCCATAGTGTGTCTTCTAAAGGTGTGCCTCTGTTCTGTTTTGTAATTCAGTTCAAGTGTAGCGATTTTGACCTTCCCTCTATAAGCGATATCTTAGGATAAGTGTCTTTTTCTGTGTGACTTATTTCACTTAGAATCATCGTATCTAAATCCACTCATCATGTTGCTAACTAGCCTTATGACATTGATTTCATGGCTGAGTGATATTCCATTGTGCCAAGTACCACCATTTCTTTATCCATTTTTCTCTTTCCTGGGATATGGAAGGTGTACCGAAGTGGAGGTTCTTGGAAACAGAGCAGCCGTAAACTTTAGGGTGCCTGTGTCTTGTTGATTTTTAGTTTTCCCAATTTATACGCCCATGAGTGGAGGTGCCCTATGCTCTCTACGCTGTGTTTATTACTTGTTTCAGGACACACCGTACTCTTCTCCAGAGTGCCTGTTGGCAATTTACATCCCGCCCATCAGCGTAGCAAGGCTCCCATGTCTCCATGGCCTGTCCTGCTTTTCTGGTTTTTACACTTTGTTCAGCATGGCCCTTTTGACCGAGGGCAAGCGAGACTTCTCTGTAGCGCTGATTTGCCCTTCCGGCTTGCTTGCTTGGCAAAAAAGGGCGTATGCGTTTTTTCCTGAATATATTCAGGAAAAAACGCATACGCCCTTTTTGGCCAAGGGCATCATTGTCAACGTTTTGCCGCTTTTCATGTGCTTTAAAGGCGAGTCGAATCTACCTCCTGAAATCTGATTCCTGCAAATCTGCCTTGCTTTCAAATCCTCTTCGTTGCCTTCCCTCAATATATTTGTGGACGAGAGTTCTCATTTATAACTCTGCACGTTTGTGAATTGCAGTGCCCCTGAGCTCCATTTGTCTCCTCGCTTTTTTGGGAGCTGGCCGCAAAAGCGCAGGATTGCTTCAGGCCCTATTTTGGTTCTGGGGGGCAGGCTGAGCCTGTGGTTCATTCTTCTTCCTGATGGGAAAATGGAGTGACCTATGCCTGTCCCAACACCTAGGGCTCGTCTCTCGTTGGTTCCCCGTCTTCCCGTTCATCCTCAGGACAAATTGCAACCTGGACGAAACAGTAGGTTAAAGGTGCTGATTCTCCAAGTAGGGAGATGGTTAGTCAAGCGGCTGGAATGGCGAACCCGAGCACAAGGAGAGGAGAAATGAGGTTCATTTTAGAAACCATTCCCGATCTCACGGCATACCATCTTCTGGCTTTCCCATGCATGTTTTGATGTAGGAAGATTCCCTTGTACCTGGAGATTTGAGACCCATGGGGTGGGTACCCCGCGGTATTATTTTAAAGTATCTGCATTTGCTCACCCAACCTCACCAATCCTCTCAGCCCCAAGAGTGTCCAGCCTTATGTCTCATCCAGCTGTGGGTCTAGATATGGTCAATCCAGGTTGCATCAGAGACCCTGAACGGATTTTGTAAGAATTTCTCTCTATTTCACTGTCTTTGCTTTGTGGGTTTTTTAAAGTAATGTATGTTTAGAATGGGGTTTGGCTGCTTTTCCCTGCTGTGTTTATGCCGCTTTACACCCTCTTGATTCACTTGCAGAGAGATATCGATACATAGGTTTTCAGATTCATACTAGTCAGATATATTCTTGTGCGGTGACTAGGGGGTGTTGAGTCCAGTTCACTGAGCAGGGAGTAGGCCTTGTCTATTACATATTTGGCTTATGGAGCGGTCTCTGAGCTAATTTCAAACCCTTGTTTTATGCATCACCCCACCTCACCTTTCCCGTTAAGCAGCCATAGTGTGTCTTCTAAAGGTGTGACTCTGTTCTGTTTTGTAATTCAGTTCAAGTGTAGCGATTTTGACCTTCCCTCTATAAGCGATATCTTAGGATAAGTGTCTTTTTCTGTGTGACTTATTTCACTTAGAATCATCGTATCTAAATCCACTCATCATGCTGCTAACTAGCCTTATGACATTGATTTCATGGCTGAGTGATATTCCATTGTGCCAAGTACCACCATTTCTTTATCCATTTTTCTCTTTCCTGGGATATTGAAGGTGTACCGAAGCGGAGGTTCTTGGAAACAGAGCAGCCGTAAACTTTAGGGTGCCTGTGTCTTGTTGATTTTTAGTTTTCCCAATTTATACGCCCTTGAGTGGAAGTGCCCTATGCTCTCTACGCTGTGTTTATTAATTGTTTCAGGACACACCGTACTCTTCTCCAGAGTGCCTGTTGGCAATTTACATCCCGCCCATCAGCGTAGCAAGGCTCCCATGTCTCCATGGCCTGTCCTGCTTTTCTGGTTTTTACACTTTGTTCAGCATGGCCCTTTTGACCGAGGGCAAGCGAGACTTCTCTGTAGCGCTGATTTGCCCTTCCGGCTTGCTTGGTTGGCCAAAAAGGGCGTATGCGTTTTTTCCTGAATATATTCAGGAAAAAACGCATACGCCCTTTTTGGCCAAGGGCATCATTGTCAACGTTTTGCCGCTTTTCATGTGCTTTAAAGGCGAGTCGAATCTACCTCCTGAAATCTGTTTCCTGCAAATCTGCCTTGCTTTCAAATCCTCTTCGTTGCCTTCCCTCAATATATTTGTGGACGAGAGTTCTCATTTATAACTCTGCACGTTTGTGAATTGCAGTGCCCCTGAGCTCCATTTCTCTCCTCGCTTTTTTGGGAGCTGGCCGCAAAAGCGCAGGATTGCTTCAGGCCCTATTTTGGTTCTGGGGGGCAGGCTGAGCCTGTGGTTCATTCTTCTTCCTGATGGGAAAATGGAGTGACCTGTGCCTGTCCCAACACCTAGGGCTAGTCTTTCGTTGGTTCCCCGTCTTCCCGTTCATCCTCAGGACAAATTGCAACCTGGACGAAACAGTAGGTTAAAGGTGCTGATTCTCCAAGTAGGGAGATGGTTAGTCAAGCGGCTGGAATGGCGAAACCGAGCACAAGGAGAGGAGAAATGAGGTGCGTTTTAGAAACCTTTCCCGATCTCACGGCATACCATCTTCTGGCTTTCCCATGCATGTTTTGATGTAGGAAGATTCCCTTGTACCTGGAGATTTGAGACCCATGGGGTGTGTTCCCCGCAGTGTTACTTTAAAGTATCTGCGTTTGCTCACCCAACCTCACCAATCCTCTCAGCCCCAAGAGTGTCCAGCCTTATGTCTCATCCAGCTGTGGGTCTAGATATGGTCAATCCAGGTTGCATCGGAGACCCTGAACGGATTTTGTAAGAATTTCTCTCTCTTTCACTGTCTTTGTTTTGTGGGTTTTTTTAAGTAATTTATGTTTAGAATCGGGCTTGGCTGCTTTTCCCTGCTGTGTTGATGCCGCTTTACACCCTCTTGATTCACTTGCAGAGAGATATCGATACATAGGTTTCAGATTCTTACTAGTCAGATATATTCTTGTGTGGTGACTAGGGTGTGTTGAGTCCAGTTCACTGAGCAGGGAGTAGGCCTTGTCTATTACATATTTGGCTTATGGAGCGGTCTCTGAGCTAATTTCAATCCCTTGTTTTATGCATCACCCCACCTCACCTTTCCCGTTAAGCAGCCATAGTGTGTCTTCTAAAGGTGTGACTCTGTTCTGTTTTGTAATTCAGTTCAAGTGTAGCGATTTTGACCTTCCCTCTATAAGCGATATCTTAGGATAAGTGTCTTTTTCTGTGTGACTTATTTCACTTAGAATCATCGTATCTAAATCCACTCCTCATGTTGCTAACTAGCCTTATGACATTGATTTCATGGCTGAGTGATATTCCATTGTGCCAAGTACCACCATTTCTTTATCCATTTTTCTCTTTCCTGGGATATTGAAGGTGTACCGAAGTGGAGGTTCTTGGAAACAGAGCAGCCGTAAACTTTAGGGTGCCTGTGTCTTGTTGATTTTTAGTTTTCCCAATTTATACGCCCTTGAGTGGAAGTGCCCTATGCTCTCTACGCTGTGTTTATTACTTGTTTCAGGACACACCGTACTCTTCTCCAGAGTGCCTGTTGGCAATTTACATCCCGCCCATCAGCGTAGCAAGGCTCCCATGTCTCCATGGCCTGTCCTGCTTTTCTGGTTTTTACACTTTGTTCAGCATGGCCCTTTTGACCGAGGGCAAGCGAGACTTCTCTGTAGCGCTGATTTGCCCTTCCGGCTTGCTTGGTTGGCCAAAAAGGGCGTATGCGTTTTTTCCTGAATATATTCAGGAAAAAACGCATACGCCCTTTTTGGCCAAGGGCATCATTGTCAACGTTTTGCCGCTTTTCATGTGCTTTAAAGGCGAGTCGAATCTACCTCCTGAAATCTGTTTCCTGCAAATCTGCCTTGCTTTCAAATCCTCTTCGTTGCCTTCCCTCAATATATTTGTGGACGAGAGTTCTCATTTATAACTCTGCACGTTTGTGAATTGCAGTGCCCCTGAGCTCCATTTGTCTCCTCGCTTTTTTGGGAGCTGGCCGTAAAAGCGCAGGATTGCTTCAGGCCCTATTTTGGTTCTGGGGGGCAGGCTGAGCCTGTGGTTCATTCTTCTTCCTGATGGGAAAATGGAGTGACCTGTGCCTGTCCCAACACCTAGGGCTAGTCTTTCGTTGGTTCCCCGTCTTCCCGTTCATCCTCAGGACAAATTGCAACCTGGACGAAACAGTAGGTTAAAGGTGCTGATTCTCCAAGTAGGGAGATGGTTAGTCAAGCGGCTGGAATGGCGAAACCGAGCACAAGGAGAGGAGAAATGAGGTGCGTTTTAGAAACCTTTCCCGATCTCACGGCATACCATCTTCTGGCTTTCCCATGCATGTTTTGATGTAGGAAGATTCCCTTGTACCTGGAGATTTGAGACCCATGGGGTGTGTTCCCCGCAGTGTTACTTTAAAGTATCTGCGTTTGCTCACCCAACCTCACCAATCCTCTCAGCCCCAAGAGTGTCCAGCCTTATGTCTCATCCAGCTGTGGGTCTAGATATGGTCAATCCAGGTTGCATCGGAGACCCTGAACGGATTTTGTAAGAATTTCTCTCTCTTTCACTGTCTTTGTTTTGTGGGTTTTTTAAAGTAATTTATGTTTAGAATCGGGCTTGGCTGCTTTTCCCTGCTGTGTTGATGCCGCTTTACACCCTCTTGATTCACTTGCAGAGAGATATCGATACATAGGTTTTCAGATTCTTACTAGTCAGATATATTCTTGTGTGGTGACTAGGGTGTGTTGAGTCCAGTTCACTGAGCAGGGAGTAGGCCTTGTCTATTACATATTTGGCTTATGGAGCGGTCTCTGAGCTAATTTCAAACCCTTGTTTTATGCATCACCCCACCTCACCTTTCCCGTTAAGCAGCCATAGTGTGTCTTCTAAAGGTGTGCCTCTGTTCTGTTTTGTAATTCAGTTCAAGTGTAGCGATTTTGACCTTCCCTCTATAAGCGATATCTTAGGATAAGTGTCTTTTTCTGTGTGACTTATTTCACTTAGAATCATCGTATCTAAATCCACTCATCATGTTGCTAACTAGCCTTATGACATTGATTTCATGGCTGAGTGATATTCCATTGTGCCAAGTACCACCATTTCTTTATCCATTTTTCTCTTTCCTGGGATATGGAAGGTGTACCGAAGTGGAGGTTCTTGGAAACAGAGCAGCCGTAAACTTTAGGGTGCCTGTGTCTTGTTGATTTTTAGTTTTCCCAATTTATACGCCCATGAGTGGAGGTGCCCTATGCTCTCTACGCTGTGTTTATTACTTGTTTCAGGACACACCGTACTCTTCTCCAGAGTGCCTGTTGGCAATTTACATCCCGCCCATCAGCGTAGCAAGGCTCCCATGTCTCCATGGCCTGTCCTGCTTTTCTGGTTTTTACACTTTGTTCAGCATGGCCCTTTTGACCGAGGGCAAGCGAGACTTCTCTGTAGCGCTGATTTGCCCTTCCGGCTTGCTTGCTTGGCAAAAAAGGGCGTATGCGTTTTTTCCTGAATATATTCAGGAAAAAACGCATACGCCCTTTTTGGCCAAGGGCATCATTGTCAACGTTTTGCCGCTTTTCATGTGCTTTAAAGGCGAGTCGAATCTACCTCCTGAAATCTGATTCCTGCAAATCTGCCTTGCTTTCAAATCCTCTTCGTTGCCTTCCCTCAATATATTTGTGGACGAGAGTTCTCATTTATAACTCTGCACGTTTGTGAATTGCAGTGCCCCTGAGCTCCATTTGTCTCCTCGCTTTTTTGGGAGCTGGCCGCAAAAGCGCAGGATTGCTTCAGGCCCTATTTTGGTTCTGGGGGGCAGGCTGAGCCTGTGGTTCATTCTTCTTCCTGATGGGAAAATGGAGTGACCTATGCCTGTCCCAACACCTAGGGCTCGTCTCTCGTTGGTTCCCCGTCTTCCCGTTCATCCTCAGGACAAATTGCAACCTGGACGAAACAGTAGGTTAAAGGTGCTGATTCTCCAAGTAGGGAGATGGTTAGTCAAGCGGCTGGAATGGCGAACCCGAGCACAAGGAGAGGAGAAATGAGGTTCATTTTAGAAACCATTCCCGATCTCACGGCATACCATCTTCTGGCTTTCCCATGCATGTTTTGATGTAGGAAGATTCCCTTGTACCTGGAGATTTGAGACCCATGGGGTGGGTACCCCGCGGTATTATTTTAAAGTATCTGCATTTGCTCACCCAACCTCACCAATCCTCTCAGCCCCAAGAGTGTCCAGCCTTATGTCTCATCCAGCTGTGGGTCTAGATATGGTCAATCCAGGTTGCATCAGAGACCCTGAACGGATTTTGTAAGAATTTCTCTCTATTTCACTGTCTTTGCTTTGTGGGTTTTTTAAAGTAATGTATGTTTAGAATGGGGTTTGGCTGCTTTTCCCTGCTGTGTTTATGCCGCTTTACACCCTCTTGATTCACTTGCAGAGAGATATCGATACATAGGTTTTCAGATTCATACTAGTCAGATATATTCTTGTGCGGTGACTAGGGGGTGTTGAGTCCAGTTCACTGAGCAGGGAGTAGGCCTTGTCTATTACATATTTGGCTTATGGAGCGGTGTCTGAGCTAATTTCAAACCCTTGTTTTATGCATCACCCCACCTCACCTTTCCGGTTAAGCAGCCATAGTGTGTCTTCTAAAGGTGTGACTCTGTTCTGTTTTGTAATTCAGTTCAAGTGTAGCGATTTTGACATTCCCTCTATAAGCGATATCTTAGGATAAGTGTCTTTTTCTGTGTGACTTATTTCACTTAGAATCATCGTACCTAAATCCACTCATCATGCTGCTAACTAGCCTTATGACATTGATTTCATGGCTGAGTGATATTCCATTGTGCCAAGTACCACCATTTCTTTATCCATTTTTCTCTTTCCTGGGATATTGAAGGTGTACCGAAGCGGAGGTTCTTGGAAACAGAGCAGCCGTAAACTTTAGGGTGCCTGTGTCTTGTTGATTTTTAGTTTTCCCAATTTATACCCCCATGAGTGGAAGTGCCCTATGCTCTCTACGCTGTGTTTATTACTTGTTTCAGGACACACCGTACTCTTCTCCAGAGTGCCTGTTGGCAATTTATATCCCGCCCATCAGCGTAGCAAGGCTCCCATGTCTCCATGGCCTGTCCTGCTTTTCTGGTTTTTACTGTTTGTTCAGCATGGCCCTTTTGACCGAGGGCAAGCGAGACTTCTTTGTAGCGCTGATTTGCCCTTCCGGCTTGCTTGGTTGGCCAAAAAGGGCGTATGCGTTTTTTCCAGAATATATTCAGGAAAAAACGCATACGCCCTTTTTGGCCAAGGGCATCATTGTCAACGTTTTGCCGCTTTTCATGTGCTTTAAAGGCGAGTCGAATCTACCTCCTGAAATCTGTTTCCTGCAAATCTGCCTTGCTTTCAAATCCTCTTCGTTGCCTTCCCTCAATATATTTGTGGACGAGAGTTCTCATTTATAACTCTGCACGTTTGTGAATTGCAGTGCCCCTGAGCTCCATTTGTCTCCTCGCTTTTTTGGGAGCTGGCCGCAAAAGCGCAGGATTGCTTCAGGCCCTATTTTGGTTCTGGGGGGCAGGCTGAGCCTGTTGTTCATTCTTCTTCCTGATGGGAAAATGGAGTGACCTATGCCTGTCCCAACACCTAGGGCTCGTCTCTCGTTGGTTCCGCGTCTTCCCGTTCATCCTCAGGACAAATTGCAACCTGTACAATCAGGAGGTTAAAGGTGCTGATTCTCCAAGTAGGGAGATGGTTAGTCAAGCGGCTGGAATGGCGAACCCGAGCACAAGGAGAGGAGAAATGAGGTGCGTTTTAGAAACCTTTCCCGATCTCATGGCATACCATCTTCTGGGTTTCCCATGCATGTTTTGATGTAGGAAGATTCCCTTGTACCTGGAGATTTGAGACCCATGGGGTGTGTTCTCCGCAGTGTTATTTTAAAGTATCTGCGTTTGCTCACCCAACCTCACCAATCCTCTCAGCCCCAAGAGTGTCCAGCTTTATGTCTCATCCAGCTGTGGGTCTAGATATGGTCAATCCAGGTTGCATCAGAGACCCTGAACGGATTTTGTAAGAATTTCTCTCTCTTTCACTGTCTTTGTTTTGTGGGTTTTTTAAAGTAATGTATGTTTAGAATCGGGCTTGGCTGCTTTTCCCTGCTGTGTTGATGCCGCTTTACACCCTCTTGATTCACTTGCAGAGAGATATCGATACATAGGTTTTCAGATTCTTACTAGTCAGATATATTCTTGTGTGGTGACTAGGGTGTGTTGAGTCCAGTTCACTGAGCAGGGAGTAGGCCTTGTCTATTACATATTTGGCTTATGGAGCGGTCTCTGAGCTAATTTCAAACCCTTGTTTTATGCATCACCCCACCTCACCTTTCCCGTTAAGCAGCCATAGTGTGTCTTCTAAAGGTGTGACTCTGTTCTGATTTGTAATTCAGTTCAAGTGTAGCGATTTTGACATTCCCTCTATAAGCGATATCTTAGGATAAGTGTCTTTTTCTGTGTGACTTATTTCACTTAGAATCATCGTATCTAAATCCACTCATCATGCTGCTAACTAGCCTTATGACATTGATTTCATGGCTGAGTGATATTCCATTTTGCTAAGTACCACCATTTCTTTATCCATTTTTCTCTTTCCTGGGATATTGAAGGTGTACCGAAGTGGAGGTTCTTGGAAACAGAGCAGCCGTAAACTTTAGGGTGCCTGTGTCTTGTTGATTTTTAGTTTTCCCAATTTATACGCCCTTGAGTGGAAGTGCCCTATGCTCTCTACGCTGTGTTTATTACTTGTTTCAGGACACACCGTACTCTTCTCCAGAGTGCCTGTTGGCAATTTACGTCCCGCCCATCAGCGTAGCAAGGCTCCCATGTCTCCATGACCTGTCCTGCTTTTCTGGTTTTTACACTTTGTTCAGCATGGCCCTTTTGACCGAGGGCAAGCGAGACTTCTTTGTAGCGCTGATTTGCCCTTCCGGCTTGCTTGGTTGGCCAAAAAGGGCGTATGCGTTTTTTCCTGAATATATTCAGGAAAAAACGCATACGCCCTTTTTGGCCAAGGGCATCATTGTCAACGTTTTGCCGCTTTTCATGTGCTTTAAAGGCGAGTCGAATCTACCTCCTGAAATCTGTTTCCTGCAAATCTGCCTTGCTTTCAAATCCTCTTCGTTGCCTTCCCTCAATATATTTGTGGACGAGAGTTCTCATTTATAACTCTGCACGTTTGTGAATTGCAGTGCCCCTGAGCTCCATTTGTCTACTCGCTTTTTTGGGAGCTGGCCGCAAAAGCGCAGGATTGCTTCAGGCCCTATTTTGGTTCTGGGGGGCAGGCTGAGCCTGTGGTTCATTCTTCTTCCTGATGGGAAAATGGAGTGACCTATGCCTGTCCCAACACCTAGGGCTAGTCTTTCGTTGGTTCCCCGTCTTCCCGTTCATCCTCAGGACAAATTGCAACCTGGACGAAACAGTAGGTTAAAGGTGCTGATTCTCCAAGTAGGGAGATGGTTAGTCAAGCGGCTGGAATGGCGAACCCGAGCACAAGGAGAGGAGAAATGAGGTGCGTTTTAGAAACCTTTCCCGATCTCATGGCATACCATCTTCTGGGTTTCCCATGCATGTTTTGATGTAGGAAGATTCCCTTGTACCTGGAGATTTGAGACCCATGGGGTGGGTACCCCGCGGTATTATTTTAAAGTATCTGCATTTGCTCACCCAACCTCACCAATCCTCTCAGCCCCAAGAGTGTCCAGCCTTATGTCTCATCCAGCTGTGGGTCTAGATATGGTCAATCCAGGTTGCATCAGAGACCCTGAACGGATTTTGTAAGAATTTCTCTCTATTTCACTGTCTTTGCTTTGTGGGTTTTTTAAAGTAATGTATGTTTAGAATGGGGTTTGGCTGCTTTTCCCTGCTGTGTTTATGCCGCTTTACACCCTCTTGATTCACTTGCAGAGAGATATCGATACATAGGTTTTCAGATTCATACTAGTCAGATATATTCTTGTGCGGTGACTAGGGGGTGTTGAGTCCAGTTCACTTAGCAGGGAGTAGGCCTTGTCTATTACATATTTGGCTTATGGAGCGGTGTCTGAGCTAATTTCAAACCCTTGTTTTATGCATCACCCCACCTCACCTTTCCGGTTAAGCAGCCATAGTGTGTCTTCTAAAGGTGTGCCTCTGTTCTGTTTTGTAATTCAGTTCAAGTGTAGCGATTTTGACATTCCCTCTATAAGCGATATCTTAGGATAAGTGTCTTTTTCTGTGTGACTTATTTCACTTAGAATCATCGTACCTAAATCCACTCATCATGCTGCTAACTATCCTTATGACATTGATTTCATGGCTGAGTGATATTCCATTGTGCCAAGTACCACCGTTTCTTTATCCATTTTTCTCTTTCCTGGGATATTGAAGGTGTACCGAAGCGGAGGTTCTTGGAAACAGAGCAGCCGTAAACTTTAGGGTGCCTGTGTCTTGTTGATTTTTAGTTTTCCCAATTTATACCCCCATGAGTGGAAGTGCCCTATGCTCTCTACGCTGTGTTTATTACTTGTTTCAGGACACACCGTACTCTTCTCCAGAGTGCCTGTTGGCAATTTATATCCCGCCCATCAGCGTAGCAAGGCTCCCATGTCTCCATGGCCTGTCCTGCTTTTCTGGTTTTTACTGTTTGTTCAGCATGGCCCTTTTGACCGAGGGCAAGCGAGACTTCTTTGTAGCGCTGATTTGCCCTTCCGGCTTGCTTGGTTGGCCAAAATGGCGTATGCGTTTTTTCCTGAATATATTCAGGAAAAAACGCATACGCCCTTTTTGGCCAAGGGCATCATTGTCAACATTTTGCCGCTTTTCATGTGCTTTAAAGGCGAGTCGAATCTACCTCCTGAAATCTGTTTCCTGCAAATCTGCCTTGCTTTCAAATCCTCTTCGTTGCCTTCCCTCAATATATTTGTGGATGAGAGTTCTCATTTATAACTCTGCACGTTTGTGAATTGCAGTGCCCCTGAGCTCCATTTGTCTCCTCGCTTTTTTGGGAGCTGGCCGCAAAAGCGCAGGATTGCTTCAGGCCCTATTTTGGTTCTGGGGGGCAGGCTGAGCCTGTGGTTCATTCTTCTTCCTGACGGGAAAATGGAGTGACCTATGCCTGTCCCAACACCTAGGGCTCGTCTCTCGTTGGTTCCGCGTCTTCCCGTTCATCCTCAGGACAAATTGCAACCTGTACAATCAGGAGGTTAAAGGTGCTGATTCTCCAAGTAGGGAGATGGTTAGTCAAGCGGCTGGAATGGCGAACCCGAGCACAAGGAGAGGAGAAATGAGGTGCGTTTTAGAAACCTTTCCCGATCTCATGGCATACCATCTTCTGGGTTTCCCATGCATGTTTTGATGTAGGAAGATTCCCTTGTACCTGGAGATTTGAGACCCATGGGGTGTGTTCCCCGCAGTGTTACTTTAAAGTATCTGCGTTTGCTCACCCAACCTCACCAATCCTCTCAGCCCCAAGAGTGTCCAGCTTTATGTCTCATCCAGCTGTGGGTCTAGATATGGTCAATTCAGGTTGCATCAGAGACCCTGAACGGATTTTGTAAGAATTTCTCTCTCTTTCACTGTCTTTGCTTTGTGGGTTTTTTAAAGTAATGTATGTTTAGAATGGGGTTTGGCTGCTTTTCCCTGCTGTGTTGATGCCGCTTTACACCCTCTTGATTCACTTGCAGAGAGATATCGATACATAGGTTTTCAGATTCATACTAGTCAGATATATTCTTGTGCGGTGACTAGGGGGTGTTGAGTCCAGTTCACTGAGCAGGGAGTAGGCCTTGTCTATTACATATTTGGCTTATGGAGCGGTGTCTGAGCTAATTTCAAACCCTTGTTTTATGCATCACCCCACCTCACCTTTCCGGTTAAGCAGCCATAGTGTGTCTTCTAAAGGTGTGACTCTGTTCTGTTTTGTAATTCAGTTCAAGTGTAGCGATTTTGACATTCCCTCTATAAGCGATATCTTAGGATAAGTGTCTTTTTCTGTGTGACTTATTTCACTTAGAATCATCGTACCTAAATCCACTCATCATGCTGCCAACTAGCCTTATGACATTGATTTCATGGCTGAGTGATATTCCATTGTGCCAAGTACCACCATTTCTTTATCCATTTTTCTCTTTCCTGGGATATTGAAGGTGTACCGAAGTGGAGGTTCTTGGAAACAGAGCAGCCGTAAACTTTAGGGTGCCTGTGTCTTGTTGATTTTTAGTTTTCCCAATTTATACGCCCTTGGGTGGAAGTGCCCTATACTCTCTACGCTGTGTTTATTACTTGTTTCAGGACACACCGTACTCTTCTCCAGTGTGCCTGTTGGCAATTTACATCCCGCCCATCAGCGTAGCAAGGCTCCCATGTCTCCATGGCCTGTCCTGCTTTTCTGGTTTTTACTGTTTGTTCAGCATGGCCCTTTTGACCGAGGGCAAGCGAGACTTCTTTGTAGCGCTGATTTGCCCTTCCGGCTTGCTTGGTTGGCCAAAAAGGGCGTATGCGTTTTTTCCTGAATATATTCAGGAAAAAACGCATACGCCCTTTTTGGCCAAGGGCATCATTGTCAACGTTTTGCCGCTTTTCAGGTGCTTTAAAGGCGAGTCGAATCTACCTCCTGAAATCTGTTTCCTGCAAATCTGCCTTGCTTTCAAATCCTCTTCGTTGCCTTCCCTCAATATATTTGTGGACGAGACTTCTCATTTATAACTCTGCACGTTTGTGAATTGCAGTGCCCCTGAGCTCCATTTGTCTCCTCGCTTTTTTGGGAGCTGGCCGCAAAAGCGCAGGATTGCTTCAGGCCCTATTTTGGTTCTGGGGGGCAGGCTGAGCCTGTGGTTCATTCTTCTTCCTGATGGGAAAATGGAGTGACCTATGCCTGTCCCAACACCTAGGGCTCGTCTCTCGTTGGTTCCGCGTCTTCCCGTTCATCCTCAGGACAAATTGCAACCTGTACAATCAGGAGGTTAAAGGTGCTGATTCTCCAAGTAGGGAGATGGTTAGTCAAGCGGCTGGAATGGCGAACCCGAGCACAAGGAGAGGAGAAATGAGGTGCGTTTTAGAAACCTTTCCCGATCTCATGGCATACCATCTTCTGGGTTTCCCATGCATGTTTTGATGTAGGAAGATTCCCTTGTACCTGGAGATTTGAGACCCATGGGGTGTGTTCTCCGCAGTGTTATTTTAAAGTATCTGCGTTTGCTCACCCAACCTCACCAATCCTCTCAGCCCCAAGAGTGTCCAGCTTTATGTCTCATCCAGCTGTGGGTCTAGATATGGTCAATCCAGGTTGCATCAGAGACCCTGAACGGATTTTGTAAGAATTTCTCTCTCTTTCACTGTCTTTGTTTTGTGGGTTTTTTAAAGTAATTTATGTTTAGAATCGGGCTTGGCTGCTTTTCCCTGCTGTGTTGATGCCGCTTTACACCCTCTTGATTCACTTGCAGAGAGATATCGATACATAGGTTTTCAGATTCTTACTAGTCAGATATATTCTTGTGTGGTGACTAGGGTGTGTTGAGTCCAGTTCACTGAGCAGGGAGTAGGCCTTGTCTATTACATATTTGGCTTATGGAGCGGTCTCTGAGCTAATTTCAAACCCTTGTTTTATGCATCACCCCACCTCACCTTTCCCGTTAAGCAGCCATAGTGTGTCTTCTAAAGGTGTGCCTCTGTTCTGTTTTGTAATTCAGTTCAAGTGTAGCGATTTTGACATTCCCTCTATAAGCGATATCTTAGGATAAGTGTCTTTTTCTGTGTGACTTATTTCACTTAGAATCATCGTACCTAAATCCACTCATCATGCTGCTAACTAGCCTTATGACATTGATTTCATGGCTGAGTGATATTCCTTTGTGCCAAGTACCACCATTTCTTTATCCATTTTTCTCTTTCCTGGGATATTGAAGGTGTACCGAAGTGGAGGTTCTTGGAAACAGAGCAGCCGTAAACTTTAGGGTGCCTGTGTCTTGTTGATTTTTAGTTTTCCCAATTTATACGCCCTTGAGTGGAAGTGCCCTATGCTCTCTACGCTGTGTTTATTACTTGTTTCAGGACACACCGTACTCTTCTCCAGTGTGCCTGTTGGCAATTTACATCCCGCCCATCAGCGTAGCAAGGCTCCCATGTCTCCATGGCCTGTCCTGCTTTTCTGGTTTTTACTGTTTGTTCAGCATGGCCCTTTTGACCGAGGGCAAGCGAGACTTCTTTGTAGCGCTGATTTGCCCTTCCGGCTTGCTTGGTTGGCCAAAAAGGGCGTATGCGTTTTTTCCTGAATATATTCAGGAAAAAACGCATACGCCCTTTTTGGCCAAGGGCATCATTGTCAACGTTTTGCCGCTTTTCATGTGCTTTAAAGGCGAGTCGAATCTACCTCCTGAAATCTGTGTCCTGCAAATCTGCCTTGCTTTCAAATCCTCTTCGTTGCCTTCCCTCAATATATTTGTGGACGAGAGTTCTCATTTATAACTCTGCACATTTGTGAATTGCAGTGCCCCTGAGCTCCATTTGTCTCCTCGCTTTTTTGGGAGCTGGCCGCAAAAGCGCAGGATTGCTTCAGGCCCTATTTTGGTTCTGGGGGGCAGGCTGAGCCTGTGGTTCATTCTTCTTCCTGATGGGAAAATGGAGTGACCTATGCCTGTCCCAACACCTAGGGCTCGTCTCTCGTTGGTTCCGCGTCTTCCCGTTCATCCTCAGGACAAATTGCAACCTGTACAATCAGGAGGTTAAAGGTGCTGATTCTCCAAGTAGGGAGATGGTTAGTCAAGCGGCTGGAATGGCGAACCCGAGCACAAGGAGAGGAGAAATGAGGTGCGTTTTAGAAACCTTTCCCGATCTCATGGCATACCATCTTCTGGGTTTCCCATGCATGTTTTGATGTAGGAAGATGCCCTTGTACCTGGAGATTTGAGACCCATGGGGTGTGTTCCCCGCAGTGTTACTTTAAAGTATCTGCATTTGCTCACCCAACCTCACCAACCCTCTCAGCCCCAAGAGTGTCCAGCCTTATGTCTCATCCAGCTGTGGGTCTTGATATGGTCAATCCAGGTTGCATCATAGACCCTGAACGGATTTTGTAAGAATTTCTCTCTCTTTCACTGTCTTTGCTTTGTGGGTTTTTTAAAGTAATGTATGTTTAGAATGGGGTTTGGCTGCTTTTCCCTGCTGTGTTTATGCCACTTTACACCCTCTTGATTCACTTGCAGAGAGATATCGATACATAGGTTTTCAGATTCATACTAGTCAGATATATTCTTGTGCGGTGACTAGGGGGTGTTGAGTCCAGTTCACTGAGGAGGGAGTAGGCCTTGTCTATTACATATTTGGCTTATGGAGCGGTGTCTGAGCTAATTTCAAACCCTTGTTTTATGCATCACCCCACCTCACCTTTCCGGTTAAGCAGCCATAGTGTGTCTTCTAAAGGTGTGCCTCTGTTCTGTTTTGTAATTCAGTTCAAGTGTAGCGATTTTGACATTCCCTCTATAAGCGATATCTTAGGATAAGTGTCTTTTTCTGTGTGACTTATTTCACTTAGAATCATCGTACCTAAATCCACTCATCATGCTGCTAACTAGCCTTATGACATTGATTTCATGGCTGAGTGATATTCCATTGTGCCAAGTACCACCATTTCTTTATCCATTTTTCTCTTTCCTGGGATATTGAAGGTGTACCGAAGCGGAGGTTCTTGGAAACAGAGCAGCCGTAAACTTTAGGGTGCCTGTGTCTTGTTGATTTTTAGTTTTCCCAATTTATACCCCCATGAGTGGAAGTGCCCTATGCTCTCTACGCTGTGTTTATTACTTGTTTCAGGACACACCGTACTCTTCTCCAGAGTGCCTGTTGGCAATTTATATCCCGCCCATCAGCGTAGCAAGGCTCCCATGTCTCCATGGCCTGTCCTGCTTTTCTGGTTTTTACTGTTTGTTCAGCATGGCCCTTTTGACCGAGGGCAAGCGAGACTTCTTTGTAGCGCTGATTTGCCCTTCCGGCTTGCTTGGTTGGCCAAAAAGGGCGTATGCGTTTTTTCCTGAATATATTCAGGAAAAAACGCATACGCCCTTTTTGGCCAAGGGCATCATTGTCAACATTTTGCCGCTTTTCATGTGCTTTAAAGGCGAGTCGAATCTACCTCCTGAAATCTGTTTCCTGCAAATCTGCCTTGCTTTCAAATCCTCTTCGTTGCCTTCCCTCAATATATTTGTGGATGAGAGTTCTCATTTATAACTCTGCACGTTTGTGAATTGCAGTGCCCCTGAGCTCCATTTGTCTCCTCGCTTTTTTGGGAGCTGGCCGCAAAAGCGCAGGATTGCTTCAGGCCCTATTTTGGTTCTGGGGGGCAGGCTGAGCCTGTGGTTCATTCTTCTTCCTGACGGGAAAATGGAGTGACCTATGCCTGTCCCAACACCTAGGGCTCGTCTCTCGTTGGTTCCGCGTCTTCCCGTTCATCCTCAGGACAAATTGCAACCTGTACAATCAGGAGGTTAAAGGTGCTGATTCTCCAAGTAGGGAGATGGTTAGTCAAGCGGCTGGAATGGCGAACCCGAGCACAAGGAGAGGAGAAATGAGGTGCGTTTTAGAAACCTTTCCCGATCTCATGGCATACCATCTTCTGGGTTTCCCATGCATGTTTTGATGTAGGAAGATTCCCTTGTACCTGGAGATTTGAGACCCATGGGGTGTGTTCTCCGCAGTGTTACTTTAAAGTATCTGCGTTTGCTCACCCAACCTCACCAATCCTCTCAGCCCCAAGAGTGTCCAGCTTTATGTCTCATCCAGCTGTGGGTCTAGATATGGTCAATCCAGGTTGCATCAGAGACCCTGAACGGATTTTGTAAAAATTTCTCTCTCTTTCACTGTCTTTGTTTTGTGGGTTTTTTAAAGTAATGTATGTTTAGAATCGGGCTTGGCTGCTTTTCCCTGCTGTGTTGATGCCGCTTTACACCCTCTTGATTCACTTGCAGAGAGATATCGATACATAGGTTTTCAGATTCTTACTAGTCAGATATATTCTTGTGTGGTGACTAGGGTGTGTTGAGTCCAGTTCACTGAGCAGGGAGTAGGCCTTGTCTATTACATATTTGGCTTATGGAGCGGTCTCTGAGCTAATTTCAAACCCTTGTTTTATGCATCACCCCACCTCACCTTTCCCGTTAAGCAGCCATAGTGTGTCTTCTAAAGGTGTGCCTCTGTTCTGTTTTGTAATTCAGTTCAAGTGTAGCGATTTTGACATTCCCTCTATAAGCGATATCTTAGGATAAGTGTCTTTTTCTGTGTGACTTATTTCACTTAGAATCATCGTACCTAAATCCACTCATCATGCTGCTAACTAGCCTTATGACATTGATTTCATGGCTGAGTGATATTTCTTTGTGCCAAGTACCACCATTTCTTTATCCATTTTTCTCTTTCCTGCGATATTGAAGGTGTACCGAAGTGGAGGTTCTTGGAAACAGAGCAGCCGTAAACTTTAGGGTGCCTGTGTCTTGTTGATTTTTAGTTTTCCCAATTTATACGCCCTTGAGTGGAAGTGCCCTATGCTCTCTACGCTGTGTTTATTACTTGTTTCAGGACACACCGTACTCTTCTCCAGAGTGCCTGTTGGCAATTTACATCCCGCCCATCAGCGTAGCAAGGCTCCCATGTCTCCATGGCCTGTCCTGCTTTTCTGGTTTTTACTGTTTGTTCAGCATGGCCCTTTTGACCGAGGGCAAGCGAGACTTCTTTGTAGCGCTGATTTGCCCTTCCGGCTTGCTTGGTTGGCCAAAAAGGGCGTATGCGTTTTTTCCTGAATATATTCAGGAAAAAACGCATACGCCCTTTTTGGCCAAGGGCATCATTGTCAACGTTTTTCCGCTTTTCATGTGCTTTAAAGGCGAGTCGAATCTACCTCCTGAAATCTGTGTCCTGCAAATCTGCCTTGCTTTCAAATCCTCTTCGTTGCCTTCCCTCAATATATTTGTGGACGAGAGTTCTCATTTATAACTCTGCACATTTGTGAATTGCAGTGCCCCTGAGCTCCATTTGTCTCCTCGCTTTTTTGGGAGTTGGCCGCAAAAGCGCAGGATTGCTTCAGGCCCTATTTTGGTTCTGGGGGGCAGGCTGAGCCTGTGGTTCATTCTTCTTCCTGATGGGAAAATGGAGTGACCTATGCCTGTCCCAACACCTAGGGCTCGTCTCTCGTTGGTTCCGCGTCTTCCCGTTCATCCTCAGGACAAATTGCAACCTGTACAATCAGGAGGTTAAAGGTGCTGATTCTCCAAGTAGGGAGATGGTTAGTCAAGCGGCTGGAATGGCGAACCCGAGCACAAGGAGAGGAGAAATGAGGTGCGTTTTAGAAACCTTTCCCGATCTCATGGCATACCATCTTCTGGGTTTCCCATGCATGTTTTGATGTAGGAAGATGCCCTTGTACCTGGAGATTTGAGACCCATGGGGTGTGTTCCCCGCAGTGTTACTTTAAAGTATCTGCATTTGCTCACCCAACCTCACCAACCCTCTCAGCCCCAAGAGTGTCCAGCCTTATGTCTCATCCAGCTGTGGGTCTTGATATGGTCAATCCAGGTTGCATCATAGACCCTGAACGGATTTTGTAAGAATTTCTCTCTCTTTCACTGTCTTTGTTTTGTGGGTTTTTTAAAGTAATTTATGTTTAGAATCGGGCTTGGCTGCTTTTCCCTGCTGTGTTGATGCCGCTTTACACCCTCTTGATTCACTTGCAGAGAGATATCGATACATAGGTTTTCAGATTCTTACTAGTCAGATATATTCTTGTGTGTTGACTAGGGTGTGTTGAGTCCAGTTCACTGAGCAGGGAGTAGGCCTTGTCTATTACATATTTGGCTTATGGAGCGGTCTCTGAGCTAATTTCAAACCCTTGTTTTATGCATCACCCCACCTCACCTTTCCCGTTAAGCAGCCATAGTGTGTCTTCTAAAGGTGTGACTCTGTTCTGTTTTGTAATTCAGTTCAAGTGTAGCGATTTTGACATTCCCTCTATAAGCGATATCTTAGGATAAGTGTCTTTTTCTGTGTGACTTATTTCACTTAGAATCATCGTATCTAAATCCACTCATCATGCTGCTAACTAGCCTTATGACATTGATTTCATGGCTGAGTGATATTCCACTGTGCCAAGTACCACCATTTCTTTATCCATTTTTCTCTTTCCTGGGATATTGAAGGTGTACCGAAGTGGAGGTTCTTGGAAACAGAGCAGCCGTAAACTTTAGGGTGCCTGTGTCTTGTTGATTTTTAGTTTTCCCAATTTATACGCCCATGAGTGGAAGTGCCCTATGCTCTCAACGCTGTGTTTATTACTTGTTTCAGGACACACCGTACTCTTCTCCAGAGTGCCTGTTGGCAATTTACGTCCCGCCCATCAGCGTAGCAAGGCTCCCATGTCTCCATGGCCTGTCCTGCTTTTCTGGTTTTTACACTTTGTTCAGCATGGCCCTTTTGACCGAGGGCAAGCGAGACTTCTTTGTAGCGCTGATTTGCCCTTCTGGCTTGCTTGGTTGGCCAAAAAGGGCGTATGCGTTTTTTCCTGAATATATTCAGGAAAAAACGCATACGCCCTTTTTGGCCAAGGGCATCATTGTCAACGTTTTGCCGCTTTTCATGTGCTTTAAAGGCGAGTCGAATCTACCTCCTGAAATCTGTTTCCTGCAAATCTGCCTTGCTTTCAAATCCTCTTCGTTGCCTTCCCTCAATATATTTGTGGACGAGAGTTCTCATTTATAACTCTGCACGTTTGTGAATTGCAGTGCCCCTGAGCTCCATTTGTCTCCTCGCTTTTTTGGGAGCTGGCCGCAAAAGCGCAGGATTGCTTCAGGCCCTATTTTGGTTCTGGGGGGCAGGCTGAGCCTGTGGTTCATTCTTCTTCCTGATGGGAAAATGGAGTGACCTGTGCCTGTCCCAACACCTAGGGCTAGTCTTTCGTTGGTTCCCCGTCTTCCCGTTCATCCTCAGGACAAATTGCAACCTGTACGAAACAGTAGGTTAAAGGTGCTGATTCTCCAAGTAGGGAGATGGTTAGTCAAGCGGCTGGAATGGCGAACCCGAGCACAAGGAGAGGAGAAATGAGGTGCGTTTTAGAAACCTTTCCCGATCTCACGGCATAAAATCATCTGGGTTTCCCATGCATGTTTTGATGTAGGAAGATTCCCTTGTACCTGGAGATTTGAGACCCATGGGGTGTGTTCCCCGCAGTGTTATTTAAAGTATCTGCGTTTGCTCACCCAACCTCACCAATCCTCTCAGCCCCAAGAGTGTCCAGCCTTATGTCTCATCCAGCTGTGGGTCTAGATATGGTCAATCCAGGTTGCATCAGAGACCCTGAACGGATTTTGTAAGAATTTCTCTCTCTTTCACTGTCTTTGCTTTGTGGGTTTTTTAAAGTAATGTATGTTTAGAATGGGGTTTGGCTGCTTTTCCCTGCTGTGTTTATGCCACTTTACACCCTCTTGATTCACTTGCAGAGAGATATCGATACATAGGTTTTCAGATTCATACTAGTCAGATATATTCTTGTGCGGTGACTAGGGGGTGTTGAGTCCAGTTCACTGAGGAGGGAGTAGGCCTTGTCTATTACATATTTGGCTTATGGAGCGGTGTCTGAGCTAATTTCAAACCCTTGTTTTATGCATCACCCCACCTCACCTTTCCGGTTAAGCAGCCATAGTGTGTCTTCTAAAGGTGTGACTCTGTTCTGTTTTGTAATTCAGTTCAAGTGTAGCGATTTTGACATTCCCTCCATAAGCGATATCTTAGGATAAGTGTCTTTTTCTGTGTGACTTATTTCACTTAGAATCATCGTACCTAAATCCACTCATCATGCTGCTAACTAGCCTTATGACATTGCTTTCATGGCTGAGTGATATTCCATTGTGCCAAGTACCACCATTTCTTTATCCATTTTTCTCTTTCCTGGGATATTAAAGGTGTACCGAAGCGGAGGTTCTTGGAAACAGAGCAGCCGTAAACTTTAGGGTGCCTGTGTCTTGTTGATTTTTAGTTTTCCCAATTTATACGCCCATGAGTGGAAGTGCCCTATGCTCTCTACACTGTGTTTATTACTTGTTTCAGGACACACCGTACTCTTCTCCAGAGTGCCTGTTGGCAATTTATATCCCGCCCATCAGCGTAGCAAGGCTCCCATGTCTCCATGGCCTGTCCTGCTTTTCTGGTTTTTACTGTTTGTTCAGCATGGCCCTTTTGACCGAGGGCAAGCGAGACTTCTTTGTAGCGCTGATTTGCACTTCCGGCTTGCTTGGTTGGCCAAAAAGGGCGTATGCGTTTTTTCCTGAATATATTCAGGAAAAAACGCATACGCCCTTTTTGGCCAAGGGCATCATTGTCAACGTTTTGCCGCTTTTCATGTGCTTTAAAGGCGAGTCGTATCTACCTCCTGAAATCTGTTTCCTGCAAATCTGCCTTGCTTTCAAATCCTCTTCGTTGCCTTCCCTCAATATATTTGTGGATGAGAGTTCTCATTTATAACTCTGCACGTTTGTGAATTGCAGTGCCCCTGAGCTCCATTTGTCTCCTCGCTTTTTTGGGAGCTGGCCGCAAAAGCGCAGGATTGCTTCAGGCCCTATTTTGGTTCTGGGGGGCAGGCTGAGCCTGTGGTTCATTCTTCTTCCTGACGGGAAAATGGAGTGACCTATGCCTGTCCCAACACCTAGGGCTCGTCTCTCGTTGGTTCCGCGTCTTCCCGTTCATCCTCAGGACAAATTGCAACCTGTACAATCAGGAGGTTAAAGGTGCTGATTCTCCAAGTAGGGAGATGGTTAGTCAAGCGGCTGGAATGGCGAACCCGAGCACAAGGAGAGGAGAAATGAGGTGCGTTTTAGAAACCTTTCCCGATCTCATGGCATACCATCTTCTGGGTTTCCCATGCATGTTTTGATGTAGGAAGATTCCCTTGTACCTGGAGATTTGAGACCCATGGGGTGTGTTCTCCGCAGTGTTACTTTAAAGTATCTGCGTTTGCTCACCCAACCTCACCAATTCTCTCAGCCCCAAGAGTGTCCAGCTTTATGTCTCATCCAGCTGTGGGTCTAGATATGGTCAATCCAGGTTGCATCAGAGACCCTGAACGGATTTTGTAAGAATTTCTCTCTCTTTCACTGTCTTTGCTTTTTGGGTTTTTTAAAGTAATGTATGTTTAGAATGGGGTTTGGCTGCTTTTCCCTGCTGTGTTTATGCCGCTTTACACCCTCTTGATTCACTTGCAGAGAGATATCGATACATAGGTTTTCAGATTCATACTAGTCAGATATATTCTTGTGCGGTGACTAGGGGGTGTTGAGTCCAGTTCACTGAGCAGGGAGTAGGCCTTGTCTATTACATATTTGGCTTACGGAGCGGTGTCTGAGCTAATTTCAAACCCTTGTTTTATGCATCACCCCACCTCACCTTTCCGGTTAAGCAGCCATAGTGTGTCTTCTAAAGGTGTGACTCTGTTCTGTTTTGTAATTCAGTTCAAGTGTAGCGATTTTGACATTCCCTCTATAAGCGATATCTTAGGATAAGTGTCTTTTTCTGTGTGACTTATTTCACTTAGAATCATCGTACCTAAATCCACTCATCATGCTGCCAACTAGCCTTATGACATTGATTTCATGGCTGAGTGATATTCCATTGTGCCAAGTACCACCATTTCTTTATCCATTTTTCTCTTTCCTGGGATATTGAAGGTGTACCGAAGTGGAGGTTCTTGGAAACAGAGCAGCCGTAAACTTTAGGGTGCCTGTGTCTTGTTGATTTTTAGTTTTCCCAATTTATACGCCCTTGAGTGGAAGTGCCCTATGCTCTCTACGCTGTGTTTATTACTTGTTTCAGGACACACCGTACTCTTCTCCAGTGTGCCTGTTGGCAATTTACATCCCGCCCATCAGCGTAGCAAGGCTCCCATGTCTCCATGGCCTGTCCTGCTTTTCTGGTTTTTACTGTTTGTTCAGCATGGCCCTTTTGACCGAGGGCAAGCGAGACTTCTTTGTAGCGCTGATTTGCCCTTCCGGCTTGCTTGGTTGGCCAAAAAGGGCGTATGCGTTTTTTCCTGAATATATTCAGGAAAAAACGCATACGCCCTTTTTGGCCAAGGGCATCATTGTCAACGTTTTGCCGCTTTTCATGTGCTTTAAAGGCGAGTCGAATCTACCTCCTGAAATCTGTTTCCTGCAAATCTGCCTTGCTTTCAAATCCTCTTCGTTGCCTTCCCTCAATATATTTGTGGACGAGACTTCTCATTTATAACTCTGACGTTTGTGAATTGCAGTGCCCCTGAGCTCCATTTGTCTCCTCGCTTTTTTGGGAGCTGGCCGCAAAAGCGCAGGATTGCTTCAGGCCCTATTTTGGTTCTGGGGGGCAGGCTGAGCCTGTGGTTCATTCTTCTTCCTGATGGGAAAATGGAGTGACCTATGCCTGTCCCAACACCTAGGGCTCGTCTCTCGTTGGTTCCGCGTCTTCCCGTTCATCCTCAGGACAAATTGCAACCTGTACAATCAGGAGGTTAAAGGTGCTGATTCTCCAAGTAGGGAGATGGTTAGTCAAGCGGCTGGAATGGCGAACCCGAGCACAAGGAGAGGAGAAATGAGGTGCGTTTTAGAAACCTTTCCCGATCTCATGGCATACCATCTTCTGGGTTTCCCATGCATGTTTTGATGTAGGAAGATTCCCTTGTACCTGGAGATTTGAGACCCATGGGGTGTGTTCTCCGCAGTGTTATTTTAAAGTATCTGCGTTTGCTCACCCAACCTCACCAATCCTCTCAGCCCCAAGAGTGTCCAGCTTTATGTCTCATCCAGCTGTGGGTCTAGATATGGTCAATCCAGGTTGCATCAGAGACCCTGAACGGATTTTGTAAGAATTTCTCTCTCTTTCACTGTCTTTGTTTTGTGGGTTTTTTAAAGTAATTTATGTTTAGAATCGGGCTTGGCTGCTTTTCCCTGCTGTGTTGATGCCGCTTTACACCCTCTTGATTCACTTGCAGAGAGATATCGATACATAGGTTTTCAGATTCTTACTAGTCAGATATATTCTTGTGTGGTGACTAGGGTGTGTTGAGTCCAGTTCACTGAGCAGGGAGTAGGCCTTGTCTATTACATATTTGGCTTATGGAGCGGTCTCTGAGCTAATTTCAAACCCTTGTTTTATGCATCACCCCACCTCACCTTTCCCGTTAAGCAGCCATAGTGTGTCTTCTAAAGGTGTGCCTCTGTTCTGTTTTGTAATTCAGTTCAAGTGTAGCGATTTTGACATTCCCTCTATAAGCGATATCTTAGGATAAGTGTCTTTTTCTGTGTGACTTATTTCACTTAGAATCATCGTACCTAAATCCACTCATCATGCTGCTAACTAGCCTTATGACATTGATTTCATGGCTGAGTGATATTCCTTTGTGCCAAGTACCACCATTTCTTTATCCATTTTTCTCTTTCCTGGGATATTGAAGGTGTACCGAAGTGGAGGTTCTTGGAAACAGAGCAGCCGTAAACTTTAGGGTGCCTGTGTCTTGTTGATTTTTAGTTTTCCCAATTTATACGCCCTTGAGTGGAAGTGCCCTATGCTCTCTACGCTGTGTTTATTACTTGTTTCAGGACACACCGTACTCTTCTCCAGTGTGCCTGTTGGCAATTTACATCCCGCCCATCAGCGTAGCAAGGCTCCCATGTCTCCATGGCCTGTCCTGCTTTTCTGGTTTTTACTGTTTGTTCAGCATGGCCCTTTTGACCGAGGGCAAGCGAGACTTCTTTGTAGCGCTGATTTGCCCTTCCGGCTTGCTTGGTTGGCCAAAAAGGGCGTATGCGTTTTTTCCTGAATATATTCAGGAAAAAACGCATACGCCCTTTTTGGCCAAGGGCATCATTGTCAACGTTTTGCCGCTTTTCATGTGCTTTAAAGGCGAGTCGAATCTACCTCCTGAAATCTGTGTCCTGCAAATCTGCCTTGCTTTCAAATCCTCTTCGTTGCCTTCCCTCAATATATTTGTGGACGAGAGTTCTCATTTATAACTCTGCACATTTGTGAATTGCAGTGCCCCTGAGCTCCATTTGTCTCCTCGCTTTTTTGGGAGCTGGCCGCAAAAGCGCAGGATTGCTTCAGGCCCTATTTTGGTTCTGGGGGGCAGGCTGAGCCTGTGGTTCATTCTTCTTCCTGATGGGAAAATGGAGTGACCTATGCCTGTCCCAACACCTAGGGCTCGTCTCTCGTTGGTTCCGCGTCTTCCCATTCATCCTCAGGACAAATTGCAACCTGTACAATCAGGAGGTTAAAGGTGCTGATTCTCCAAGTAGGGAGATGGTTAGTCAAGCGGCTGGAATGGCGAACCCGAGCACAAGGAGAGGAGAAATGAGGTGCGTTTTAGAAACCTTTCCCGATCTCATGGCATACCATCTTCTGGGTTTCCCATGCATGTTTTGATGTAGGAAGATGCCCTTGTACCTGGAGATTTGAGACCCATGGGGTGTGTTCCCCGCAGTGTTACTTTAAAGTATCTGCATTTGCTCACCCAACCTCACCAACCCTCTCAGCCCCAAGAGTGTCCAGCCTTATGTCTCATCCAGCTGTGGGTCTTGATATGGTCAATCCAGGTTGCATCATAGACCCTGAACGGATTTTGTAAGAATTTCTCTCTCTTTCACTGTCTTTGTTTTGTGGGTTTTTTAAAGTAATTTATGTTTAGAATCGGGCTTGGCTGCTTTTCCCTGCTGTGTTGATGCTGCTTTACACCCTCTTGATTCACTTGCAGAGAGATATCGATACATAGGTTTTCAGATTCTTACTAGTCAGATATATTCTTGTGTGTTGACTAGGGTGTGTTGAGTCCAGTTCACTGAGCAGGGAGTAGGCCTTGTCTATTACATATTTGGCTTATGGAGCGGTCTCTGAGCTAATTTCAAACCCTTCTTTTATGCATCACCCCACCTCACCTTTCCCGTTAAGCAGCCATAGTGTGTCTTCTAAAGGTGTGACTCTGTTCTGTTTTGTAATTCAGTTCAAGTGTAGCGATTTTGACATTCCCTCTATAAGCGATATCTTAGGATAAGTGTCTTTTTCTGTGTGACTTATTTCACTTAGAATCATCGTATCTAAATCCACTCATCATGCTGCTAACTAGCCTTATGACACTGATTTCATGGCTGAGTGATATTCCACTGTGCCAAGTACCACCATTTCTTTATCCATTTTTCTCTTTCCTGGGATATTGAAGGTGTACCGAAGTGGAGGTTCTTGGAAACAGAGCAGCCGTAAACTTTAGGGTGCCTGTGTCTTGTTGATTTTTAGTTTTCCCAATTTATACGCCCATGAGTGGAAGTGCCCTATGCTCTCAACGCTGTGTTTATTACTTGTTTCAGGACACACCGTACTCTTCTCCAGAGTGCCTGTTGGCAATTTACGTCCCGCCCATCAGCGTAGCAAGGCTCCCATGTCTCCATGGCCTGTCCTGCTTTTCTGGTTTTTACACTTTGTTCAGCATGGCCCTTTTGACCGAGGGCAAGCGAGACTTCTTTGTAGCGCTGATTTGCCCTTCTGGCTTGCTTGGTTGGCCAAAAAGGGCGTATGCGTTTTTTCCTGAATATATTCAGGAAAAAACGCATACGCCCTTTTTGGCCAAGGGCATCATTGTCAACGTTTTGCCGCTTTTCATGTGCTTTAAAGGCGAGTCGAATCTACCTCCTGAAATCTGTTTCCTGCAAATCTGCCTTGCTTTCAAATCCTCTTCGTTGCCTTCCCTCAATATATTTGTGGACGAGAGTTCTCATTTATAACTCTGCACGTTTGTGAATTGCAGTGCCCCTGAGCTCCATTTGTCTCCTCGCTTTTTTGGGAGCTGGCCGCAAAAGCGCAGGATTGCTTCAGGCCCTATTTTGGTTCTGGGGGGCAGGCTGAGCCTGTGGTTCATTCTTCTTCCTGATGGGAAAATGGAGTGACCTGTGCCTGTCCCAACACCTAGGGCTAGTCTTTCGTTGGTTCCCCGTCTTCCCGTTCATCCTCAGGACAAATTGCAACCTGTACGAAACAGTAGGTTAAAGGTGCTGATTCTCCAAGTAGGGAGATGGTTAGTCAAGCGGCTGGAATGGCGATCCCGAGCACAAGGAGAGGAGAAATGAGGTGCGTTTTAGAAACCTTTCCCGATCTCACGGCATACCATCATCTGGGTTTCCCATGCATGTTTTGATGTAGGAAGATTCCCTTGTACCTGGAGATTTGAGACCCATGGGGTGGGTACCCCGCGGTATTACTTTAAAGTATCTGCATTTGCTCACCCAACCTCACCAATCCTCTCAGCCCCAAGAGTGTCCAGCCTTATGTCTCATCCAGCTGTGGGTCTAGATATGGTCAATCCAGGTTGCATCAGAGACCCTGAACGGATTTTGTAAGAATTTCTCTCTCTTTCACTGTCTTTGCTTTGTGGGTTTTTTAAAGTAATGTATGTTTAGAATGGGGTTTGGCTGCTTTTCCCTGCTGTGTTTATGCCACTTTACACCCTCTTGATTCACTTGCAGAGAGATATCGATACATAGGTTTTCAGATTCATACTAGTCAGATATATTCTTGTGCGGTGACTAGGGGGTGTTGAGTCCAGTTCACTGAGGAGGGAGTAGGCCTTGTCTATTACATATTTGGCTTATGGAGCGGTGTCTGAGCTAATTTCAAACCCTTGTTTTATGCATCACCCCACCTCACCTTTCCGGTTAAGCAGCCATAGTGTGTCTTCTAAAGGTGTGACTCTGTTCTGTTTTGTAATTCAGTTCAAGTGTAGCGATTTTGACATTCCCTCTATAAGCGATATCTTAGGATAAGTGTCTTTTTCTGTGTGACTTATTTCACTTAGAATCATCGTACCTAAATCCACTCATCATGCTGCTAACTAGCCTTATGACATTGATTTCATGGCTGAGTGATATTCCATTGTGCCAAGTACCACCATTTCTTTATCCATTTTTCTCTTTCCTGGGATATTGAAGGTGTACCGAAGCGGAGGTTCTTGGAAACAGAGCAGCCGTAAACTTTAGGGTGCCTGTGTCTTGTTGATTTTTAGTTTTCCCAATTTATACGCCCATGAGTGGAAGTGCCCTATGCTCTCTACGCTGTGTTTATTACTTGTTTCAGGACACACCGTACTCTTCTCCAGAGTGCCTGTTGGCAATTTATATCCCGCCCATCAGCGTAGCAAGGCTCCCATGTCTCCATGGCCTGTCCTGCTTTTCTGGTTTTTACTGTTTGTTCAGCATGGCCCTTTTGACTGAGGGCAAGCGAGACTTCTTTGTAGCGCTGATTTGCCCTTCCGGCTTGCTTGGTTGGCCAAAAAGGGCGTATGCGTTTTTTCCTGAATATATTCAGAAAAAAACGCATACGCCCTTTTTGGCCAAGTGCATCATTGTCAACGTTTTGCCGCTTTTCATGTGCTTTAAAGGCGAGTCGAATCTACCTCCTGAAATCTGTTTCCTGCAAATCTGCCTTGCTTTCAAATCCTCTTCGTTGCCTTCCCTCAATATATTTGTGGACGAGAGTTCTCATTTATAACTCTGCACGTTTGTGAATTGCAGTGCCCTGAGCTCCATTTGTCTCCTCGCTTTTTTGGGAGCTGGCCGCAAAAGCGCAGGATTGCTTCAGGCCCTATTTTGGTTCTGGGGGGCAGGCTGAGCCTGTGGTTCATTCTTCTTCCTGATGGGAAAATGGAGTGACCTATGCCTGTCCCAAAACCTAGGGCTCGTCTCTCGTTGGTTCCGCGTCTTCCTGTTCATCCTCAGGACAAATTGCAACCTGTACAATCAGGAGGTTAAAGGTGCTGATTCTCCAAGTAGGGAGATGGTTAGTCAAGTGGCTGGAATGGCGAACCCGAGCACAAGGAGAGGAGAAATGAGGTGCGTTTTAGAAACCTTTCCCGATCTCACGGCATACCAACTTCTGGGTTTCCCATGCATGTTTTGATGTAGGAAGATTCCCTTGTACCTGGAGGTTTGAGACCCATGGGGTGGGTACCCCGCGGTATTACTTTAAAGTATCTGCATTTGCTCACCCAACCTCACCAATCCTCTCAGCCCCAAGAGTGTCCAGCCTTATGTCTCATCCAGCTGTGGGTCTAGATATGGTCAATCCAGGTTGCATCAGAGACCCTGAACGGATTTTGTAAGAATTTCTCTCTCTTTCACTGTCTTTGCTTTGTGGGTTTTTAAAAGTAATGTATGTTTAGAATGGGGTTTGGCTGCTTTTCCTTGCTGTGTTTATGCCGCTTTACACCCTCTTGATTCACTTGCAAAGAGATATCAATACATAGGTTTTCAGATTCATACTAGTCAGATATATTCTTGTGCGGTGACTAGGGGGTGTTGAGTCCAGTTCACTGAGCAGGGAGTAGGCCTTGTCTATTACATATTTGGCTTATGGAGCGGTGTCTGAGCTAATTTGAAACCCTTGTTTTATGCATCACCCCACCTCACCTTTCCCGTTAAGCAGACATAGTGTGTCTTCTAAAGGTGTGACTCTGTTCTGTTTTGTAATTCAGTTCAAGTGTAGCGATTTTGACATTCCCTCTATAAGCGATATCTTAGGATAAGTGTCTTTTTCTGTGTGACTTATTTCACTTAGAATCATCGTACCTAAATCCACTCATCATGCTGCTAACTAGCCTTATGACATTGATTTCATGGCTGAGTGATATTCCATTGTGCCAAGTACCACCATTTCTTTATCCATTTTTCTCTTTCCTGGGATATTGAAGGTGTACCGAAGCGGAGGTTCTTGGAAACAGAGCAGCCGTAAACTTTAGGGTGCCTGTGTCTTGTTGATTTTTAGTTTTCCCAATTTATACGCCCATGAGTGGAAATGCCCTATGCTCTCTACGCTGTGTTTATTACTTGTTTCAGGACACACCGTACTCTTCTCCAGAGTGCCTGTTGGCAATTTACATCCCGCCCATCAGAGTAGTAAGGCTCCCATGTCTCCATGGCCTGTCCTGCTTTTCTGGTTTTTACACTTTGTTCAACATGGCCCTTTTGACCGAGGGCAAGCGAGACTTCTTTGTAGCGCAGTTTTGCCCTTCCGGCTTGCTTGGTTGGCCAAAAGGGGCGTATGCGTTTTTTCCTGAATATATTCAGGAAAAAACGCATACGCCCCTTTTGGCCAAGGGCATCATTGTCAACGTTTTGCCGCTTTTCATGTGCTTTAAAGGCGAGTCGAATCTACCTCCTGAAATCTGTTTCCTGCAAATCTGCCTTGCTTTCAAATCCTCTTCGTTGCCTTCCCTCAATATATTTGTGGACGAGAGTTCTCATTTATAACTCTGCACGTTTGTGAATTGCAGTGCCCCTGAGCTCCATTTGTCTCCTCGCTTTTTTGGGAGCTGGCCGCAAAAGCGCAGTATTGCTTCAGGCCCTATTTTGGTTCTGGGGTGCAGGCTGATCCTGTGGTTCATTCTTCTTCCTGATGGGAAAATAGAGTGACCTGTGCCTGTCCCAACACCTAGGGCTAGTCTTTCGTTGGTTCCCCGTCTTCCCGTTCATCCTCAGGACAAATTGCAACCTGGACGAAACAGGAGGTTAAAGGTGCTGATTCTCATAGTAGGGAGATGGTTAGTCAAGCAGCTGGAATGGCGAACCCGAGCACAAGGAGAGGAGAAATGAGGTGCATTTTAGAAACCTTTCCCGATCTCATGGCATACCATCTTCTGGGTTTCCCATGCATGTTTTGATGTAGGAAGATGCCCTTGTACCTGGAGATTTGAGACCCATGGGGTGTGTTCCCCACAGTGTTACTTTAAAGTATCTGCGTTTGCTCACCCAACCTCACCAATCCTCTCAGCCCCAAGAGTGTCCAGCCTTATGTCTCATCCAGCTGTGGGTCTAGATATGGTCAATCCAGGTTGCATCATAGACCCTGAACGGATTTTGTAAGAATTTCTCTCTCTTTCACTGTCTTTGTTTTGTGGGTTTTTTAAAGTAATGTATGTTTAGAATCGGGCTTGGCTGCTTTTCCCTGCTGTGTTGATGCCGCTTTACACCCTCTTGATTCACTTGCAGAGAGATATCGATACATAGGTTTTCAGATTCTTACTAGTCAGATATATTCTTGTGTGGTGACTAGGGTGTGTTGAGTCCAGTTCACTGAGCAGGGAGTAGGCCTTGTCTATTACATATTTGACTTATGGAGCGGTCTCTGAGCTAATTTCAAACCCTTGTTTTATGCATCACCCCACCTCACCTTTCCCGTTAAGGAGCCATAGTGTGTCTTCTAAAGGTGTGACTCTGTTCTGTTTTGTAATTCAGTTCAAGTGTAGCGATTTTGACATTCCCTCTCTAAGCGATATCTTAGGATAAGTGTCTTTTTCTGTGTGACTTATTTCACTTAGAATCATCGTACCTAAATCCACTCATCATGCTGCTAACTAGCCTTATGACATTGATTTCATGGCTGAGTGATATTCCATTGTGCCAAGTACCACCATTTCTTTATCCATTTTTCTCTTTCCTGGGATATTGAAGGTGTACCGAAGCGGAGGTTCTTGGAAACAGAGCAGCCGTAAAGTTTGGGGTGCCTGTGTCTTGTTGATTTTTAGTTTTCCCAATTTATACGCCCATGAGTGGAAGTGCCCTATGCTCTCAACGCTGTGTTTATTACTTGTTTCAGGACACACCGTACTCATCTCCAGAGTGCCTGTTGGCAATTTACATCCCGCCCATCAGCGTAGCAAGGCTCCCATGTCTCCATGGCCTGTCCTGCTTTTCTGGTTTTTACACTTTGTTCAACATGGCCCTTTTGACCGAGGGCAAGCGAGACTTCTTTGTAGCGTTGATTTGCCCTTCCGGCTTGCTTGGTTGGCCAAAAAGGGCGTATGCGTTTTTTCCGGAATATATTCAGGAAAAAAGGCATACGCCCCTTTTGGCCAAGGGCATCATTGTCAACGTTTTGCCGCTTTTCATGTGCTTTAAAGGCGAGTCGAATCTACCTCCTGAAATCTGTTTCCTGCAAATCTGCCTTGCTTTCAAATCCTCTTCGTTGCCTTCCCTCAATATATTTGTGGACGAGAGTTCTCATTTATAACTCTGCACGTTTGTGAATTGCAGTGCCCCTGTGCTCCATTTGGCTCCTCGCTTTTTTGGGAGCTGGCCGCAAAAGCACAGGATTGCTTCAGGCCCTATTTTGGTTCTTGGGGGCAGGCTGAGCCTGTGGTTCATTCTTCTTCCTGATGGGAAAATGGAGTGACCTATGCCTGTCCCAACACCTAGGGCTCGTCTCTCGTTGGTTCCCCGTCTTCACGTTCATCCTCAGGACAAATTGCAACCTGTACAATCAGGAGGTTAAAGGTGCTGATTCTCCAAGTAGGGAGATGGTTAGTCAAGCAGCTGGAATGGTGAACCCAAGCACAAGGAGAGGAGAAATGAGGTGCATTTTAGAAACCTTTCCCGATCTCATGGCATACCATCTTCTGGGTTTCCCATGCATGTTTTAATGTAGGAAGATGCCCTTGTACCTGGAGATTTGAGACCCATGGGGTGTGTTCCCCGCAGTGTTAATTTAAAGTATCTGCGTTTGCTCACCCAACCTCACCAATCCTCTCAGCCCCAAGAGTGTCCAGCCTTATGTCTCATCCAGCTGTGGGTCTAGATATGGTCAATCCAGGTTGCATCAGAGACCCTGAACGGATTTTGTAAGAATTTCTCTCTCTTTCACTGTCTTTGTTTTGTGGGTTTTTTAAAGTAATGTATGTTTAGAATCGGGCTTGGCTGCTTTTCCCTGCTGTGTTGATGCCGCTTTACACCCTCTTGATTCACTTGCAGAGAGATATCGATACATAGGTTTTCAGATTCTTACTAGTCAGATATATTCTTGTGTGGTGACTAGGGTGTGTTGAGTCCAGTTCACTGAGCAGGGAGTAGGCCTTGTCTATTATATATTTGGCTTATGGAGCGGTGTCTGAGCTAATTTCAAACCCTTGTTTTATGCATCACCCCACCTCACCTTTCCGGTTAAGCAGCCATAGTGTGTCTTCTAAAGGTGTGCCTCTGTTCTGTTTTGTAATTCAGTTCAAGTGTAGCGATTTTGACATTCCCTCTATAAGCGATATCTTAGGATAAGTGCCTTTTTCTGTGTGACTTATTTCACTTAGAATCATCGTACCTAAATCCACTCATCATGCTGCTAACTAGCCTTATGACATTGATTTCATGGCTGAGTGATATTCCATTGTGCCAAGTACCACCATTTCTTTATCCATTTTTCTCTTTCCTGGGATATTGAAGGTATACCGAAGCGGAGGTTCTTGGAAACAGAGCAGCCGTAAAGTTTGGGGTGCCTGTGTCTTGTTGATTTTTAGTTTTCCCAATTTATACGCCCATGAGTGGAAGTGCCCTATGCTCTCAACGCTGTGTTTATTACTTGTTTCAGGACACACCGTACATATCTCCAGAGTGCCTGTTGGCAATTTACATCCCGCCCATCAGCGTAGCAAGGCTCCCATGTCTCCATGGCCTGTCCTGCTTTTCTGGTTTTTACACTTTGTTCAGCATGGCCCTTTTGACCGAGGGCAAGCGAGACTTCTTTGTAGCGCTGATTTGCCCTTCCGGCTTGCTTGGTTGGCCAAAAGGGGCGTATGCGTTTTTTCCTGAATATATTCAGGAAAAAACGCATACGCCCCTTTTGGCCAAGGGCATCATTGTCAATGTTTTGCCGCTTTTCATGTGCTTTAAAGGCGAGTCGAATCTACCTCCTGAAATCTGTTTCCTGCAAATCTGCCTTGCTTTCAAATCCTCTTCGTTGCCTTCCCTCAATATATTTGTGGACGAGAGTTCTCATTTATAACTCTGCACGTTTGTGAATTGCAGTGCCCCTGAGCTCCATTTGGCTCCTCGCTTTTTTGGGAGCTGGCCACAAAAGTGCAGGATTGCTTCAGGCCCTATTTTGGTTCTGGGGGGCAGGCTGAGCCTGTGGTTCATTCTTCTTCCTGATGGGAAAATGGAGTGACCTATGCCTGTCCCAAAACCTAGGGCTCGTCTCTCGTTGGTTCCCCGTCTTCACGTTCATCCTAAGGACAAATTGCAACCTGTACAATCAGGAGGTTAAAGGTGCTGATTCTCCAAGTAGGGAGATGGTTAGTCAAGCAGCTGGAATGGTGAACCCGAGCACATGGAGAGGAGAAATGAGGTGCATTTTAGAAACCTTTCCCGATCTCATGGCATACCATCTTCTGGGTTTCCCATGCATGTTTTGATGTAGGAAGATGCCCTTGTACCTGGAGATTTGAGACCCATGGGTTGGGTACCCCGCGGTATTACTTTAAAGTATCTGCATTTGCTCACCCAACCTCACCAATCCTCTCAGCCCCAAGAGTGTCCAGCCTTATGTCTCATCCAGCTGTGGGTCTAGATATGGTCAATCCAGGTTGCATCAGAGACCCTGAACGGATTTTGTAAGAATTTCTCTCTCTTTCACTGTCTTTGCTTTGTGGGTTTTTTAAAGTAATGTATGTTTAGAATGGGGTTTGGCTGCTTTTCCCTGCTGTGTTTATGCCGCTTTACACCCTCTTGATTCACTTGCAGAGAGATATCAATACATAGGTTTTCAGATTCATACTAGTCAGATATATTCTTGTGCGGTGACTAGGGGGTGTTGAGTCCAGTTCACTGAGCAGGGAGTAGGCCTTGTCTATTACATATTTGGCTTATGGAGCGGTGTCTGAGCTAATTTCAAACCCTTGTTTTATGCATCACCCCACCTCACCTTTCCCGTTAAGCAGCCATAGTGTGTCTTCTAAAGGTGTGCCTCTGTTCTGTTTTGTAATTCAGTTCAAGTGTAGCGATTTTGACATTCCCTCTATAAGCGATATCTTAGGATAAGTGCCTTTTTCTGTGTGACTTATTTCACTTAGAATCATCGTACCTAAATCCACTCATCATGCTGCTAACTAGCCTTATGACATTGATTTCATGGCTGAGTGATATTCCATTGTGCCAAGTACCACCATTTCTTTATCCATTTTGCTCTTTCCTGGGATATTGAAGGTGTACCGAAACGGAGGTTCTTGGAAACAGAGCAGCCGTAAAGTTTGGGGTGCCTGTGTCTTGTTGATTTTTAGTTTTCCCAATTTATACGCCCATGAGTGGAAGTGCCCTATGCTCTCAACGCTGTGTTTATTACTTGTTTCAGGACACACCGTACTCATCTCCAGAGTGCCTGTTGGCAATTTACATCCCGCCCATCAGCGTAGCAAGGCTCCCATGTCTCCATGGCCTGTCCTGCTTTTCTGGTTTTTACACTTTGTTCAGCATGGCCCTTTTGACCGAGGGCAAGCGAGACTTCTTTGTAGCGCAGATTTGCCCTTCCGGCTTGCTTGGTTGGCCAAAAGGGGCGTATGCGTTTTTTCCTGAATATATTCAGGAAAAAACGCATACGCCCCTTTTCGCCAAGGGCATCATTGTCAACGTTTTGCCGCTTTTCATGTGCTTTAAAGGCGAGTCGAATCTACCTCCTGAAATCTGTTTCCTGCAAATCTGCCTTGCTTTCAAATCCTCTTCATTGCCTTCCCTCAATATATTTGTGGACGAGAGTTCTCATTTATAACTCTGCACGTTTGTGAATTGCAGTGCCCCTGTGCTCCATTTGGCTCCTCGCTTTTTTGGGAGCTGGCCGCAAAAGCACAGGATTGCTTCAGGCCCTATTTTGGTTCTTGGGGGCAGGCTGAGCCTGTGGTTCATTCTTCTTCCTGATGGGAAAATGGAGTGACCTATGCCTGTCCCAACACCTAGGGCTCGTCTCTCGTTGGTTCCCCGTCTTCACGTTCATCCTCAGGACAAATTGCAACCTGTACAATCAGGAGGTTAAAGGTGCTGATTCTCCAAGTAGGGAGATGGTTAGTCAAGCAGCTGGAATGGTGAACCCAAGCACAAGGAGAGGAGAAATGAGGTGCATTTTAGAAACATTTCCCGATCTCATGGCATACCATCTTCTGGGTTTCCCATGCATGTTTTAATGTAGGAAGATGCCCTTGTACCTGGAGATTTGAGACCCATGGGGTGTGTTCCCCGCAGTGTTAATTTAAAGTATCTGCGTTTGCTCACCCAACCTCACCAATCCTCTCAGCCCCAAGAGTGTCCAGCCTTATGTCTCATCCAGCTGTGGGTCTAGATATGGTCAATCCAGGTTGCATCAGAGACCCTGAACGGATTTTGTAAGAATTTCTCTCTCTTTCACTGTCTTTGTTTTGTGGGTTTTTTAAAGTAATGTATGTTTAGAATCGGGCTTGGCTGCTTTTCCCTGCTGTGTTGATGCCGCTTTACACCCTCTTGATTCACTTGCAGAGAGATATCGATACATAGGTTTTCAGATTCTTACTAGTCAGATATATTCTTGTGTGGTGACTAGGGTGTGTTGAGTCCAGTTCACTGAGCAGGGAGTAGGCCTTGTCTATTATATATTTGGCTTATGGAGCGGTGTCTGAGCTAATTTCAAACCCTTGTTTTATGCATCACCCCACCTCACCTTTCCGGTTAAGCAGCCATAGTGTGTCTTCTAAAGGTGTGCCTCTGTTCTGTTTTGTAATTCAGTTCAAGTGTAGCGATTTTGACATTCCCTCTATAAGCGATATCTTAGGATAAGTGCCTTTTTCTGTGTGACTTATTTCACTTAGAATCATCGTACCTAAATCCACTCATCATGCTGCTAACTAGCCTTATGACATTGATTTCATGGCTGAGTGATATTCCATTGTGCCAAGTACCACCATTTCTTTATCCATTTTTCTCTTTCCTGGGATATTGAAGGTATACCGAAGTGGAGGTTCTTGGAAACAGAGCAGCCGTAAAGTTTGGGGTGCCTGTGTCTTGTTGATTTTTAGTTTTCCCAATTTATACGCCCATGAGTGGAAGTGCCCTATGCTCTCAACGCTGTGTTTATTACTTGTTTCAGGACACACCGTACATATCTCCAGAGTGCCTGTTGGCAATTTACATCCCGCCCATCAGCGTAGCAAGGCTCCCATGTCTCCATGGCCTGTCCTGCTTTTCTGGTTTTTACACTTTGTTCAGCATGGCCCTTTTGACCGAGGGCAAGCGAGACTTCTTTGTAGCGCTGATTTGCCCTTCCGGCTTGCTTGGTTGGCCAAAAGGGGCGTATGCGTTTTTTCCTGAATATATTCAGGAAAAAACGCATACGCCCCTTTTGGCCAAGGGCATCATTGTCAATGTTTTGCCGCTTTTCATGTGCTTTAAAGGCGAGTCGAATCTACCTCCTGAAATCTGTTTCCTGCAAATCTGCCTTGCTTTCAAATCCTCTTCGTTGCCTTCCCTCAATATATTTGTGGACGAGAGTTCTCATTTATAACTCTGCACGTTTGTGAATTGCAGTGCCCCTGAGCTCCATTTGGCTCCTCGCTTTTTTGGGAGCTGGCCACAAAAGTGCAGGATTGCTTCAGGCCCTATTTTGGTTCTGGGGGGCAGGCTGAGCCTGTGGTTCATTCTTCTTCCTGATGGGAAAATGGAGTGACCTATGCCTGTCCCAAAACCTAGGGCTCGTCTCTCGTTGGTTCCCCGTCTTCACGTTCATCCTAAGGACAAATTGCAACCTGTACAATCAGGAGGTTAAAGGTGCTGATTCTCCAAGTAGGGAGATGGTTAGTCAAGCAGCTGGTATGGTGAACCCGAGCACAAGGAGAGGAGAAATGAGGTGCATTTTAGAAACCTTTCCCGATCTCATGGCATACCATCTTCTGGGTTTCCCATGCATGTTTTGATGTAGGAAGATGCCCTTGTACCTGGAGATTTGAGACCCATGGGTTGGGTACCCCGCGGTATTACTTTAAAGTATCTGCATTTGCTCACCCAACCTCACCAATCCTCTCAGCCCCAAGAGTGTCCAGCCTTATGTCTCATCCAGCTGTGGGTCTAGATATGGTCAATCCAGGTTGCATCAGAGACCCTGAACGGATTTTGTAAGAATTTCTCTCTCTTTCACTGTCTTTGCTTTGTGGGTTTTTTAAAGTAATGTATGTTTAGAATGGGGTTTGGCTGCTTTTCCCTGCTGTGTTTATGCCGCTTTACACCCTCTTGATTCACTTGCAGAGAGATATCAATACATAGGTTTTCAGATTCATACTAGTCAGATATATTCTTGTGCGGTGACTAGGGGGTGTTGAGTCCAGTTCACTGAGCAGGGAGTAGGCCTTGTCTATTACATATTTGGCTTATGGAGCGGTGTCTGAGCTAATTTCAAACCCTTGTTTTATGCATCACCCCACCTCACCTTTCCCGTTAAGCAGCCATAGTGTGTCTTCTAAAGGTGTGCCTCTGTTCTGTTTTGTAATTCAGTTCAAGTGTAGCGATTTTGACATTCCCTCTATAAGCGATATCTTAGGATAAGTGCCTTTTTCTGTGTGACTTATTTCACTTAGAATCATCGTACCTAAATCCACTCATCATGCTGCTAACTAGCCTTATGACATTGATTTCATGGCTGAGTGATATTCCATTGTGCCAAGTACCACCATTTCTTTATCCATTTTGCTCTTTCCTGGGATATTGAAGGTGTACCGAAACGGAGGTTCTTGGAAACAGAGCAGCCGTAAAGTTTGGGGTGCCTGTGTCTTGTTGATTTTTAGTTTTCCCAATTTATACGCCCATGAGTGGAAGTGCCCTATGCTCTCAACGCTGTGTTTATTACTTGTTTCAGGACACACCGTACTCATCTCCAGAGTGCCTGTTGGCAATTTACATCCCGCCCATCAGCGTAGCAAGGCTCCCATGTCTCCATGGCCTGTCCTGCTTTTCTGGTTTTTACACTTTGTTCAGCATGGCCCTTTTGACCGAGGGCAAGCGAGACTTCTTTGTAGCGCAGATTTGCCCTTCCGGCTTGCTTGGTTGGCCAAAAGGGGCGTATGCGTTTTTTCCTGAATATATTCAGGAAAAAACGCATACGCCCCTTTTGGCCAAGGGCATCATTGTCAACGTTTTGCCGCTTTTCATGTGCTTTAAAGGCGAGTCGAATCTACCTCCTGAAATCTGTTTCCTGCAAATCTGCCTTGCTTTCAAATCCTCTTCGTTGCCTTCCCTCAATATATTTGTGGACGAGAGTTCTCATTTATAACTCTGCACGTTTGTGAATTGCAGTGCCCCTGAGCTCCATTTGGCTCCTCGCTTTTTTGGGAGCTGGCCACAAAAGCGCAGGATTGCTTCAGGCCCTATTTTGGTTCTGGGGGGCAGGCTGAGCCTGTGGTTCATTCTTCTTCCTGATGGGAAAATGGAGTGACCTATGCCTGTCCCAACACCTAGGGCTCGTCTCTCGTTGGTTCCCCGTCTTCACGTTCATCCTCAGGACAAATTGCAACCTGTACAATCAGGAGGTTAAAGGTGCTGATTCTCCAAGTAGGGAGATGGTTAGTCAAGCAGCTGGAATGGTGAACCCAAGCACAAGGAGAGGAGAAATGAGGTGCAGTTTAGAAACCTTTCCCGATCTCATGGCATACCATCTTCTGGGTTTCCCATGCATGTTTTGATGTAGGAAGATGCCCGTGTACCTGGAGATTTGAGACCCATGGGGTGTGTTCCCCGCAGTGTTACTTTAAAGTATCTGCGTTTGCTCACCCAACCTCACCAATCCTCTCAGCCCCAAGAGTGCCCAGCCTTATGTCTCATCCAGCTGTGGGTCTAGATATGGTCAATCCAGGTTGCATCATAGACCCTGAACGGATTTTGTAAGAATTTCTCTCTCTTTCACTGTCTTTGTTTTGTGGGTTTTTTAAAGTAATGTATGTTTACAATCGGGCTTGGCTGCTTTTCCCTGCTGTGTTGATGCCGCTTTACACCCTCTTGATTCACTTGCAGAGAGATAGCGATACATAGGTTTTCAGATTCTTACTAGTCAGATATATTCTTGTGTGGTGACTAGGGTGTGTTGAGTCCAGTTCACTGAGCAGGGAGTAGGCCTTGTCTATTACATATTTGGCTTATGGAGCGGTCTCTGAGCTAATTTGAAACCCTTGTTTTATGCATCACCCCACCTCACCTTTCCCGTTAAGCAGCCATAGTGTGTCTTCTAAAGGTGTGACTCTGTTCTGTTTTGTAATTCAGTTCAAGTGTAGCGATTTTGACATTCCCTCTATAAGCGATATCTTAGGATAAGTGTCTTTTTCTGTGTGACTTATTTCACTTAGAATCATCGTACCTAAATCCACTCATCATGCTGCTAACTAGCCTTATGACATTGATTTCATGGCTGAGTGATATTCCATTGTGCCAAGTACCACCATTTCTTTATCCATTTTTCTCTTTCCTGGGATATTTAAGGTGTACCGAAGCGGAGGTTCTTGGAAACAGAGCAGCCGTAAACTTTAGGGTGCCTGTGTCTTGTTGATTTTTAGTTTTCCCAATTTATACGCCCATGAGTGGAAGTGCCCTATGCTCTCTACGCTGTGTTTATTACTTGTTTCAGGACACACCGTACTCTTCTCCAGAGTGCCTGTTGGCAATTTACATCCCGCCCATCAGCGTAGTAAGGCTCCCATGTCTCCATGGCCTGTCCTGCTTTTCTGGTTTTTACACTTTGTTCAGCATGGCCCTTTTGACCGAGGGCAAGCGAGACTTCTTTGTAGCGCTGATTTGCCCTTCTGGCTTGCTTGGTTGGCCAAAAGGGGCGTATGCGTTTTTTCCTGAATATATTCAGGAAAAAACGCATACGCCCCTTTTGGCCAAGGGCATCATTGTCAACATTTTGCCGCTTTTCATGTGCTTTAAAGGCGAGTCGAATCTACCTCCTGAAATCTGTTTCCTGCAAATCTGCCTTGCTTTCAAATCCTCTTCGTTGCCTTCCCTCAATATATTTGTGGACGAGAGTTCTCATTTATAACTCTGCACGTTTGTGAATTGCAGTGCCCCTGAGCTCCATTTGGCTCCTCGCTTTTTTGGGAGCTGGCCGCAAAACCGCAGTATTGCTTCAGGCCCTATTTTGGTTCTGGGGTGCAGGCTGAGCCTGTGGTTCATTCTTCTTCCTGATGGGAAAATGGAGTGACCTGTGCCTGTCCCAACACCTAGGGCTAGTCTCTCGTTGGTTCCCCGTCTTCCCGTTCATCCTCAGGACAAATTGCAACCTGTATGAAACAGGAGGTTAAAGGTGCTGATTCTCCAAGTAGGGAGATGGTTAGTCAAGTGGCTGGAATGGCGAACCCGAGCACAAGGAGAGGAGAAATGAGGTGCGTTTTAGAAACCTTTCCCGATCTCATGGCATACCATCTTCTGGGTTTCCCATGCATGTTTTGATGTAGGAAGATTCCCTTGTACCTGGAGATTTGAGACCCATGGGGTGGGTACCCCGCGGTATTACTTTAAAGTATCTGCATTTGCTCACCCAACCTCACCAATCCTCTCAGCCCCAAGAGTGTCCAGCCTTATGTCTCATCCAGCTGTGGGTCTAGATATGGTCAATCCAGGTTGCATCAGAGACCCTGAACGGATTTTGTAAGAATTTCTCTCTCTTTCACTGTCTTTGCTTTGTGGGTTTTTTAAAGTAATGTATGTTTAGAATGGGGTTTGGCTGCTATTCCCTGCACTGTTTATGCCGCTTTACACCCTCTTGATTCACTTGCAGAGAGATATCAATACATAGGTTTTCAGATTCATACTAGTCAGATATATTCTTGTGCGGTGACTAGGGGGTGTTGAGTCCAGTTCACTGAGCAGGGAGTAGGCCTTGTCTATTACATATTTGGCTTATGGAGCGGTGTCTGAGCTAATTTGAAACCCTTGTTTTATGCATCACCCCACCTCACCTTTCCCGTTAAGCAGCCATAGTGTGTCTTCTAAAGGTGTGCCTCTGTTCTGTTTTGTAATTCAGTTCAAGTGTAGCGATTTTGACATTCCCTCTATAAGCGATATCTTAGGATAAGTGTCTTTTTCTGTGTGACTTATTTCACTTAGAATCATCGTACCTAAATCCACTCATCATGCTGCTAACTAGCCTTATGACATTGATTTCATGGCTGAGTGATATTCCATTGTGCCAAGTACCACCATTTGTTTATCCATTTTTCTCTTTCCTGGGATATTGAAGGTGTACCGAAGCGGAGGTTCTTGGAAACAGAGCAGCCGTAAACTTTAGGGTGCCTGTGTCCTGTTGATTTTTAGTTTTCCCAATTTATACGCCCATGAGTGGAAGTGCCCTATGCTCTCTACGCTGTGTTTATTACTTGTTTCAGGACACACCGTACTCATCTCCAGAGTGCCTGTTGGCAATTTACATCCCGCCCATCAGCGTAGCAAGGCTCCCATGTCTCCATGGCCTGTCCTGCTTTTCTGGTTTTTACACTTTGTTCAGCATGGCCCTTTTGACCGAGGGCAAGCGAGACTTCTTTGTAGCGCTGATTTGCCCTTCCGGCTTGCTTGGTTGGCCAAAAGGGGCGTATGCGTTTTTTCCTGAATATATTCAGGAAAAAACGCATACGCCTCTTTTGGCCAAGGGCATCATTGTCAATGTTTTGCCGCTTTTCATGTGCTTTAAAGGCGAGTCGAATCTACCTCCTGAAATCTGTTTCCTGCAAATCTGCCTTGCTTTCAAATCCTCTTCGTTGCCTTCCCTCAATATATTTGTGGACGAGAGTTCTCATTTATAACTCTGCACGTTTGTGAATTGCAGTGCCCCTGAGCTCCATTTGGCTCCTCGCTTTTTTGGGAGCTGGCCACAAAAGTGCAGGGTTGCTTCAGGCCCTATTTTGGTTCTGGGGGGCAGGCTGAGCCTGTGGTTCATTCTTCTTCCTGATGGGAAAATGGAGTGACCTATGCCTGTCCCAAAACCTAGGGCTCGTCTCTCGTTGGTTCCCCGTCTTCACGTTCATCCTCAGGACAAATTGCAACCTGTACAATCAGGAGGTTAAAGGTGCTGATTCTCCAAGTAGGGAGATGGTTAGTAAAGCAGCTGGAATGGTGAACCCGAGCACAAGGAGAGGAGAAATGAGGTGCATTTTAGAAACCTTTCCCGATCTCATGGCATACCATCTTCTGGGTTTCCCATGCATGTTTTGATGTAGGAAGATGCCCTTGTACCTGGAGATTTGAGACCCATGGGGTGGGTACCCCGCGGTATTACTTTAAAGTATCTGCATTTGCTCACCCAACCTCACCAATCCTCTCAGCCCCAAGAGTGTCCAGCCTTATGTCTCATCCAGCTGTGGGTCTAGATATGGTCAATCCAGGTTGCATCAGAGACCCTGAACGGATTTTGTAAGAATTTCTCTCTCTTTCACTGTCTTTGCTTTGTGGGTTTTTTAAAGTAATGCATGTTTAGAATGGGGTTTGGCTGCTTTTCCCTGCTGTGTTTATGCCGCTTTACACCCTCTTCATTCACTTGCAGAGAGATATCAATACATAGGTTTTCAGATTCATACTAGTCAGATATATTCTTGTGCGGTGACTAGGGGGTGTTGAGTCCAGTTCACTGAGCAGGGAGTAGGCCTTGTCTATTACATATTTGGCTTATGGAGCGGTGTCTGAGCTAATTTCAAACCCTTGTTTTATGCATCACCCCACCTCACCTTTCCGGTTAAGCAGCCATAGTGTGTCTTCTAAAGGTGTGCCTCTGTTCTGTTTTGTAATTCAGTTCAAGTGTAGCGATTTTGACATTCCCTCTATAAGCGATATCTTAGGATAAGTGTCTTTTTCTGTGTGACTTATTTCACTTAGAATCATCGTACCTAAATCCACTCATCATGCTGCTAACTAGCCTTATGACATTGATTTCATGGCTGAGTGATATTCCATTGTGCAAAGTACCACCATTTCTTTATCCATTTTTCTCTTTCCTGGGATATTGAAGGTGTACCGAAACGGAGGTTCTTGGAAACAGAGCAGCCGTAAAGTTTGGGGTGCCTGTGTCTTGTTGATTTTTAGTTTTCCCAATTTATACGCCCATGAGTGGAAGTGCCCTATGCTCTCAACGCTGTGTTTATTACTTGTTTCAGGACACACCGTACTCATCTCCAGAGTGCCTGTTGGCAATTTACATCCCGCCCATCAGCGTAGCAAGGCTCCCATGTCTCCATGGCCTGTCCTGCTTTTCTGGTTTTTACACTTTGTTCAGCATGGCCCTTTTGACCGAGGGCAAGCGAGACTTCTTTGTAGCGCTGATTTGCCCTTCCGGCTTGCTTGGTTGGCCAAAAGGGGCGTATGCGTTTTTTCCTGAATATATTCAGGAAAAAACGCATACGCCCCTTTTGGCCAAGGGCATCATTGTCAATGTTTTGCCGCTTTTCATGTGCTTTAAAGGCGAGTCGAATCTACCTCCTGAAATCTGTTTCCTGCAAATCTGCCTTGCTTTCAAATCCTCTTCGTTGCCTTCCCTCAATATATTTGTGGACGAGAGTTCTCATTTATAACTCTGCACGTTTGTGAATTGCAGTGCCCCTGTGCTCCATTTGGCTCCTCGCTTTTTTGGGAGCTGGCCACAAAAGCGCAGGATTGCTTCAGGCCCTATTTTGGTTCTGGGGGGCAGGCTGAGCCTGTGGTTCATTCTTCTTCCTGATGGGAAAATGGAGTGACCTATGCCTGTCCCAACACCTAGGGCTCGTCTCTCGTTGGTTCCCCGTCTTCACGTTCATCCTCAGGACAAATTGCAACCTGTACAATCAGGAGGTTAAAGGTGCTGATTCTCCAAGTAGGGAGATGGTTAGTCAAGCAGCTGGAATGGTGAACCCAAGCACAAGGAGAGGAGAAATGAGGTGCATTTTAGAAACCTTTCCCGATCTCATGGCATACCATCTTCTGGGTTTCCCATGCATGTTTTGATGTAGGAAGATGCCCGTGTACCTGGAGATTTGAGACCCATGGGGTGTGTTCCCCGCAGTGTTACTTTAAAGTATCTGCGTTTGCTCACCCAACCTCACCAATCCTCTCAGCCCCAAGAGTGTCCAGCCTTATGTCTCATCCAGCTGTGGGTCTAGATATGGTCAATTCAGGTTGCATCATAGACCCTGAACGGATTTTGTAAGAATTTCTCTCTCTTTCACTGTCTTTGTTTTGTGGGTTTTTTAAAGTAATGTATATTTACAATCGGGCTTGGCTGCTTTTCCCTGCTGTGTTGATGCCGCTTTACACCCTCTTGATTCACTTGCAGAGAGATATCGATACATAGGTTTTCAGATTCTTACTAGTCAGATATATTCTTGTGTGGTGACTAGGGTGTGTTGAGTCCAGTTCACTGAGCAGGGAGTAGGCCTTGTCTATTACATATTTGACTTATGGAGCGGTCTCTGAGCTAATTTCAAACCCTTGTTTTATGCATCACCCCACCTCACCTTTCCCGTTAAGGAGCCATAGTGTGTCTTCTAAAGGTGTGACTCTGTTCTGTTTTGTAATTCAGTTCAAGTGTAGCGATTTTGACATTCCCTCTATAAGCGATATCTTAGGATAAGTGTCTTTTTCTGTGTGACTTATTTCACTTAGAATCATCGTACCTAAATCCACTCATCATGCTGCTAACTAGCCTTATGACATTGATTTCATGGCTGAGTGATATTCCATTGTGCCAAGTACCACCATTTCTTTATCCATTTTTCTCTTTCCTGGGATATTGAAGGTGTACCGAAGCGGAGGTTCTTGGAAACAGAGCAGCCGTAAACTTTAGGGTGCCTGTGTCCTGTTGATTTTTAGTTTTCCCAATTTATACGCCCATGAGTGGAAGTGCCCTATGCTCTCTACGCTGTGTTTATTACTTGTTTCAGGACACACCGTACTCTTCTCCAGAGTGCCTGTTGGCAATTTACATCCCGCCCATCAGTGTAGTAAGGCTCCCATGTCTCCATGGCCTGTCCTGCTTTTCTGGTTTTTACACTTTGTTCAGCATGGCCCTTTTGACCGAGGGCAAGTGAGACTTCTTTGTAGCGTTGATTTGCACTTCCGGCTTGCTTGGTTGGCCAAAAAGGGCGTATGCGTTTTTTCCTGAATATATTCAGGAAAAAACGCATACGCCCTTTTTGGCCAATGGCATCATTGTCAACCTTTTGCCGCTTTTCATGTGCTTTAAAGGCGAGTCGAATCTACCTCCTGAAATCTGTTTCCTGCAAATCTGCCTTGCTTTCAAATCCTCTTCGTTGCCTTCCCTCAATATATTTGTGGACGAGAGTTCTCATTTATAACTCTGCACGTTTGTGAATTGCAGTGCCCCTGAGCTCCATTTGTCTCCTCGCTTTTTTGGGAGCTGGCCGCAAAAGCGCAGGATTGCTTCAGGCCCTATTTTGGTTCTGGGGGGCAGGCTGAGCCTGTGGTTCATTCTTCTTCCTGATGGGAAAATGGAGTGACCTATGCCTGTCCCAAAACCTAGGGCTCGTCTCTCGTTGGATCTCCGTCTTCACGTTCATCCTCAGGACAAATTGCAACCTGTACAATCAGGAGGTTAAAGGTGCTGATTCTCCAAGTAGGGAGATGGTTAGTCAAGCAGCTGGAATGGTGAACCCGAGCACAAGGAGAGGAGAAATGAGGTGCATTTTAGAAACCTTTCCCGATCTCATGGCATACCATCTTCTGGGTTTCCCATGCATGTTTTGATATAGGAAGATGCCCTTGTACCTGGAGATTTGAGACCCATGGGGTGGGTACCCCGCGGTATTACTTTAAAGTATCTGCATTTGCTCACCCAACCTCACCAATCCTCTCAGCCCCAAGAGTGTCCAGCCTTATGTCTCATCCAGCTGTGGGTCTAGATATGGTCAATCCAGGTTGCATCAGAGACCCTGAACGGATTTTGTAAGAATTTCTCTCTCTTTCACTGTCTTTGCTTTGTGGGTTTTTTAAAGTAATGCATGTTTAGAATGGGGTTTGGCTGCTTTTCCCTGCTGTGTTTATGCCGCTTTACACCCTCTTGATTCACTTGCAGAGAGATATCAATACATAGGTTTTCAGATTCATACTAGTCAGATATATTCTTGTGCCGTGACTAGGGGGTGTTGAGTCCAGTTCACTGAGCAGGGAGTAGGCCTTGTCTATTACATATTTGGCTTATGGAGCGGTGTCTGAGCTAATTTCAAACCCTTGTTTTATGCATCACCCCACCTCACCTTTCCGGTTAAGCAGCCATAGTGTGTCTTCTAAAGGTGTGCCTCTGTTCTGTTTTGTAATTCAGTTCAAGTGTAGCGATTTTGACATTCCCTCTATAAGCGATATCTTAGGATAAGTGCCTTTTTCTGTGTGACTTATTTCACTTAGAATCATCGTACCTAAATCCACTCATCATGCTGCTAACTAGCCTTATGACATTGATTTCATGGCTGAGTGATATTCCATTGTGCCAAGTACCACCATTTCTTTATCCATTTTTCTCTTTCCTGGGATACTGAAGGTGTACCGAAACGGAGGTTCTTGGAAACAGAGCAGCCGTAAAGTTTGGGGTGCCTGTGTCTTGTTGATTTTTAGTTTTCCCAATTTATACGCCCATGAGTGGAAGTGCCCTATGCTCTCAACGCTGTGTTTATTACTTGTTTCAGGACACACCGTACTCATCTCCAGAGTGCCTGTTGGCAATTTACATCCCGCCCATCAGCGTAGCAAGGCTCCCATGTCTCCATGGCCTGTCCTGCTTTTCTGGTTTTTACACTTTGTTCAGCATAGCCCTTTTGACCGAGGGCAAGCGAGACTTCTTTGTAGCGCTGATTTGCCCTTCCGGCTTGCTTGGTTGGCCAAAAGGGGCGTATGCGTTTTTTCCTGAATATATTCAGGAAAAAACGCATACGCCCCTTTTGGCCAAGGGCATCATTGTCAATGTTTTGCCGCTTTTCATGTGCTTTAAAGGCGAGTCGAATCTACCTCCTGAAATCTGTTTCCTGCAAATCTGCCTTGCTTTCAAATCCTCTCCGTTGCCTTCCCTCAATATATTTGTGGACGAGAGTTCTCATTTATAACTCTGCACGTTTGTGAATTGCAGTGCCCCTGAGCTCCATTTGGCTCCTCGCTTTTTTGGGAGCTGGCCACAAAAGCGCAGGATTGCTTCAGGCCCTATTTTGGTTCTGGGGGGCAGGCTGAGCCTGTGGTTCATTCTTCTTCCTGATGGGAAAATGGAGTGACCTATGCCTGTCCCAACACCTAGGGCTCGTCTCTCGTTGGTTCAGCTTCTTCCCGTTCATCCTCAGGAAAAATTGCAACCTGTACAATCAGGAGGTTAAAGGTGCTGATTCTCCAAGTAGGGAGATGGTTAGTCAAGCGGCTGGAATGGCGAACCCGAGCACAAGGAGAGGAGAAATGAGGTGCGTTTTAGAGACCTTTCCCGATCTCACGGCATACCATCTTCTCGGTTTCCCATGCATGTTTTGATGTAGGAAGATGCCCTTGTACCTGGAGATTTGAGACCCATGGGGTGTGTTCCCCGCAGTGTTACTTTAAAGTATCTGCGTTTGCTCACCCAACCTCACCAATCCTCTCAGCCCCAAGAGTGTCCAGCCTTATGTCTCATCCAGCTGTGGGTCTAGATATGGTCAATCCAGGTTGCATCATAGACCCTGAACGGATTTTGTAAGAATTTCTCTCTCTTTCACTGTCTTTGTTTTGTGGGTTTTTTAAAGTAATTTATGTTTAGAATAGGGCTTGGCTGCTTTTCCCTGCTGTGTTGATGCCGCTTTACACCCTCTTGATTCACTTGCAGAGAGATATCGATACATAGGTTTTCAGATTCTTACTAGTCAGATATATTCTTGTGTGGTGACTAGGGTGTGTTGAGTCCACTTCACTGAGCAGAGAGTAGGCCTTGTCTATTACATATTTGGCTTATGGAGCGGTGTCTGAGCTAATTTCAAACCCTTGTTTTATGCATCACCCCACCTCACCTTTCCCGTTAAGCCGCCATAGTGTGTCTTCCAAAGGTGTGACTCTGTTCTGTTTTGTAATTCAGTTCAAGTGTAGCGATTTTGACATTCCCTCTATAAGCGATATCTTAGGATAAGTGTCTTCTTCTGTGTGACTTATTTCACTTAGAATCATCGTACCTAAATCCACTCATCATGCTGCTAACTAGCCTTATGACATTGATTTCATGGCTGAGTGATATTCCATTGTGCCAAGTACCACCATTTCTTTATCCATTTTTCTCTTTCCTGGGATATTGAAGGTGTACCGAAGCGGAGGTTCTTGGAAACAGAGCAGCCGTAAACTTTAGGGTGCCTGTGTCTTGTTGATTTTTAGTTTTCCCAATTTATACGCCCATGAGTGGAAGTGCCCTATGCTCTCAACGCAGTGTTTATTACTTGTTTCAGGACACACCGTACTCTTCTCCAGAGTGCCTGTTGGCAATTTCTATCCCGCCCATCAACGTAGCAAGGCTCCCATGTCTCCATGGCCTTTCCTGCTTTTCTGGTTTTTACACTTTGTTCAGCATGGCCCTTTTGACCGAGGGCAAGCGAGACTTCTTTGTAGCGCTGATTTGCCCTTCCGGCTTGCTTGGTTGGCCAAAGAGGGCGTATGCGTTTTTTCCTGAATATATTCAGGAAAAAACGCATACGCCCTCTTTGGCCAAGGGCATCATTGTCAACGTTTTGCCGCTTTTCATGTGCTTTAAAGGCGAGTCGAATCTACCTCCTGAAATCTGTTTCCTGCAAATCTGCCTTGCTTTCAAATCCTCTCCGTTGCCTCCCCTCAATATATTTGTGGACGAGAGTTCTCATTTATAACTCTGCACGTTTGTGAATTGCAGTGCCCCTGAGCTCCATTTGTCTCCTCGCTTTTTTGGGAGCTGGCCGCAAAAGCGCAGGATTGCTTCAGGCCCTATTTTGGTTCTGGGGGGCAGGCTGAGCCTGTGGTTCATTCTTCTTCCTGATGGGAAAATGGAGTGACCTGTGCCTGTCCCAACACCTAGGGCTAGTCTCTCGTTGGTTCCCCGTCTTCCCGTTCATCCTCAGGACAAATTGCAACCTGGACAAAACAGGAGGTTAAAGGTGCTGATTCTCCAAGTAGGGAGATGGTTAGTCAAGCGGCTGGAATGGCGAACCCGAGCACAAGGAGAGGAGAAATGAGGTGCGTTTTAGAAACCTTTCCCGATCTCACGGCATATCATCTTCTGGGTTTCCCATGCATGTTTTGATGTAGGAAGATGCCCTTGTACCTGGAGATTTGAGACCCATGGGGTGGGTACCCCGCGGTATTACTTTAAAGTATCTGCATTTGCTCACCCAACCTCACCAATCCTCTCAGCCCCAAGAGTGTCCAGCCTTATGTCTCATCCAGCTGTGGGTCTAGATATGGTCAATCCAGGTTGCATCAGAGACCCTGAACGGATTTTGTAAGAATTTCTCTCTCTTTCACTGTCTTTGCTTTGTGGGTTTTTTAAAGTAATGTATGTTTAGAATGGGGTTTGGCTGCTTTTCCCTGCTGTGTTTATGCCGCTTTACACCCTCTTGATTCACTTGCAGCGAGATATCAATACATAGGTTTTCAGATTCATACTAGTCAGATATATTCTTGTGCGGTGACTAGGGGGTGTTGAGTCCAGTTCACTGAGCAGGGAGTAGGCCTTGTCTATTACATATTTGGCTTATGGAGCGGTGTCTGAGCTAATTTCAAACCCTTGTTTTATGCATCACCCCACCTCACCTTTCCCGTTAAGCAGCCATTGTGTGTCTTCTAAAGGTGTGCCTCTGTTCTGTTTTTTAATTCAGTTCAAGTGTAGCGATTTTGACATTCCCTCTATAAGCGATATCTTAGGATAAGTGTCTTTTTCTGTGTGACTTATTTCACTTAGAATCATCGTACCTAAATCCACTCAGCATGCTGCTAACTAGCCTTATGACATTGATTTCATGGCTGAGTGATATTCCATTGTGCCAAGTACCAACATTTCTTTATCCATTTTTCTCTTTCCTGGGATATTGAAGGTGTACCGAAGCGGAGGTTCTTGGCAACAGAGCAGCCGTAAAGTTTGGGGTACCTGTGTCTTGTTGACTTTTAGTTTTCCCAATTTATACGCCCATGAGTGGAAGTGCCCTATGCTCTCTACGCTGTGTTTATTACTTGTTTCAGGACACACCGTACTCTTCTCCAGAGTGCCTGTTGTCAATTTACATCCCGCCCATCAGCGTAGCAAGGCTCCCATGTCTCCATGGCCTGTCCTGCATTTCTGGTTTTTACACTTTGTTCAGCATGGCCCTTTTGACCGAGGGCAAGTGAGACTTCTTTGTAGCGCTGATTTGCCCTTCCGGCTTGCTCTGTTGGCCAAAAAGGGCGTATGCGTTTTTTCCTGAATATATTCAGGAAAAAACGCATACGCCCTTTTTGGTCAAGGGCATCATTGTCAACGTTTTGCCGCTTTTCATGTGCTTTAAAGGCGAGTCGAATCTACCTCCTGAAATCTGTTTCCTGCAAATCTGCCTTGCTTTCAAATCCTCTTCGTTGCCTTCCCTCAATATATTTGTGGACGAGAGTTCTCATTTATAACTCTGCACGTTTGTGAATTGCAGTGCCCCTGAGCTCCATTTGTCTCCTCGCTTTTTTGGGAGCTGGCCGCAAAAGCGCAGGATTGCTTCAGGCCCTATTTTGGTTCTGGGGGGCAGGCTGAGCCTGTGGTTCATTCTTCTTCCTGATGGGAAAATGGAGTGACCTGTGCCTGTCCCAACACCTAGGGCTCGTCTCTCGTTGGTTCCCCGTCTTCCCGTTCATCCTCAGGACAAATTGCAACCTGGACGAAACAGGAGGTTAAAGGTGCTGATTCTCCAAGTAGGGAGATGGTTAGTCAAGCGGCTGGAATGGCGAACCCGAGCACAAGGAGAGGAGAAATGAGGTGCGTTTTAGAAACCTTTCCCGATCTCACGGCATACCATCTTCTGGGTTTCCCATGCATGTTTTGATGTAGGAAGATTCCCTTGTACCTGGAGATTTGAGACCCATGGGGTGGGTACCCCGCGGTATTACTTTAAAGTATCTGCATTTGCTCACCCAACCTCAACAATCCTCTCAGCCCCAAGAGTGTCCAGCCTTATGTCTCATCCAGCTGTGGGTCTAGATATGGTCAATCCAGGTTGCATCAGAGACCCTGAACGGATTTTGTAAGAATTTCTCTCTCTTTCACTGTCTTTGTTTTGTGGGTTTTTTAAAGTAACGTATGTTTAGAATGGGGTTTGGCTGCTTTTCCCTGCTGTGTTTATGCCGCTTTACACCCTCTTGATTCACTTGCAGAGAGATATCGATACATAGGTTTTCAGATTCTTACTAGTCAGATATATTCTTGTGTGGTGACTAGGGTGTGTTGAGTCCACTTCACTGAGCAGAGAGTAGGCCTTGTCTATTACATATTTGGCTTATGGAGCGGTGTCTGAGCTAATTTCAAACCCTTGTTTTATGCATCACCCCACCTCACCTTTCCCGTTAAGCCGCCATAGTGTGTCTTCCAAAGGTGTGACTCTGTTCTGTTTTGTAATTCAGTTCAAGTGTAGCGATTTTGACATTCCCTCTATAAGCGATATCTTAGGATAAGTGTCTTCTTCTGTGTGACTTATTTCACTTAGAATCATCGTACCTAAATCCACTCATCATGCTGCTAACTAGCCTTATGACATTGATTTCATGGCTGAGTGATATTCCATTGTGCCAAGTACCACCATTTCTTTATCCATTTTTCTCTTTCCTGGGATATTGAAGGTGTACCGAAGCGGAGGTTCTTGGAAACAGAGCAGCCGTAAACTTTAGGGTGCCTGTGTCTTGTTGATTTTTAGTTTTCCCAATTTATACGCCCATGAGTGGAAGTGCCCTATGCTCTCAACGCAGTGTTTATTACTTGTTTCAGGACACACCGTACTCTTCTCCAGAGTGCCTGTTGGCAATTTCTATCCCGCCCATCAACGTAGCAAGGCTCCCATGTCTCCATGGCCTTTCCTGCTTTTCTGGTTTTTACACTTTGTTCAGCATGGCCCTTTTGACCGAGGGCAAGCGAGACTTCTTTGTAGCGCTGATTTGCCCTTCCGGCTTGCTTGGTTGGCCAAAGAGGGCGTATGCGTTTTTTCCTGAATATATTCAGGAAAAAACGCATACGCCCTTTTTGGCCAAGGGCATCATTGTCAACGTTTTGCCGCTTTTCATGTGCTTTAAAGGCGAGTCGAATCTACCTCCTGAAATCTGTTTCCTGCAAATCTGCCTTGCTTTCAAATCCTCTCCGTTGCCTCCCCTCAATATATTTGTGGACGAGAGTTCTCATTTATAACTCTGCACGTTTGTGAATTGCAGTGCCCCTGAGCTCCATTTGTCTCCTCGCTTTTTTGGGAGCTGGCCGCAAAAGCGCAGGATTGCTTCAGGCCCTATTTTGGTTCTGGGGGGCAGGCTGAGCCTGTGGTTCATTCTTCTTCCTGATGGGAAAATGGAGTGACCTGTGCCTGTCCCAACACCTAGGGCTAGTCTCTCGTTGGTTCCCCGTCTTCCCGTTCATCCTCAGGACAAATTGCAACCTGGACAAAACAGGAGGTTAAAGGTGCTGATTCTCCAAGTAGGGAGATGGTTAGTCAAGCGGCTGGAATGGCGAACCCGAGCACAAGGAGAGGAGAAATGAGGTGCGTTTTAGAAACCTTTCCCGATCTCACGGCATATCATCTTCTGGGTTTCCCATGCATGTTTTGATGTAGGAAGATGCCCTTGTACCTGGAGATTTGAGACCCATGGGGTGGGTACCCCGCGGTATTACTTTAAAGTATCTGCATTTGCTCACCCAACCTCACCAATCCTCTCAGCCCCAAGAGTGTCCAGCCTTATGTCTCATCCAGCTGTGGGTCTAGATATGGTCAATCCAGGTTGCATCAGAGACCCTGAACGGATTTTGTAAGAATTTCTCTCTCTTTCACTGTCTTTGCTTTGTGGGTTTTTTAAAGTAATGTATGTTTAGAATGGGGTTTGGCTGCTTTTCCCTGCTGTGTTTATGCCGCTTTACACCCTCTTGATTCACTTGCAGCGAGATATCAATACATAGGTTTTCAGATTCATACTAGTCAGATATATTCTTGTGCGGTGACTAGGGGGTGTTGAGTCCAGTTCACTGAGCAGGGAGTAGGCCTTGTCTATTACATATTTGGCTTATGGAGCGGTGTCTGAGCTAATTTCAAACCCTTGTTTTATGCATCACCCCACCTCACCTTTCCCGTTAAGCAGCCATTGTGTGTCTTCTAAAGGTGTGCCTCTGTTCTGTTTTGTAATTCAGTTCAAGTGTAGCGATTTTGACATTCCCTCTATAAGCGATATCTTAGGATAAGTGTCTTTTTCTGTGTGACTTATTTCACTTAGAATCATCGTACCTAAATCCACTCAGCATGCTGCTAACTAGCCTTATGACATTGATTTCATGGCTGAGTGATATTCCATTGTGCCAAGTACCAACATTTCTTTATCCATTTTTCTCTTTCCTGGGATATTGAAGGTGTACCGAAGCGGAGGTTCTTGGCAACAGAGCAGCCGTAAAGTTTGGGGTACCTGTGTCTTGTTGACTTTTAGTTTTCCCAATTTATACGCCCATGAGTGGAAGTGCCCTATGCTCTCTACGCTGTGTTTATTACTTGTTTCAGGACACACCGTACTCTTCTCCAGAGTGCCTGTTGTCAATTTACATCCCGCCCATCAGCGTAGCAAGGCTCCCATGTCTCCATGGCCTGTCCTGCTTTTCTGGTTTTTACACTTTGTTCAGCATGGCCCTTTTGACCGAGGGCAATGGAGACTTCTTTGTAGCGCTGATTTGCCCTTCCGGCTTGCTCTGTTGGCCAAAAAGGGCGTATGCTTTTTTTCCTGAATATATTCAGGAAAAAACGCATACGCCCTTTTTGGCCAAGGGCATCATTGTCAACGTTTTGCCGCTTTTCACGTGCTTTAAAGGCGAGTCGAATCTACCTCCTGAAATCTGTTTCCTGCAAATCTGCCTTGCTTTCAAATCCTCTTCGTTGCCTTCCCTCAATATATTTGTGGACGAGAGTTCTCATTTATAACTCTGCACGTTTGTGAATTGCAGTTCCCCTGAGCTCCATTTGTCTACTCGCTTTTTTGGGAGCTGGCCGCAAAAGCGCAGGATTGCTTCAGGCCCTATTTTGGTTCTGGGGGGCAGGCTGAGCCTGTGGTTCATTCTTCTTCCTGATGGGAAAATGGAGTGACCTGTGCCTGTCCCAACACCTAGGGCTAGTCTCTCGTTGGTTCCCCATCTTCCCGTTCATCCTCAGGACAAATTGCAACCTGGACGAAACAGGAGGTTAAAGGTGCTGATTCTCCAAGTAGGGAGATGGTTAGTCAAGTGGCTGGAATGGTGAACCCGAGCACAAGGAGAGGAGAAATGAGGTGCGTTTTAGAAACCTTTCCCGATCTCACGGCATACCATCTTCTGGGTTTCCCATGCATGTTTTGATGTAGGAAGATGCCCTTGTACCTGGAGATTTGAGACCCATGGGGTGTGTTCCCCGCAGTTTTACTTTAAAGTATCTGCGTTTGCTCACCCAACCTCACCAATCCTCTCAGCCCCAAGAGTGTCCAGCCTTATGTCTCATCCAGCTGTGGGTCTAGATATGGTCAATCCAGGTTGCATCAGAGACCCTGAACGGATTTTGTAAGAATTTCTCTCTCTTTCACTGTCTTTGCTTTGTGGGTTTTTTAAAGTAATGTATGTTTAGAATGGGGTTTGGCTGCTTTTCCCTGCTGTGTTTATGCCGCTTTACACCCTCTTGATTCACTTGCAGAGAGATATCGATACATAGGTTTTCAGATTCTTACTAGTCAGATATATTCTTGTGCGGTGACTAGGGGGTGTTGAGTCCACTTCACTGAGCAGAGAGTAGGCCTTGTCTATTACATATTTGGCTTATGGAGCGGTGTCTGAGCTAATTTCAAACCCTTGTTTTATGCATCACCCCACCTCACCTTTCCCGTTAAGCCGCCATAGTGTGTCTTCCAAAGGTGTGACTCTGTTCTGTTTTGTAATTCAGTTCAAGTGTAGCGATTTTGACATTCCCTCTATAAGCGATATCTTAGGATAAGTGTCTTCTTCTGTGTGACTTATTTCACTTAGAATCATCGTACCTAAATCCACTCATCATGCTGCTAACTAGCCTTATGACATTGATTTCATGGCTGAGTGATATTCCATTGTGCCAAGTACCACCATTTCTTTATCCATTTTTCTCTTTCCTGGGATATTGAAGGTGTACCGAAGCGGAGGTTCTTGGAAACAGAGCAGCCGTAAACTTTAGGGTGCCTGTGTCTTGTTGATTTTTAGTTTTCCCAATTTATACGCCCATGAGTGGAAGTGCCCTATGCTCTCAACGCAGTGTTTATTACTTGTTTCAGGACACACCGTACTCTTCTCCAGAGTGCCTGTTGGCAATTTCTATCCCGCCCATCAACGTAGCAAGGCTCCCATGTCTCCATGGCCTTTCCTGCTTTTCTGGTTTTTACACTTTGTTCAGCATGGCCCTTTTGACCGAGGGCAAGCGAGACTTCTTTGTAGCGCTGATTTGCCCTTCCGGCTTGCTTGGTTGGCCAAAGAGGGCGTATGCGTTTTTTCCTGAATATATTCAGGAAAAAACGCATACGCCCTTTTTGGCCAAGGGCATCATTGTCAACGTTTTGCCGCTTTTCATGTGCTTTAGAGGCGAGTCGAATCTACCTCCTGAAATCTGTTTCCTGCAAATCTGCCTTGCTTTCAAATCCTCTCCGTTGCCTCCCCTCAATATATTTGTGGACGAGAGTTCTCATTTATAACTCTGCACGTTTGTGAATTGCAGTGCCCCTGAGCTCCATTTGTCTCCTCGCTTTTTTGGGAGCTGGCCGCAAAAGCGCAGGATTGCTTCAGGCCCTATTTTGGTTCTGGGGGGCAGGCTGAGCCTGTGGTTCATTCTTCTTCCTGATGGGAAAATGGAGTGACCTGTGCCTGTCCCAACACCTAGGGCTAGTCTCTCGTTGGTTCCCCGTCTTCCCGTTCATCCTCAGGACAAATTGCAACCTGGACAAAACAGGAGGTTAAAGGTGCTGATTCTCCAAGTAGGGAGATGGTTAGTCAAGCGGCTGGAATGGCGAACCCGAGCACAAGGAGAGGAGAAATGAGGTGCGTTTTAGAAACCTTTCCCGATCTCACGGCATATCATCTTCTGGGTTTCCCATGCATGTTTTGATGTAGGAAGATGCCCTTGTACCTGGAGATTTGAGACCCATGGGGTGGGTACCCCGCGGTATTACTTTAAAGTATCTGCGTTTGCTCACCCAACCTCACCAATCCTCTCAGCCCCAAGAGTGTCCAGCCTTATGTCTCATCCAGCTGTGGGTCTAGATATGGTCAATCCAGGTTGCATCAGAGACCCTGAACGGATTTTGTAAGAATTTCTCTCTCTTTCACTGTCTTTGCTTTGTGGGTTTTTTAAAGTAATGTATGTTTAGAATGGGGTTTGGCTGCTTTTCCCTGCTGTGTTTATGCCGCTTTACACCCTCTTGATTCACTTGCAGCGAGATATCAATACATAGGTTTTCAGATTCATACTAGTCAGATATATTCTTGTGCGGTGACTAGGGGGTGTTGAGTCCAGTTCACTGAGCAGGGAGTAGGCCTTGTCTATTACATATTTGGCTTATGGAGCGGTGTCTGAGCTAATTTCAAACCCTTGTTTTATGCATCACCCCACCTCACCTTTCCCGTTAAGCAGCCATTGTGTGTCTTCTAAAGGTGTGCCTCTGTTCTGTTTTGTAATTCAGTTCAAGTGTAGCGATTTTGACATTCCCTCTATAAGCGATATCTTAGGATAAGTGTCTTTTTCTGTGTGACTTATTTCACTTAGAATCATCGTACCTAAATCCACTCAGCATGCTGCTAACTAGCCTTATGACATTGATTTCATGGCTGAGTGATATTCCATTGTGCCAAGTACCACCATTTCTTTATCCATTTTTCTCTTTCCTGGGATATTGAAGGTGTACCGAAGCGGAGGTTCTTGGCAACAGAGCAGCCGTAAAGTTTGGGGTACCTGTGTCTTGTTGACTTTTAGTTTTCCCAATTTATACGCCCATGAGTGGAAGTGCCCTATGCTCTCTACGCTGTGTTTATTACTTGTTTCAGGACACACCGTACTCTTCTCCAGAGTGCCTGTTGTCAATTTACATCCCGCCCATCAGCGTAGCAAGGCTCCCATGTCTCCATGGCCTGTCCTGCTTTTCTGGTTTTTACACTTTGTTCAGCATGGCCCTTTTGACCGAGGGCAATGGAGACTTCTTTGTAGCGCTGATTTGCCCTTCCGGCTTGCTCTGTTGGCCAAAAAGGGCGTATGCTTTTTTTCCTGAATATATTCAGGAAAAAACGCATACGCCCTTTTTGGCCAAGGGCATCATTGTCAACGTTTTGCCGCTTTTCACGTGCTTTAAAGGCGAGTCGAATCTACCTCCTGAAATCTGTTTCCTGCAAATATGCCTTGCTTTCAAATCCTCTTCGTTGCCTTCCCTCAATATATTTGTGGACGAGAGTTCTCATTTATAACTCTGCACGTTTGTGAATTGCAGTTCCCCTGAGCTCCATTTGTCTACTCGCTTTTTTGGGAGCTGGCCGCAAAAGCGCAGGATTGCTTCAGGCCCTATTTTGGTTCTGGGGGGCAGGCTGAGCCTGTGGTTCATTCTTCTTCCTGATGGGAAAATGGAGTGACCTGTGCCTGTCCCAACACCTAGGGCTAGTCTCTCGTTGGTTCCCCATCTTCCCGTTCATCCTCAGGACAAATTGCAACCTGGACGAAACAGGAGGTTAAAGGTGCTGATTCTCCAAGTAGGGAGATGGTTAGTCAAGTGGCTGGAATGGCGAACCCGAGCACAAGGAGAGGAGAAATGAGGTGCGTTTTAGAAACCTTTCCCGATCTCACGGCATACCATCTTCTGGGTTTCCCATGCATGTTTTGATGTAGGAAGATGCCCTTGTACCTGGAGATTTGAGACCCATGGGGTGTGTTCCCCGCAGTTTTACTTTAAAGTATCTGCGTTTGCTCACCCAACCTCACCAATCCTCTCAGCCCCAAGAGTGTCCAGCCTTATGTCTCATCCAGCTGTGGGTCTAGATATGGTCAATCCAGGTTGCATCAGAGACCCTGAACGGATTTTGTAAGAATTTCTCTCTCTTTCACTGTCTTTGTTTTGTGGGTTTTTTAAATTAATTTAAGTTTCGAATGGGTCTTGGCTGCTTTTCCCTGCTGTGTTTACGCCGCTTTACACCCTCTTGATTCACTTGCAGAGAGATATCGATACATAGGTTTTCAGATTCTTACTAGTCAGATATATTCTTGTGCGGTGACTAGGGGGTGTTGAGTCCAGTTCACTGAGCAGGGAGTAGGCCTTGTCTATTACATATTTGGCTTATGGAGCGGTCTCTGAGCTTATTTCAAACCCTTGTTTTATGCATCACCCCACCTCACCTTTCCCGTTAAGCAGCCATCGTGTGTCTTCTAAAGGTGTGACTCTGTTCTGTTTTGTAATTCAGTTCAAGTGTAGCGATTTTGACATTCCCTCTATAAGCGATATCTTAGGATAAGTGTCTTTTTCTGTGTGACTTATTTCACTTAGAATCATCGTCGCTGAATCCACTCATCATGCTGCTAACTACCCTTATGACATTGATTTCATGGCTGAGTGATATTCCATTGTGCCAAATACCACCATTTGTTTATCCATTTTTCTCTTTCCTGGGATATTGAAGGTGTACCAAAGTGGAGGTTCTTGGAAACAGAGCAGCCATAAAGTTTGCGGTGCCTGTGTCTTGTTGAGTTTTAGTTTTCCCGTTTTATACGCCCATGAGTGGAAGTGCCCTATGCTCTCTAAGCTGTGTTTATTACTTGTTTCAGGACACACCGTACACTTCTCCAGAGTGCCTGTTGGCAATTTACATCCCGCCCATCAGCGTAGCAAGGCTCCCATGTCTCCATGGCCTGTCCTGCTTTTCTGGTTTTTACACTTTCTTCAGCATGGCCCTTTTGACCGAGGGCAAGCGAGACTTCTTTGTAGCGCTGATTTGCCCTTCCGGCTTGCTCTGTTGGCCAAAAAGGGCGTATGCGTTTTTTCCTGAATATTCAGGAAAAAACGCATACGCCCTTTTTGGCCAAGGGCATCATTGTCAACGTTTTGCCGCTTTTCATGTGCTTTAAAGGCGAGTCGAATCTACCTCCTGAAATCTGTTTCCTGCAAATCTGCCTTGCTTTCAAATCCTCTTCGTTGCCTTCCCTCAATATATTTGTGGACGAGAGTTCTCATTTATAACTCTGCACGTTTGTGAATTGCAGTGCCCCTGAGCTCCATTTGTCTACTCGCTTTTTTGGGAGCTGGCCGCAAAAGCGCAGGATTGCTTCAGGCCCTATTTTGGTTCTGGGGGGCAGGCTGAGCCTGTGGTCATTCTTCTTCCTGATGGGAAAATGGAGTGACCTGTGCCTGTCCCAACACCTAAGGCTAGTCTCTCGTTGGTTCTCCGTCTTCCCGTTCATCCTCAGGACAAATTGTAACCTGTATGAAACAGGAGGTTAAAGGTGCTGATTCTCCAAGTAGGGAGATGGTTAGTCAAGTGGCTGGAATGGCGAACCCGAGCACAAGGAGAGGAGAAATGAGGTGCGTTTTAGAAACCTTTCCCGATCTCACGGCATACCATCTTCTGGGTTTCCCATGCATGTTTTGATGTAGGAAGATGCCCTTGTACCTGGAGATTTGAGAACCATGGGGTGTGTACCCCGCGGTTTTACTTTAAAGTATCTGCGTTTTCTCACCCAACCTCACCAATCCTCTCAGCCCCAAGAGTGTCCAGCCTTATGTCTCATCCAGCTGTGGGTCTAGATATGGTCAATCCAGGTTGTATCAGAGACCTTCAACGGATTTTGTAAGAATTTCTCTCTCTTTCACTGTCTTTGTTTTGCGGGATTTGTAAAGTAATTTATATTTAGAATGGGTCTTGGCTGCTTTTCCCTGCTGTGTTTATGCCGCTTTACACCCTCTTGATTCACTTGCAGAGAGATATCGATACATAGGTTTTCAGATTCTTACTAGTCAGATATATTCTTGTGCGGTGACTAGGGGGTGTTGAGTCCAGTTCACTGAGCAGGGAGTAGGCCTTGTCTATTACATATTTGGCTTATGGAGCGGTCTCTGAGCTAATTTCAAACCCTTCTTTTATGCATCACCCCACCTCACCTTTCCCGTTAAGCAGCCATAGTGTGTCTTCTAATGGTGTGACTCTGTTCTGTTTTGTAATTCAGTTCAAGTGTAGCGATTTTGACATTCCCTCGATAAGCGATATCTTAGGATAAGTGTCTTTTTCTGTGTGACTTATTTCACTTAGAATCATCGTCGCTAAATCCACTCATCATGCTGCTAACTAGCCTTATGACATTGATTTCATGGCTGAGTGATATTCCATTGTGCCAAGTACCACCATTTCTTTATCCATTTTTCTCTTTCCTGGGATATTGAAGGTGTACCGAAGTGGAGGTTCTTGGAAACAGAGCAGCCGTAAAGTTTGGGGTGCCTGTGTCTTGTTGATTTTTAGTTTTCCCAATTTATACGCCCATGAGTGGAAGTGCCCTATGCTCTTTAAGCTGTGTTTATTAGTTGTTTCAGGACACACCGTACACTTCTCCAGAGTGCATGTTGGCAATTTACATCCCGCCCATCAGCATAGCAAGGCTCCCATGTCTCCATGGCCTGTCCTGCTTTTCTGGTTTTTACACTTTGTTCAGCATGGCCCTTTTGACCGAGGGCAAGCGATACATCTTTGTAGCGCTGATTTGCCCTTCCGGCTTGCTTGGTTGGCCAAAAAGGGCGTATGCGTTTTTTCCTGAATGTATTCAGGAAAAAACGCATACGCCCTTTTTGGCCAAGGGCATCATTGTCAACGTTTTGCCGCTTTTCATGTGCTTTAAAGGCGAGTCGAATCTACCTCCTGAAATCTGTTTCCTGCAAATCTGCGTTGCTTTCAAATCCTCTTCGTTGCCTTCCCTCAATATATTTGTGGACGAGAGTTCTCATTTATAACTCTGCACGTTTGTGAATTGCAGTGCCCCTGAGCTCCATTTGTCTACTCGCTTTTTTGGGAGCTGGCCGCAAAAGCGCAGGATTGCTTCAGGCCCTATTTTGGTTCTGGGGGGCAGGCTGAGCCTGTGGTTCATTCTTCTTCCTGATGGGAAAATGGAGTGACCTGTGCCTGTCCCAACACCTAGGGCTAGTCTCTCGTTGGTTCCCCGTCTTCCCGTTCAT